>NC_056482.1:13501246-13824844 GCF_008729295.1 Plectropomus leopardus
TTCCTATTCTCAGAGGGCGCATCCAGATTTACAGCCTGACAGCAGAAACAGACACGGCTCTCTGGCAATGAGAGATGTTCTTTACATTATAGTTGGCAGGTGGTGGTTTCAGGCAGCATGCTTAATCAGAAAGCGTAGGACTGGATACTTGAAAATTTAAGACCGGGATTATAATGAGACAGCAGAATATGTATGTCATGCATCTGTAAATCTTGAGCTATCTTAAATTGTCTGCGACAATTTCAAACCCACAGGAAGTCTCTGACATATTAAAATTATCATCACCAAACATCCCAAAACAATGATTACAAATAGTCACTTAAGTTATACAAGAAGAGGACATGTCAAGCAGTTCACGTGTGGCTTGTTTAGCCAGAATTCGGGGGTCAGGAGGTCCCAGTTATCAGAAATCATTAAAAGAGAGATTGTTTGAAAAAGTGAAGTGTCTCAGAAAGTGTATTTTCATCCACAGTGTTAACTGCTAGTGCCATTTCTGAACTTGGGTTTGTCACACTTCATCATAGAAATTTCAAGTTTTCAAAGGGGCTCAGATCTGTGTGATCATTCTCCCAATCTGGTTCTTATTCAGCTTACTGTAAATGGCCCACAGCCAACACAACCCCAACAGACGTTTCTATCTCTAATTAGAACGTTTCTGGCCCCGAGAAAGTCCCAGCGACTTCAGCTCTCCCCTTGTGATCAAGCTAATTTAAGGTTCCCTTTAAGCGTCTGCATGTTAGGTTGTTCCAAACATCTTCATGAGCTGCCTGTTGTCCAAAACAAAGCCACAGCGCTGTAATTATAATATGACAATAAACCAAGCTAACCAGCGGTTGAACCTAACAGCGTCTCAGCTCCACCCAGTCTGAAAAAGCAGCACTCTCAACGAAAACAACAAAAAAGTCCCATTGAAGACGTTTGTTAATGAGTTGTCAGCAGTTTTCTGCATGTGAGCATGAAATTGCTGAGGCGAGGGCGGCTAATGTCAGTCATGTTGGCCCCGTCATTCCTCAAGTGGCCTTTTGCCTCGTAAGCGATAGCCTGAGAAACGGCAGCAATCTTATCATCGCAGGGAGCACACAGAGAGAGGAGCCAGACTGCGGGGACGGCTGCCCGAGACAGAATAAAACAGACACAACACACTCACATATCTGCACACAGATAATTGTATTGATAGCGGATTAAGATTGATGAGATAACCATGGGAAAAAAATCTCAACATATTGTTCATATAGTCTAGAAGGTAACAGAAAGCTACTAGGAAAGGTGTTTTTTTTGTTGTTGTTGTTGTTATTATTACAAAGCTTTTCCAGATTTAAAGGACCTTTCCAGTTCTTACATTTTGAAGCCAATTTGATACAAAATAAATTATGTTTTACATGATTTCTGACAAACATCAAACAGCAGGATTGGTACATGCAGTGTCTTCAATCCTTAGAAACCTGAGCAAATTGGCATGCATGGGATGAAGGCAATGAGCAACTTAAGAAATAGCCCAAGATTTAGCAAGAATTAAGTAAAAAGTCACAAGAAAACTATCTGAAAATAAGCGCTAAAAACAGAATATTAAAAAACAAAAAACTTATATAGAATATATAGAACTATAGGAATAAGAATATAGTTTTATAGACATTTTCCCTTTTTTTTCCTCTTAAATCATTTTTAATATTTCCATCCAGATAATTTTCAGGCCATTTTCTTGTCACTGTTTTTTTTTTTTTTTTTGCAATTTTTTGCAATTTGCAATTTGCAGGACATTTCCAAGCCAAGTTGCTCATTACCTAATGCCCTATGTTTTCAATATAAATCAAACCCATTGTCTCAAGTGTCTGGGTTTATATACTTGTGAAAGGAATCTGAATGCAGCACAACAAAATAAATACAGATCCAGGTGTTAAAGGGTTAATTTTGTCCCTTTCCATAGAGGCATAAAGATTTTGCCCCCCGCATGAGAGTATCAGACATCTATCCAGTTCTGCTCTGATTGGTCAACTCTGATCATAACCAGTGGCACCTGCAAGAGGTGGCCAGGGGGGACACAGCCACCCTGACACAAATACAGGCCCGAGCTCGCGATTGTTGTTGTTTTTGTGTTTTTAAAAACTAAGTGGGCTGTTTTTCAGTTAATATTAAATTTCTTACAATCAGTGTACTTCAAATCGAAGTTGCATATTTGTCATTTTAAGAAAAAGGTCAATTAGTCTACGTGAAGGACAATGAATCCCAAAACACGTTTATGACACCTCACAACAGTATGTAAATCACATAATTAGCAGCCACCACGGTCAAATATGAAACATAAGTATATCAGTATGCAGTTCCTTAACTGTGATGATCATCTGATGATCATCCAAACATCATTCTGTTAAATATACTTGCAAAAACCTAACATGCAGCTGCAAAGAGCCTGTTTTAAAACCTCTCTTGTTAGCGCACTCAGGGACAAGTAGCCATCCGGTCATGTTGTTATAAAATTATAATATAAAGCAAATGTGAATGACTGAGAAGGATAATATAAATCTGAATGTTTCTTCAATGTAAAAAGGCAGACGTGAAAACGAAGAAGAGCAGTGCACCAACATAGAAAAAAGTAGCTTTTCTACAAGCTGCTGAGATTAACACATGGGTCAATCAGTGGGCCACAGTATGAGCTGGGCAGCAACAACAATGTTGACACCGATTTGTAATAAATAAGCTAAAACTCTTTAACTAATGTCCCTTTACATTAAAAAGGCTTGCGTCAAATGTTTCAGTTACAGGTCTGTCAAATTGTGGACGTGGTCAGCTGTCCTCTACAGCTACATGCAGCTGCTGTAACTACAGCCTGCATTTATATCCTCTGTCACGAGAGCAGCAGTACTCTGATGCTCAGGCTCTTCAGCATATCTCAAGTGGATGCTGTGTCAGTCCAAGGAACCCTAAACAAAGATATAGCTGCCGTTCCTGATGACTGGAGAGTTGCTGCAGCACTAGAGACTGCTGGGACGGGGAGAGGGGCCATCAGATAGACAAGGGTGGGAGGAGGGATGGTTTCACAGAGGACGGGATATGAGGCTGAAGCTCAGTATCTCTGCGGGAGGATTAACTGATATCGAAGGCAACATAACCTCCTTCAGTCCAGTTTGCTCTGGTCCCAGATATTTAGGGGACAGACAGTACAAATGTCCTATCTGCATGTTGTTTTCCACAAATAACTTGAAATATATTCATATAATCTGTTCTTTTAACACAAAATACTCAACATATTTTTTTATAAATGTGTCTATCACAACTGTGAATGTCCCCTATCCCATAGGAAATCTACTACTGTATGCATGCACCAAGATCAACGTGTGGATGTGGAAATGACAGCGCATACCATAAATAACGTATAGGGTGAAGTGAGGAAAATTAGGACAAACAAGGTTTTACATCTTGGACTCTTTAAACATAAGCAGCCAATCATCAAACGTGCAACGTGTGGCATGTTGATTGCAAAATAATAACGAAAATTGCTACAATGTGCTTTACTTAAAACATTTTATCATAAAAATATTTGCACAATACACTTTACTTTTTATGCGAAAGGGTTATGAGTGACTACATTATGCTCTCAGGTAAAAATTAAGGGAAAAAAAATAAGTTAAGGGCCATTTTGCTCTAATGAAACCAGCATGTTTTTTGGCTACAAGATGCCATAAAAAAGTTATGATATTGTGTGCCACCTTGTCATATTTCAGGCATTTTGGTATTTAAGTCACTTCAAAAAGTATTAAAGATGATGCAGTGAGTCCATGTTAACAGCAATAGCCCAAAATTAGCCATCACTGCTACACACACATAGCATATACAGTATATGTCCTCTGTAAACAGTATAGCACCGAGGAAACAACCAGCAAAAAAAAACGGGGAAACATGACAGAAAAACTGGACAGTCTTTTTAAATGAACAGTTATGATTTAATGAATTAATGATTGATTAATGAATGGATTTGACCTTTTAATGAAAAACAGCAAACATGACTGTCCCATTTTATTTTACTAGTCTGCAGAGTTGCAGGTGGTTTTCTTGGCAATCTACAGATATCTGAGATATGACCAGCTGGCTGTATTTGGTTGTACTCACTGTTTGGTTTTGTTGGGTGATTTTGATGATCCTGGGTGTCTTGGGCGTCGGTTGAGTTGCAGGATGTGAGCAGAGTCGCTGAACGTTGAACTTATTTTTATGAGTCACGTCAAAACGAAACGAAAACAAACAAACACAAATAAACATTTTTCCAAAATAAACAGGCCTTTGCGAAAACAAAGTTTGAATCAACGGGGCGATAAACGCACAGACCACACAATAAAACTAAGATTTAACCAAACACACGGCGGCCATTAGCACACCTGACTTTACTGAGAGGACGCCGGGTCAGGTGAGGCGTTCAAGAGACTCAAAGAAATGGGAAATTGTAACGTCTTGCTAGAAATTGCTCTAACTAGGCTATTGCAAAAGCAAAGCATTTTATTTATTTATTAAAATTGATTTGTTAAGCGTGTATATGCATTTAATGTAGTATTTTTTGGAATATATATATATATATATATATATATATATATATATATATTTTCATAATACTAGATATTAAATAGAGCAATGGCAAAGCATCAGGGAGAAGAAAACCACCAACTTTGTAAATTAATAAGTAATTTAATTTATTAAGAAGAAGAAGAAGAAGAAGAAGAATTTCAAATACATACTTTTTAAAAGCCTATAAAATGTATATGGTTGTTAAATTTATATAACAAATATATATAATACAGACAGCAATAACTGTATAAACATTTTCTAAGTCAGGAAAAGTCATCTGTGAATGTTAACATGAAATTATCTACTCAAAATTCATCCAAATCTTTCATTTTACGCAAACTTCCTGCAGTTATTGTATTTACTATTTGGGTTAATTGTACATTGTATCAGTTGTTCTGTATTGTTGTTGTTATGCATTGAATAAAATATGAAATAACCATAAAAAACCTCACTTAGTCAGAGGTCGTGATGGAAAAGGAACCACAGCACTATACTTTATGAACATACTGTATTAATTAAAAGATATTTAATTTTCTAATGGATTTGTGCGATTTAAAATTGTATTTGAACATTTAGTTTGTGTTGTTAATATATCAAAAAATGTTATCAATTGCTTTTTAACATGTAGCTTTCTGTATATTCGTAACTAACATTACAACAGTATTAAAATGATTAGTATCAAGTTGTGCACGTTTATTAATAGCACCTGGCATTAATAAGTTATGAGTACACTTTGGGTTTGTTTTAATTCGTACAGTATTGAGACAGCTGTGGCTTGTCACAGACCTGAAACTTTGCTTGCTTTACCCCCTGGACAGAGTAGCTGGTGTGTTTTATGAATGGATGTTATTTGGAAGATCCTCCTGCTATGAAATATGACAGTGCTCTGGTGTGTGTCCCGAGGCAATCTCCATGGTGACGCTGCCGTGTTTGGACCAAATACATTACCCACCTACCACTCATTTTCTTCCATCTTTAGCAGCATTCACACAGACGACTTGAAGGCACAATTCTCAGCCCTCGAGTAACTGCAGCCATGAATAACCTGTGATAGCATGTACGCATATCGTCAGAGAAAAACAACTAGTGCTGTAACCGCATCCAGATGGAGTGAGTCACTTGTCTCTGTCACTTTCATTGGTGCAGTGCTGCTCTTTCGTCCAAAGCTGCTGTACATGTGGTCATGTTTTCCACCTTCCCAGCAGCTGAAGAAATGAGACAATACTCCTTTGCCAGATGATCAACTGTTGTATCTTCTGCAGGAAATAAATTACACGATCATTTGACATGTGGCCAGAACAAAAAAAGAGCTGGATATGATGCAGATGTAAGATGACTGGTCCATTATTTATGACAGAAAAAACTCAACTTTGCCATAATAATGTGGATGAATATAAATCCAAAAGATTATCATTTTACAAAAAAAAGTGAGCTATAAGAATCCATGTCTTAATGCAAATGAATTTAGTTTGTTAGGTACATCTCAAAAGCAAGACAAGTCAGTTGTCATTTGTGCTAATATTAGTCAATTTATAATACACTTGAATCATAACACTTAATAAATAACACTATTATACAAAACTTTAACAAAAAACACAGATTTTTTTTCTTTTTCTTGAAGATTTTTTTCTTGTACTACATGTTCACCATTAAAAAACGGGCAAAAATTTCAAAGAAAAAAATCAATTTTTTTTTTTTTTAGGTTTTTCATTAAATTACCAAAAAAATTAAAGAAACCCCAACACAAATTAATAAAAAGAAAAATAGAAATCACAGCAATAATTGGAGGTAAAATAAATACAAAATACAACTGTCATAACTGTCAGCTATAGAAAATAAATTCACCATTATGTTACATTAATGTCATTTAATTTATTACACAAATTCTGTGATTCTTCTAGAACTTTCAGTGTAATGATCTCCCTGTATGTAAGCTTTTTTCTCCCAGAAATGTTTTGTGCAAGTCAGGGGGTACTTGGATGATTAAATATTTCTAAGGGGTTCATTGTTTAAAAAAAAAAAAAGAGAAAAGTTTGAGAATCACTGCCATATATAAGCTGAGTGAACACGAGTAAACAGAAGAGCACAGCAGTCTGGAAAATTTTGGGCACTCTGATGTACCTGCAGTGCTGGTTTTCCACCAAAAGGGTGCAGCATCATACTGCATGGAATGTGACAGAAGTACATTTACTCAACTACTGTACATAAGTATGAATTTAAGGTACTTGTACTCAACCTTAGTATTTTCTTTTTATACTGCTTTACACTTTTAAAAAAATACAGTTGTTTGTCTGACCCCTTTTGTTACTTTGAAATTTTATTATTTTCATTTGGGGGGAGTTTTTCGTTTTCTGCTGCGGGGGGGCTCTTCATGATTTGAGTTTTTAGATGATTTTTTTTCTTCTTTAGCAGAACTATTAGCAGAAAATCATAAACAGAAAACATCAGGCTTGCATATCACAGAGCAATGGCTTCGAATTATTCTCTGAACACATAATAACATGATTTTCTTTTGCAGAGGACGTGATTAATAAGAAGTTAAATGTTTTGCTTTCCCCCTAAAAGAAGCAGGACAGGAGGACTTTTGAGGTTCACAGAAAACCCACTCACACAAACCAGTACCTCGTATTTCATTCACATCACCCACTGGAGCACAAACTGGGAGCCATCCAGACTTGACACCAGCAGGAAGAAACGACCGAACGACAAACATGAGGGCAGAAGACAGGGAACGAAGTCACATCAAACATCCTTTCAAAGCTTGTGGTTAAAAGCAACTAAATGTACAAAAGGACATCAGACAGAGAAAGTCAGACCACAGATCCCCTGATACCACGACCCTGTTTAATGGAGCTATATTGTAATCCCATATGTAGCCAGAGTGCCTCACATCTTAAAGATTTTCCTCCAGACACAAGACTCCTGTTTTTTCATAGTTATGTATCAGAAGCAGTGTTGTCTGGTGTGGATCTGCACATCAAGGACACTTCACAGTCACTCCTCATCCTGCAGAGCGAAGCTGTTTTGGCCAACATTTGGCAGTAAGGCTGCAAGTAATGATTATTTTAATTGTCAGTTATTCCATCAATTATTTTCTTGATTAAATTCATCAGAAATTAGTTAGAAGTGGCCATCAGTGTTTTGCAAAGACCAAGATGACGTCCACAAATGTCTTTTTTTGTCCACAATTCAAAGATTTTCTGTTTACCGTTTACTGAGGTAAGAAACCAGAAAATATTCACATTCAAGTTGGAATAAGAGACTTTTGACTTTTTTCTCAAATACTCAAACCAATTTATCGATAATAAAATTAGTTAGCTATTACTATATAGTTAGCTAGCAGATACAATGAACACAGCTTCAGAAATGAAAATGTACACTTTAATCTGAGAAGTTAATTTTATGTAAAAAAAAAAAAAAAACTTAATAGGAAACCAATGGCCTTGAAAAATGTAAGTAAATATAAATAATCTTAATTTTGGTTTACTTTATATTCAGTTGTTTAATTCACTGAAAACTTAGTTAGAATTACTTGCTTTTGTGAAGTTGTTGCAACTTAAAATGACAAGTTTAATTAAATCAGTCTTTAGCAACATCATTAAACACTTAAAAAGACTTAACCTGACAATTTTAAGTTGCAAAAACTTCACAAAATACAGCTAAACATTGGATATAAATTAAATATAAATTAAGACAAAAAGTCAGATTAACTTTCATTTTTCAAGGTAATCAGTTTCCAAGATGAATTTAAGTAAGATCAACTTGTCGGGTTTTAGTGTTTATATTTTGAAAAGGCACATCTCAAACACACTTTTTTGTATCAACATGCAACTGACTGCAAATAAAGAAACACAAAATATTGTCTTATTCACATCTGTATTTTCCCATTATTTAATAATGTGTGTAGAAATATCTCAAAAACATGAATCTGCCAACACAAATAAAATCCAATTCACTGGATCAGGTAATAACATACTCTGTCAAATTTAGGGTTCAGTAGGCAATGATGGAAAAAGGTGAAGTTCAACTCAGCTTCTCCTTTAATCCACAACCATGAAAAACGCTGTGAAGTTATGTACGGTGTTGTGGAAAGATAACGGTCTTCATCTTCCAGTCTCAAGCCACCATCCCTCCGAGACAGTTCTCCCTCTGTGTCCTCAGAGTCTTTTCTTCATCTTACCCTTCTTGTGATCGCCCCGTCCAAAACCTGACCTCTTCACTTCTCCGAGCCACTTTTTGTTCTTGTTCTTGAGATTCTTCAGGCCTCCGCTCTGCAGGAACTGGTGCTTCTGGTTTTTCTTGCGCTGCTTCAGGATCTGCTCTTTCGTCCTCAGCTCCGAGCGCACTCTGCGACCGCCGGGCGTCTGCTGCACTCCTACGGGGCTCTGGAAGTTAGGACCACGGCCACGGCCACGACCACGGCCTCGGCCACCACCTGGAAAATGGATAATATAGATAAGAGAAACACCACCGGAATTCATAAGACTTCACTTATTAATTTAGGGCCAACATGGACACAAACAGGTTCCAGCTAACAAGCTGTCTTCATAAAAACAAAGCAAAAACAATAGCAGATAATATTTAAACAGATGAGATTTAAACAGATGAATGGGCCGTACATAATGACTCGATAAGAACCATCTTTGCATGAATGATTTGCAAAATCATAAGCTATCACCTAACAGGAGGAGTGCCCATAATAATCAACAGGAAAGCCAGTGGCCTGTAGTAAAGGCTGAGGCGTTGAAAAAAAAAATGCCATGGACGAGAAACTAAAATAAAAGAGTAAAACAAAAGACGAAAAATCAAAGGCTATGATTCACAAACATTAATCAATGTATATGAATAACAATAAATGTACAACCTTATAAAGAAATAAATCATGTTTAAATGAGCCCTGAAATTATCTTTTATAAACAAATAAATATATTCAAACAATCTCTTTGTAAAAAGCATTAAAGACCCATAAAGAGATGAATGATACTAAGGATAGCAGTTTTAAAACTATCTAGAATGTTATATTGATGAGAAGGCTCAGAAAACATCGATCTTCGAAAAAATGATATTCAAAAAGATTTTTTTCAAAAGACTAAGGCCGGAGATAAATAGTTAATATTAGAAAAACAATTTAGGAGCAACATAGCACAGTCAAACAAAATATAACTGAATAATTAATACAAATAAGTCTCACAAAAAAGCGTAAGAAAAATGTCATCAAAATATATCCAAGAGAAACGAGGAAAAATTGCACGTATGATAATTAGTTAAAGAGGTTACAAGGTTATATAGATAAACACAATAGAATAAATGAAATGAAAAAAGATTTTACAATACGTACAAAAACAGTGAAAATGTATCTACAAAAATTGTCAAAGACAAATAGCATATTAAGACAATAAGACTTACGGGAGCCTAAAAAAAAAGATCAGTAATACAAAAACGAGGAAAGAAAATAAAAGATTCTGATACAGTGGGTTAGTTCTGCAGAGATGAAGCTGCTCCCCTACCTCCTCCTGGCCTCCTTCCTCCTCGTGCTCCTCCTCCTTCTCCATCTGAGCCAGATCCCCCGTCATCCACCTTGTATTTTTTCTTCCACTCCTCGTAACTGACATGTCGTTAAGTGACGCAACGTCTTTTCAATACAGCTAAATGTTGTCAGAGTGAGAGAGAAGTGTAACAGTACCAGCAGTAACAGCTAAACAAGTGCACAAAGAGGATACAAGTTCTTCTTGTTCTTCTTGTTACTGATCACCTGTCCCCCGTCTAGTCGGATCTTCTTCTTCTGGTCCTCCTTTCCTGCTTCTTTCACAAAGCGCTTCCTCTTGCGGTCCCTTAAAATTACAAAAAGACACTCAATTATGGTAAAAAAAACAGAATCAGAAGCACAAAATGTCAGAAAGAGACAGGTTAGGTGTGAATTTAAACTTTTACCATTTCATCATGTTTTTGTGCTGATTTAGCTTGTCTCCCTCATCGCCCATGAGGTCCAGGACCGCTGAGGAGGCCTGTTGTTCAAATGCACTGCCGTCTCCTCCCAGACTCAACCTAACACCACGAAGAACACGAATCGCGGGTTATAATACGAAAATAACACACGTTAATGATGTCTGATGTCGTTTATTTTTCACACAAAAATCAATGGTTTAGGTCTCACCCTCTCTCAGAGTTGAAGTCTTTGGGTCTGTAGGGGATGTAATACTCCTCATCTTTGCCTGTCTGTCTGCTTCTCTTGCTCTTTTGCCGTTCTTCCCCGTCTTCCTGCTGGCCTTTTCTCTTCCCACCTACCACTGCAGAGAACACCCCCTGGTGGAGACATGAGGAATTACATGTTTAGCTGTGACATCTAGGTCGGCAGGTAAACTGCTGTGTACAAACTGGATTTGCATCAATAATTAGCATAAAGTAGAGATGTCTTACAGTTTGAAAAGAAAAATCTTTAAGATTTCTATTGATTATTCAAGTACTTGATTAGTCAATCAACAGAAAACAAAATCAGCAAATGTTTTGATAAACAATCTTTTTTTTTCATGAAGATAATTTTAATTTGAATGAAGATAGGAAACTTTGAGCATGAAGGGGATATAGATATGTATGTATATATGATTACAGAGTTTATTCTTAGTACAATAAACTCAATATCTTTGAGTTTTGGAGACTTGGTTGGACAAAACATCTACAGACTTCTACTTGGACTTTATAAAATTGTGATTATGAACATTTCCCTATTTTCTGACATTTTAAAAACAAAACAATTAATCAAGAAAATAATTTGCAGATTAATTGATTAGATTAATTACCTTGGGTAAAAGAAAATGCAAACGGTCATTCTCATTGCTCTTAAATCTTAGATCTTACAAAAATACTCAAGAACAAATATGCAAAGATTCCTGGTTTCAAAGCATAATATAACAGGGTAGCACTTGGCAATAATGATAAAGTTATTTCTGACCAAATACTTTAAAATCAACATGGCAATGATGTTGCAGAGTTGAGTATTGGTGCTTTCAAAAAATATTTTTGATAAATAATCAACAGTTATGTGGATATAATGACAAAGTGGGTATATAATAAAACAGCTAGAACAGTCTGATAAGTTCAGAAAATTACAACATGTTCCTGTAATTCAGCCTGTAAAACCAGGAAACGATATCACTTCTGACATTACGACATCCAGAATCTAGGACACTATCTAGTCTCATATCAGAACATTTATCGAGGTACCCAGCCCTACCACAGAGGCATGAGAGTTTCTTGCCTTCATATCGTCCTCTTCTTCGTCTGTTGTTTGTGTGAAGTCATCGGTGGCGCCGCTGGTGGTTGGGTTGGCGGGCTGGTGCAGTCGGCTTTCTGCAGCCAGGCTGTCTTTCTGTTTTTTGAATTTGTCCACCAGCCGCGTGTCCTTGGAGCGTTTGGCCCGCATCACCTCACCAGCCTGTGTCTTACTGTTAGAGTTGATTTCAAAGATAGTCTACAAAAACAGGACAGGAGTTGTTTTTTTTTAACACAGGTTAGCAGGAAACTGCAGCAATATGAGATATGTGCATTATTATCTCCTGTAACTCACTGATTTGGATTTATAGCTTTTGATGGCGTCAACTATGTGAAGGCGCTCAAGTTCTGTTTTCTCCAAACCCGACCCTGAAACAAGATCAATGAAGTGCTGTTACAAACCGCAGCCTGCGTCCCACCATCATCACTGTCCATCCTCTTCCAAACTCACCTAGTAATGGATGGACACCCATGGTGGACAGATCTGTGCTTTTAACCCGTCTGATGGACTCAGGTGACGGGTTTGGTCGAGACTTGAGATACTGCTTATAGGCGTTCTCGGAGACATGGTGCAGGTTATGCAGGTCCAGGGAGTTCTCGTGGGCTGTGATCAGGTGAGAACTTTCGTCGTCCAGGATACTCTGGGGGACCCGACCAAACACGCCCTCTGAATCTGGAGGAGAGGTTTAGATCGGAGAGAGCAGAGAGGCAAAGGTTGTGACAACTAATCAGAGAGTTCATTCATCAGTTGAAATTTAAAAAGGGATTCTGCAAAGCCTACCTCGTGTGTGTTCAGGTGTGGCGAACTGAACAGGCCGCCCAAGGAAGAGGTGAAGGTCATAGACAAAAGGCATCTCATCTGGACAGATCATACTGTAGGCTACACCACTGCGGCCAGCACGTCCCACACGGCCTGATGGGAAAAGAAAGGTGATGACCGATGGCCAAATGCTCCTCATTTTTCATAACATCATCACTATGGCTGTAACTAACAATTATTTTCATTGTTTTTCTAGATTAATTTATTTGGTCCATAAGATGACAGAATAAACTCAAAATATTTTTAAAAATTTTGAAGAAAAAAACAAAAATGTTAGAAAAAAAGTGAGAAAAAGACATCATAAAACTCAAAATATATTTTTTTAAACTGGAAAAAAATAAGAGAAAAAAACACACCCCCAAAAAACCCATTACAATCTTTATCAAAAGAGCTGGTAATTAATATTTTGTCAGTGACTGATCAACTAGTTGCTGCAGCTGTACTTGTATAAACTGTTTGGTAATTTAATTTATAACAAAAATCATATTTTATAAATTCTTTGTTATGTTTTGATGCAAAAATCTTAATTTGTAATGTAACTAAAGCTGCCAAATAAACAAAGTGAAGTAAAAAGTACAATATTCCCAATGAAGTGTAGTGAGGTAAAAGCATAAAGTGGCGTGAAAAGAAAATGCTCAAGTACAAGTACCTGAAATTTGTACTTCAGTGCCGTACTTGAGTAAATGTACTTCACTTAGTTACTTTTCACCCCTGGTTATTAGAATGGTAGATTTTAAGATTTCTTTGATCAGAAAATGTGAAGGCAGAAAAACTCATTTTGACAAAAAGAAATTAAAAGATGGATAAATTAAATAAGATTTTTTGGGGGGCAATTAGACTTCAACTTCCAGACTACTTCATGACATTTAGTCCTTATATTTGTCCAGTTGAATTTAAGACTTTTTAAGGAGCAACAGGAACCCTGAATTACGGACAAACCGAGATAATAATTCACCGTGTAAGCCACTCACCAACTCTGTGCAGAAAGAGTTTGGGCTTGGAGGGGAAGTTGTAGTTGATGACATTATCCAGCATTGGGATGTCGATACCGCGAGCAGCAACATCAGTCACAATGAGCACCATGGCTTTCCGATGCACGAACTTTCCTATGTTGATCTTTCTGGCAGTCGGATCAAGGGCGCTGTAGATGTAGGCACACTCCAGCCCTTCTGAGGTCAGCAGCTGGAGATCAAAACGAAGAAATTACACATTTTCCATAAATCAAGGTTAATGCAGAGAGAGACACAAACCAAGTTAATCAGCTGTTGGTAATTCACCTCCTTGAGGTACTCCACATGGTGTTTGGTGGCTACAAAAACCACCGTCTGCTCCTGAGGCTTCACTACATTCCTCAGCAGGTGGAGCAGCAGCGCTTGTTTGTCATCGACACGCAGTTGGAAAAACGACAGCTGAGGAAAGAAAAGAGTAAATCAGGCTGTGCGCTGGATGCCAGGGTTCCTACAGCTTGAGGCAAGTTAAATTTAAGACTTTTTTTAATTCTATTCGTAATTAAATTTAAGACCAAAAAAAACTGCTTAAGATTTAGGGAAAATTTGCCCAAATGTTTAATGTAAAATAAAACTTGACTTCTTTTGTTTTATGGTGGCGACACGGGGAGGACAGAATTTGGAAATGCCAGCCGTTTGTTGGCGATTTTATGTTTCTCACTCTGCCCACAATTCCATCGGGCCAAGCCTTTCGTGCATTTCCTTTACTGGTATTCTTTACCGCAACTATTTGGTTAAATTCCCAATTTTCGTTGACTCTGTACTTCCCTACATTGTCCAGGGTACATTGACAGTTAGCTTGTATACATTGAATCTTCTGCTCTGAGCATCCTGACCAGAGACAAAACATGAGCTTTGGTTCCACTATCCTGATGTGGTCATGTTAATGAAAGAGGCATTTTGGAAATAATTCTAAAAAAGGATTTTTACCAATTATTTGAGATTTTACTATGACATGTCAGAAGAAAAAACATCCTTATTCTTAGATTGATGTATTCAATGCCTTTTCAGGCTTTTTAAGGACACCGGGATGGATGGATCTGAAGAGAGAATTTAGCTCCAATTTTTTGATGCGACATGAACCCTTAACAGTCATATTTATTTAAATGATTAAATAATCAAAAACACAGGTCTCTGATGGAGGTTACTGATATCACAATTTTGCAGTAACATGTCAACTAAATAAATGTGTAATTTCTTTACCTTAATCTGGTCACTGAGTTTTGAATCCACGTCCAAACGAATCAATACTGGTTCAGTCAGCCCTGAAAATATATTTAAAAAAATAAAAATAAAAAAAACAAACTTATATAGTTAGCATAGGTCTTAGCAGAAATATCGAGGTTCCCATACATTATCATGACCAAAATTTCAAAACTTTACCATGACTTTTCAAGGACACATGATAAAATTTCGATTTTGGAAAAGCATGCACTTCACTGTGTCTGCAGCACTTGACAGCCTGGTTACAGGGCTTTTTACACACACACACACACACACACACACACACACACACACACACACACACACACAGGAGTCTTCACTTTCCATAACAAATGCCCTCATGCTACTTAATCTACCCCAAAGGGGAGGCCATGGCCAGTATCAACTGTGCAAGTTTTTGTATTTGTACCAAACAACAAATAAGTTGTTTGAGGTATTTGCCTTACGCATGTCCTTCGCTGCAACTATCGCACAATGCAATGGTGATGCTAAAACAATGGACCCCGCAGCTTTAAGTCAATGCATTTTGGGGCTACATTATGTCAACAGCTAACTTCTAGAAAATAAATATGCCTTTATGTTACATTATATAGAATATTATTCCTAGATTACCCTAACAAATACTTTCATTGCACACAACAAAATTCCATGACTTCTCGAAAACTTTCAATTATATTTTCTTATTCAAGGTCTGGAAAACGAGACTGTGCAATTCCATAACTTTTCCAGGTTTTCCATGACCGTGGGACACCTAAGTTGTGTTATAATAATGGATGCACGTAAAACTGAAGTGATTGTTGATCTCACCCGCTCTGGCAAACTCCACCAGCAGTTTGGGCAGAGTGGCAGAGAACAGCAGAGTCTGTCTGTTGTCTGGAAGCCTTCGGATGATCTCCTGAAGCTGCTCAGCAAAACCCATCTCAAACAACCTGAGTGAGGGAAGAATACCGACATGTTCACAAATTCGTGCAAGCGTGGATCCAAGCTGTGAAATGAAAAAATAACACCTTTAAACAACTTCGTTTCTCACCTGTCAGCCTCATCAAACACCACATACTCCACATTCTGCAGCTTCAGGTTCATCTCCTTGATAACGTGCATGAGACGACCAGGGGTACCGATGATTCTGGAAGAAAAGGGCGACGATTAGGATTACAACATATCGTACATGCATGGGGAGAAACAACATTATGAGTAAGCGCTGCAACCATCACTCACATGTCAGGGTTCTCATGAAGAGCAGCAAACTGATCATCCATTCTGTAAAAGAGCAAAGACATTTACATTTATCCCAGAGTTTTACAACAACAATATGAAGAGTATAACAGAAAATTTAAGACCACAGAGAGCTCACACACCTGTCTCCACCAAGGATCAAGGCAGTCTTGAGGCCAGTGAATTTCCCCAACTATTAATACCATAACACAGAGAGAGAGAAAAATCAGGGAAAGCATTAAATAATAATTATCGAGGCTCTTCTGCAGATTAACTAAACAATGTTAAATCTACATGTGCCAAAGGCCAACTTAGATAGATAGATACTTCATTCATCCTTACGGAAATTACTTGAAAATAGCTGCTGCATTCATAATCCAAACACAATGATCTACAATCTACATTCACACGATAAAGCAATAAAAACTAAACATAATGTTTAAAGATAGAAATATCAAAGACTTATTTGACATTATAGACAGTACATGAATATATAAAGTGTACATAATAGCGTCCTTAAAAGTATAAAATATAAAAAATTATAATGTTGTGTTTTAAATATAAAACATTTAAAAAGTACCCTGTAAATATATGACTTTAAAACTTAAATGAACAACAGGAAACACTCATCGGTGTGTTATCAGACCTCTTTTGTGAACTTCATGGTCTGCAGGGCCAACTCTCTGGTGGGAGTCAGGATGAGGGCCCTGGCTCCTGTTTGGGCTTGAGGGGCCTTCAGCTTTTCAAACATGGGAACCAGGAACGCAGCCGTCTTACCGCTGCCAGTCCTGGCCATGGCCACTATGTCCTTGCCATCCAAAATGACTGGGATAGTCTGAAGTGGTGAAGAGAAGAATTGTGCATGACATATTGCTCCTTTTGAAATCACAAATGTTTGATTACAGGATCCCGAGGTTGTACAGACTTACCTTTCTTTGGATCGGAGTAGGGACTTTGTAACCCCTCTTCATGACGCCTTTATATACGGGGTAACTGAGACCTGAAATCATACAAAATGTAGTTAAAAAATATTGCCTTTAGAGAAACGGTAAATATATCAATTCAATGAGCAACGATCACATATCATCATAGCAAAGTGTAAACATTGATCCATATCATCCTCTTTCAGATGCGCCTTTACTTTCAAATTCTGTGTCACCATCACACAGAGTCAGGCAGATGATGGTGAGCAGCCGAGAGAAAGACGACGAGGATAACGCTATTTCCCCGGGAATAATCATCAGTGTGGAAATGTTTTGTTCGCTAACTTCTTGCTACAGCAACATTAGCTGCTCTGTTTCAACAATGTCGGACTGAAAAAATGTGCATGCAGTTTGAAATTCATCGGTGCTGTTCTGTCAGGAGGCGTGGTGACTTAAAGAAATGGTGAGTAAGAGAAAGCATAAATAATAAATGCACATTGGTTAATTTATGAGAAGAGCTTATGCTAATAACTTTAGCATGTTGTACATATGGGGGAAACATGACTTACAAAAGACAATTGTTTTGTCTATGATCCTTGACATTTATTATTGAGCTGAGATTTAAGCTTTTTGTTAAAAGATCTTCTTAATCAACGTTTTGAGGATGTTGGGAGAAGTTTGTCTTCAAGTCAGATAGGCCTGAAGTTTTAATGAAAATATTATGGTTTGAGTTCAAATGAAAACTTTTTTTTTTCTAGAAAGCATTTTAAGAATGAACCAGTTTTAATTATTTCCAATTATTTATGTGTTGTTTTTAGGGGAGGCAGCTTCCTCTGTATCCGACTTTGTTAAATGTGCGTATAATATCAGCACATATCGATAGTCAGCCCCTAAATCGAATTGAAATCATATCGTGGCAGATCAGCAAATATCATATCATTGTCCAGATTATAACCAGTGGACTTGCAGCCGTATGTGTGCACTCTTCACGGGATCTTACCCATGGACTGAAAGCCTCCAGACTTCTTCTTCTTCTTGTTTTGGGCTCTGACCAGCTCCCTGGTGTCTGGCTCCACATCTGACAGGCAGTCTGATGTGGTCGGGAACCGCGGGAGTTTCCTTCCTGGCTGTGTAACCAATCAGAAAACACAACAGCAGCTTGTTAACAACATGACAGAGGCACCAGAGAAGCATTCACCAATGCATCTTGCTGAATTCATCTGTTAAAACATGTTTCTCGTCATGTAAGCAGTACATGTTATGGGATAGGATACCCGCTCTACATTGCTGTAAGTATTAAAGCTGTCTGAATTGGCAGATATTGTTAATTTTGAAAGTTTAACTGGTGGATACAGGATGCCTCCTACTTCACTGAAAAATCCTTTCTCAGTGTATGTGCACGGCAGGTTTCAGGTTTCCACATCACACTGTGTGAAGTTTTATACTCATCCATTGGCTCCAAAGTAGTTGTGATGTTGTAAAATACCGTGAAAATATATACATCTAAAACTCAGATTTAAGCACAGACCTCATTTGTCAAACTCTGCACACACATGCTTCTCCACAGCAAAATGCATATGTCAGATCTAGGCCACATTAAGTATAACACATTTCTAAATGGAAATAGACTGACACAGATTGATATAATGGCTCCATTGTTGATTCATCTTATGTTAAAGTGTCAGCATGGGAAAAACTTTTACTTTGTAAAACGTCAGGGAGCTATTTTTATTCATTCATTATTCAAATTTTCATTGAACTTTATGAAAAAAAAAGTGCAGAGAATTGATGGGTTGTAGTTTTTTATATTCTAAACTCTAAATTCGACAGAAGTATTTTCATTTTTATTGTAAATGCAAATCGGTTCCAAATATCGGTTTTCAATATCATTAAGTACTACTAATGGGTATCGATAAACCATCATCAGTCAACCCCTACCAAAAACCAAAACAAATCCAATAAATCCATCTCTGATTCTGAGATATACTGGAAGTAGCTATGGACATATCACTGCTAGAAATATTACTTGCTTCCTGCTTTATGCTTACTTACAGAACACCTGACATGAAAATACCGCAGAGCCAAATTGGTAAAGGAGGACATCCCAGGGGGCATCCGGATTTGAACCGGAGACCTCTTGATCTGCAGTCAAATGCTCTACCACTGAGCTATACCCCCATGCATAACATCATGTGGGTAAAACTGTACACTTTGCTACGTTATGACGCGAAAGATATAGTTTTACCACAATATTACACACCATATCGGCGGCCAACTGCTTAAGCTTGTTTTTTAAGAGTATTGACACTTACAGAGTCATCGTCCTTAATTTCAGCAGCCAGCTCAAAGTCTCCGCAGTCAGAGTCAGCGTCCGGATCCCTGCTGGCTGTGTGTCTCTTCTTCTTCGTTAGTTTCTTCTTTCTCTGCGCCATGTTGACGCTTTAAATGCTCTCTTACACTAACCTCGGTAACTTTAGCGTACGGTTTGCAAAATATAAACTGCGTCAACACTTGGCAAAACAGCTAATGGCATTTCAACACATAACAACACGGTGGGCAGACATGTTAGATGCACGTGTGACTTTCTTCTTCTGCTTCCATCGTCTTCTTCCGGTCTGGTGTGACGCTTTCGCTCAACACTGCTACCTACTGCTGCGGAGCGTGTGACATACAGGTCCACTCACCCAAATATCTGTGCAATTATACAGACCAGAGTCTTGATAGTGAGACGTGGAATACTGTTTTTACTGTTCCTTTCAAATATGTGTTGCTCAATAAAATCAAAGAGTTACTTATTAATATTATACACAGATACTATCCGGTAAATTGTGTTATTTATAGATACATTCCTGATATGCATGAAAAATGCACCTTTGGTAACAATATGGAAGTCAGTGGACTTCATTTGCTCATTATTTGAGCATTCGTAAAATAAATGTATTCAAGAAATTGCCATCATATACCACTTAAAAAAATCTGACCCAGAAACATATCTTAAAACAATAACAAACTTAAAAATATGTCATAAAAAAACACTGTGTTCATACTTGTGTCTGTTTTATTCTATTTTATGTGTCTGTCTGGTTTGTACCAACTGTCTCATTATTTTTATATGTATATTTTTGCATTGATTACTGAATGTTTTTGTTAACTGCTGATAAAATGTAACAAAAGAATAAAATAAATAATTAATAATAATAATAATAATAATAATAATAATAATAATAATGAGAAGAAGAAGAAGAAGAAGAAGAAGATGAAAAAGAAACAACAAATCTATAAAATTATGCATATTTTTCTTTTGGGCAATTATTTTGTAGACTGTAATTTTTGTCATCTTAAACCCTTTGCATCGCCCCGTAATATAGTTTCTGATGTAACAATAATACTTACAGAGATGCAGATTGGATGAACTGTACTTCAAAGCCAGTAATGCAGCAGCTTCATCTAACCATATCACATAATTTTACGGTCTTGCTTTTTCGATCCCCCTAAAATTGACTTAATGAATTCAGTGATATATATATATATATCATATATATATCATGTGTTTGAGATCTGTAAGGCCTTGTGAAGAGGAAGCAGAGGGGCACCATACCTAATACTGAACTGAATATTTCAGGCTTTTTTTAGTTCTTTAAAAAATCTGCACTTAAAATCTCATGTGCTTTTTATATCTTGTCAAACTACTTAAATGCGTTTTTACATTTTACAAAATTGCACATTTTTGTGTGTGTGTCTGTGTGTGGCTGGCTTTTCACATGATTTATGAGAGAACATACAGCATCCTCGCCCTGTTGCCTCCTATAATTGTGTTAGCATTATGTGTGTACACTTGAGAGGCTGACACAGACGTCTTCGTAGCAGAGTCTTAGTTTGAATCTCGATTACGTCCTAATTTTCGGCAGCAATGTCTCTGATGTTGAGATGTAGGCTATTATACACAGTCCAATACTGCTTTAATCACAGTAGCTGCTTTATCTCTCTTCCTCAGTCAGTATACACAAATTCAAAGTCTTTGCCATAATGTTTTTCTGTTTCCTTTGAACCAACTGCACACTGAAATTGTGTAACTGACGAAAACAGAAACAAGTTAGTCATCCGTTATCTAAAAGCAAATAACACTATAAGCATTCTTTGTTTTATCAGTTAACTGAACCACATTAACTATGACTTGAATTGTTTAGCTATTAGTCCCTTTATCCACATTTATAGATAACATATAATCAAAATGTGTAATTTAAAGAGAATGTTGTGCTAAACTGGCAGTACCCATGTCTTGTAGTACCAGTATAATAGTGCGCTGTAATCATATTAAGGTCATTAGGTTGCACATTTTGCAAAATAATCTCATTTTTTTTATCTGTGTAAGCAAAATGAAACTGCTTTTCAAACTAGAGTCAGCTATTTCTCATTATTAAATATACTCTATTTAGGTACATATGAGTAGTAAAAAGTAAAAAGCACTGCCCTAATATGCCTGTATTGTGATAACTATATATTTATATAACTCAAAACTCATGGTGCTATCAGAGCTTTTCTTCTATGTTGCATAACTTTTCATGAAGTGACTGCATAGGACATTTTGGCAGGCAAAGCCTACCCATCCATGCAACAACTGTCACACTTATGCTACTGGAATCCTGAAATAGGCTACAAGATTTCTCTCCCCAAAAAACAACAGATTTTAGTCCACTGCACAAACTTAAGCTCAGAGACAGAATCACTAGGTTTTCAGCAGGCATTACGCACTGAGCTAATTTTAGGAGTCTGTCCTTAAATGACATATTTATTACACATGTGCTCAACGATCAGAAGTCATTGTTTAAAATATTGTTAGTCTTTCACATAAAACTGTATTTTGTCATCTCTTGTCAAATTTTACCATGTCATGGTAACTAATACAAGAAAACAAAGACCTTCCCCCATTCATAAGTACTGTCCTACCCAAGCTTATGTGGAATATTGAATTTAATTGAATTGAATTCAATTCTTTTTAAAAATAAATGACTATGAGAATTAGGTCCAGGGTTGGGCAGGGTCTTCACATAGGATCCTTGCAGTGTGAGGGTAGAAGGTCTTCCTGAGCCTCTCAGTCCTGGCAGGGTGTATCCAGTACCTTCTTTGCGACCACAAAAGGGGGAAAAGACGAGATGATTCTCCTGCAGCATCTGGTACAAACATCCTTAAGGGTGGAGTTGCACCTATAGTAACCTATGTTTATCTCTATGAGCCACTCTTTGCAGGGTTGTGCGGTCCTGTTTGGTGCTGTTTCTGTACCAGGCAGTGATGTTCCCCATCGGGACTCTCTCAATGGTGCAGGAGTTGAATTTTCTCTCTCTTATACTTCCTGTGCTACTTTTTCCCAAAGTTGACTCTCATTTCCTTCGTTTTGTGGACATTCAGGAGTAGGTTATTGTCTTGACACCTGCGGGTCAGGTTCTCTCCTCCTTTAGGTAAGCCTTTTTGTTGTTATTTGTGATCAGGCCCACCATAGCTTCATCATAGCAGACTTGATGTTGGCGTTGGAGTTGGAAGTGGCTGCACAGTTGTGTGTGTACAGGGAGAACATCAGGGGACTGAAATTACAGCCCTGAGGTGCTCCGGTGTTATGGATGAGGTCGGAAGAGGCGTTTCCACCCATTCCCACCACCTGGTGTCTGCCTGTCAGTGAGGTTTTTAATATCAGTTTATATATCAGCCCTAAATCAAAACCAGTTGAACCTGCAAGTGGATAAGATATGAGTTTCTTGTTTTCTTATATTGATTTTTATGGTGGCCCTGAGGGTCAAAACACACTAACATTTCAGAAAACACGACAACATTTAACAAAACACAAAAACAGTTCAGAAAACACTACAACATCTAACAATACAACGTTTTGGGAAACACAACATTTCACAAACCAAAACAACATTTCACAAAACAAAACAACATTTCGAAAGAGTTTGACAGTGTTTTCCAATATGTTGTTGTGTTTTCTGAAATAATGTTTTCTTTTCTGAAAATGCTGCTTTGATCTGTGTAATGTTTTTATGTTTTTTCTGAAATGTTGTGTTTTCTGAAACGCTATTTTTCTCTATTATATTTTCTATAATTTTGTGTGTTTTGTGCAATGTTGTGTTTTCTGAAATGCTGTTGTGTTTTCTGAAATATTGTTTTGTTCTGACCCTCACAGCTACCACAGGTTTTGCTCAAAATTGTATACTAGCCATTTCACCTAAATGTGTCCTTTGAAGCATTCAATAATCCATGCATTAACTTCTAAGCACATTGAATACTGGGCTGATGTAAAAACCAATGCTGTTGCATGTGGATTCATTAAAATGTGAGGCCCAGCAGCTGCCCAAAACATCAAAAACCCAAATGAACTCTGAGCTGTACTGTATGTTATTCATTAGGAAGCAATTTTAGGAAAAGATCATAGCAGTGCTTTTCTTCCCAATTAAAAAAAGTGCCTGTTTTGATCTCATCTGAATTCATATGTTTTTTATGAGTATTATTAATGAAAACCAATTCATAAAGTGTGAAACAGATTTATTATTTCATAATAATGCACATCTTTTGGTCAATATGTCTCCAGCTTACAAGACTTTTTCCATTTGGCTCACAACTTTCTGTTGTTTATAAGCAGCCACAATTTATTTTTTTTAAATCACTCAGTGGAAATATGTCCTTTAGATGATAATACTGACACTAATATGGCAGCAAAAACGTGTACTGCGCTGTTTGAAGTCAGTGGGCTGATGTACAGTAAATAAGTCAACACCATGGCAACAGCCCGCAGCTAATGCCATTCATATTCCCTCACAGAGATGATGTGGCCCTGAGCCAAATCTGTTCAGGGGAGCTGAGAGGGGATGACACAGGCAATAGGTGCAGCAAGCCACCTATAGGATCCGCTTTTGTCCTAAAAGGTGATTTTAGTGATAAAGCCCGAGGGGGATTAAGATTTGAAGCTGGCAAGGATGGTAAGGTTGTGGTGTTTTCGACTTGGCATTGCAGGTGTTGGCATCAGTGTGCTATCAGGTCAGCCTCCAAAGCTCCTCTCACTATGTCGAGCCCTCGTGTTGAAAACATGCGGCTGAATCACGCTCCACATGAGTTCATATTCTGACATTGCTTATTATTCATGAGGCTGTTTCTGTTTCTGTCAATGTGGATCACGGGCTATGAAGGAAAACAGAGTAGCATGTTTTGATATTGCTATTGGGAGCATGGCTAGATTAATGCGCCAACTATTACAAATCCCCTGAGAGCTCTGTCATTGATTTCACAGAGCATAAAGATAAGATCTATAAATGACAAACATATACTTTAAGGAATTTATGTAGGCTAAGCTGTTTCCTGAGCTATAGGGGAGCTTACAGCAAAGTATCTGACCTTTCAAAAACCTGTGGTGTAGGATGTGTCAGTGATAACATGGATTTAAATAGTACACAAATAGTTCTCTAAGCAGTGACTAAATGGGCACTGAATGAAAGTTATTAGGAAAACAGATGTCAACATGTCTCAGGTTGGATTTTTATAAAGATGTTCCCCAGCAGAGTGTGTGTGTAGCAGATGCTGCCTCTAAGCTTTGGAGATTGGGGGGGGGCTGGATGTTTAAATTAAGAGATTATTGAGTTGATGGTTTGTAAAGCTAAGCCTTTAAATGGGGGTAGCAGTTAAATATTCTTCTACTCTATCTGTGTCGATTTAATTATTTAACAACCGCTCTTTAAAAGGGCTGGCTGTGGGTTCAGTGGACCTTTTAAAAGTAGTCCAAACATCCAATTAGCATTGCCAGTGATGTGCTGCAGCATATCAGGCATGTCCCTCCAGCAAGCCTTCAAATGCTGGTTTGATTTTCCACGCCAGACGCTGTACGTCCAGGGGGCAAATTAATCTCGGGAATCTGATAACAGCTCCTCAAAAAAGTTTGAAATGGCTGCATAAGAGAAAATATCAGCTTTGGAGTTGCATCCCATGAAATGATTATATCCTAATTGTGAAATGGGAGATTTGCTGTGACTGTTAGAACCATGAAAAGTGCTGTTTTCAGTGCTGCAAAACATATTTTTAACCAGGGAGGCAATTCCATGCTCTAATCTCAAATCTGTGGATTTCAAACATTTTGTTCCATCAGCTTGATTGTGCATTAAAGGTCAAGTGTGTAGAATTTAGGGGTATATATTGACGGGAATGGAATATAATATAATATGTATGTTTTCTTTAATGTATAATCACCTGAAAATAACAATCATATGTTTTTGTTACTTTAGAATGAGCCATTAATATCTACAAAGGAAGAGGGTCCCCGTCCACAGAGTCTGCCATGCTGCAATGCCATGTTTCTGTAGTGAAGAAAAAAACCCAGAACACTGGCTCTAGATAAGTCCATGTGCAATTTGGCATTTTTACATCCGTCACTGCACCCCCGCCGCAGTGGAAAAACACAGATTATTTTAATGTTAAAAGTGTTTTATTTAGTGTTTTTGCCAGTTTAAATCCCCAGATCCGTTTGTTTTGGAGAGAAAGACACCTCTGCAAATAATTCAGCTCCCAGAAAATACCTCAAGTTATCAAAGAAAGAAAATGCTGGGCTAATGGCCAGTCTCCAACCCGCCAAACACTGTCAGAGAAACACAGATTTTTAGGTTCAAATGACCAGTTCTGTTTGTAAGTAAAGTAAACGTCTGGATCAGAAACACATTCAGTTGTCAGAGAATATAGGCAGGCACACATTAGCAGGTGCTTGGCCATCTGCAACACGCTGGACAGCGTCAGAGAAACACTGATTTGTAACGTGAAACTGCTTCACTCAGTGTTTTTATCTGATTTTAATCACAGGGTCTGTTTGTTTTGGAGAGGAAGAGACCTCTGAAGATAATTTGGCTCCTGGTAAAAACCTGAACAATGAACACTGAAGGAATCTTAACCAGGGGAAGTTTCAGCTGGTTGCAATCTTCAATCCGCACAACTTAATGCCACTAAATCCTGTTTAATCCCACACACTGTTCCTTTAAATTGAAGCCAATACTTTTTTACAAGCCAATCCCGAATATGCCTCTGGATCAGCAACCAGTGTGAAGCATGCAGCTGTGAATAACCTGGTGAAGAACACAGTAGGTCTCAGGGCAGTGGAGGAGAGGGTCAAAGCCTGGTTTTGGGCTCACTGGGCTGGCATGGCACGGTGAACGTGATAGTGCCACCCCCAGAGACAGCAGCAGATGGTGAGCGGGACCCCGGGCTTTACCCTCGAGGCTGCTGGGCAGGGAGGCAGAGCAGCCATGCACAAAATACATGGCCACTGATTGGACCGTGCGTCTTAAGATGCCACAGGCTGATAAGACGCTGAGAGGAGCAGCGCTTACATGCTTGAGAAGACGTATAATTATGTTAACCCGGTGGTTTCTCTGGACCCTCCAATTGCCGATCAGAGGAGATTGTAGCTTATTAGGTCAGTAAATTGGCATGAGCTGGATTGCAATCCTTAAAAATGTTTGTGTCAGCAAGAATAATATTAAGAATTTTGATGTAGAATTACATACACCAAAGAGAAAGAACACGCTGGAACAATTTGTGCTCCTGCATTGCAAAACTGATTAAATCCATGCAAAGAAAGAAGCAGACATTTTTAATAAATTGTAAGAATGTAGTAGTTACAATATGTCTATTAACCCTTTCAAACCTGGAGCAACATCACTTTTCTTGTGATGCTTTTAGACAGATTTCACAAGTATTTAACCCTGATTTATTTTAAAGACACAAGAAAAAAAGGCAATGAGCAACTTGCTAAGAAATGTTCCACAAAATGCAAGAAATTAGTAGATTAAGAAAATTCAAAATGCTAGGGAAAATGTCTAGAGAAAAAAGAAAAAAGTTGGGAAAAAAACTATTCATAAATATCATAATTACATTTTAAAATTATGTTACAGAAGTGTTTTTAAGCACTTTTTATGCCATTTCCTTTTCTTTTTTTCAAACTAATTTTCAGGTAATTTTCAGGTAAAATACTTTTTAATATTTATTGTACTAATTTATTGATATTTTTTGGCCATTTCTTCTTAAATTGCTCATTGCTTTCTTTCTGTGTTTTTGAAAGAAATCAAGCCAATTTATTTTCAAAGGGTTAAATATGGACCTATGTAAAGCAAAATAAATTAAATGTTTTCTATTTTGAGTACATGAAATAGAAATGCATTGTAACAAGAATATAAAAATGCTGGAGGACCATCATTTAAAGGGTAATAAAGCAAAAATTCAGAAGTGCTTACATTTCCACAACTGGAGCTTAGCCTTTTGCTGAGACGTCTTCTTTGCTGTGTAAGAAGTATCCGGCTTTGCACTCGCTTTAGTGTAAAACTGCAGAGGCACATACATCCGGTCAAACTTTCAATTACTTGATATTCTGGGTGCTAAAAGGCAGTTTCCCTTCAAGGCTTCAGCAGTTAATCTTACCGCAAGTGCCAGCATTAAGGCGATAATCATGGGATGTGACAAAAGCACAAAGAAACTGTCGCTAAAGGGAGGCCAAAGAGACCCCTCAGGATTTCTCCATAACAGCCAAACGTGGGCATCAAAGTCCCTGAAAGTGAAGTTTCAAACCTCACTTTCTGGATTTTTGTTTTGCTGCACATACCCTGCAGAATATCTGTCCATGTTGCAGAGTATTGTGGTCGAACACTACTGGATTACTGCTCATTAAAGCTGCAGAGAACCCGCTGGGCTGTGGTTAATACACGAGACTTAATGGCCATTTTCAGTTTCATCTCCTCTACACTTTTAGGGGAGGGTTATATGCGATGACAGATGCCCAGAATTAAAGCTCACGGAGCAGAATTAACTTTTCATGTATTTCCTCCTCACATCCTTGTTGTTTCCTTTTGGTCGTTGCTTGCACGGCCTCAGGCTCCATTCTTCTTCTGGTGTCTTAATTGCAATTTCATCAAGAATTTAAAGCCATGCAGCCTTCCCTTTTCTTGTCACTGTCACTCCAAACTAGCCACCGCAGGGGGACTTCAAGGGTATTTAAAGCAGCTATTGTGTGTCATAAGATAAGCCAGGAGCAGCTTGGGGAAGACTCACTTTCATCATTGTAGTACTGCCGGACCTCCTCTTCCCGCTCTTCCCCCTCCGAATCCGTCCTTCCCTCACTCTCTCTTTCATGGATTTATCACTCAAAGGCTCAAGCAGCTCAGCAGAATATAAATGAACAAGGGCTGTAGGATGGGAAAAGAGGGAAAAGGTCGGGACAAAAATTGCATCTGCACATCAGCATTGGGACTTTTACACAGACTGCCCTTTAATGCTTCACACCACTCAGCTCCGTGGGGTTGATGCAATATGAAAATTTCACATTACACATTCATCGCCCATATCCATGACGAATCGGAATCTCTGAGATGTTGAGATGTGTTAATGTGTGAGTCTGTGTGCATGCAAAATGCAGTCGAATGTTACATTTAGAATTATTATAACTCATAAGATAAGGTTTTATTATGGAAACGGTTCATGTTTAATGATTATTTTCTCTCTGGCAGAGAGTCAGAAGAAAAAAACTGATACAACTCTTATGTTTGTGTGCTAAAATGAAGCTACAGCCAGAGGCCAGTTTGCATAGCTTAGCACAAAGACTGGAAAACAGGGAGAGGCAGCTAGCCTGGTTCTGTCAGTTACAAAACTCACCTTCTAGCACCCCTACTGATAGAAAGGTAACTTCTGTAATTTTTGACTTGGATCATATTTTTGACTAAGTAACTAATGGAGACAACAATTTTTGAAACTGGTCTAGTATTGAGCAAGAGTGCTGCGCTGCTTTAAAACAGGCTGCAGTGTAACCACTCTGGGAAAGTAAACCATCAGTGTAAGTCCACTAAAAGTTTTTTCCTCTGACACACTCAGTTTGTTATCATAAGTGCCTGAAAACTTATTGACAGGACCCCTACAGAGATAGACCTCTTTGTTAAAGAGTAAGACACTTTTTTGTTTTACCAGAAACAGCCTGGAAATCGCTATCAACACACTCATCAGACTACATTAAAATAAACTTTAATTTTAACATTCTGAAACACACTTAATTCAAAGTCGACAGACACAATGTAAAACGCATAAAAGCCGACACGCGTTGCCCTCCTATGGTTCCAACAATCAAACGCCACGACACCCAGAGCATAATAAATAGACACAGAAGTCCACTGACAAAGCAGCAACATGTTAGTTTTTAAGTGGTATCAATCTTCCCTTTTAACTATCAGAAAGAAAGTATGTTTCCCAAAATGTCAAACTATTCCTTTAAGGTTATAGGTCACACACACACACACACACACACACACACACACACACACACACACACACACAGGAATATTGATTAAAGCTAAGCTTAAAACAGCATCTTTTCCTCCCTCACCTCCTCCTACACACACACAACTGTCCACATCACCCTTTCTACCTTCCATATGCTTCACACAGATAGTACACACTGCTGACATTTCTCTTCCCTCACCCTGTTTTTTTCCTCTCACACACACTCACACACAAACAAAATGACTCATGAATAAAAGCACAGCGAGGAGACGCAACTCACACACAGCTGCACATACTTACAAATAAAAAGAGGCATATGTGTATGTGTGTGTGTGTGTGTGTGTGTGTGTGTGTGTGTGTGTGTGCAGGGACAAAACAAAAAGAAGCACTGCAAGACATGATTAGGCATTGTTTGTTTTGTAAATGAGCGCTAATGAGAAAAAAAAACAGCTTTTCTGCATTCCACTGTGATCAAAACTGATGTGAATAAATCTACACTTGCCACTCTAACTATGTCTTAATATGAATGACAGCGATCATTGGCAGCCATCTATCAGGCTGGACCATATGTTGCTTTGGGTGGGGAGGGAACGAGGGCTTACCGCAAAGCCTGCCTTATCCTCCGGCATTACAGTCTCTAAGAAAGGATTTGCTCTTTAATTCTTGATTAGATAGAATTTTCTCCCCAGTGTGCAAGCTCAGTGATATACAGAGCAGAGATAACCTGCCCTGTTGGGAAAGTGTGTGTGTGTGCGTGTGTGTGTGTGTGTCCTTTGGCAATGCTCCTTCGCTGAGAGACACACACAGACATGCACAACCTGGCCCCCCTGGTGTGCCATCCCATTTAGCGCCTGGGCTTTTAACACATTGTGATAGGGCTATTATTAGAAGTGATGAATTATCAGTCAGGAATTAATCCTGAATGATGTGTTTTCACCAAACTGGAAAAGGACCACTTGCTACAGTGTTTGTTTTCATCTCTGTGATGAAAGAAGCGTTCTTTTTTTCTTCACGGGGTGACATGAGGGATTTTTTTCCCCTTTTATGATCAAACCACCAGCAGCTTCTCAAGACGTGAGGAGACCGCTGAGGAAGACATTCATTTATTTAGTTCCCTCACTCATTTATCTTCCTCCCCCTCATCTCTTTGCCTGACTGGCTGCTGAGCTGACTGACTGCCTGGATGGTTGGCTCCCCCTCTCACTGGACACTCACTGGCAGTTAACTCACGCACTGCGTGAGCTGCGCCGAGGCTGGGGTGGAGAGAGACACTTGGGCTGCTCAGGCTCTGGAAAGTGGGACCTCTGCTAGGTTTCTCTCTCTATCTGTTTTTGGTGGACTGTTAGATGAGAGCAGAGGAAATCTCTGGCTCTTTCTCTCCTCCAGCACTGATCACTGACCATCACTACTGTGCTGCATCCATGACTTTACACACCTGGCTGGTGTATGGGCTTGGAATTATCTTGGTTTGGACACTGAGCTCGAAACAGGGTGAGTAGGATGGTTTTTGGGTTTGAAACATATGGAAACATATGAAGTGCATAGAACAGACTCTGCATGTGTGTGTGTGTGTTTGTGTGTGTGTGATATCACAGGCAAAGTTAACATTAAAATACTGTACAGCCAGATGTCCTATAAACTGAAAAAACCCCAATATAAATACAAAAAATTACTGTAAAAAAACCCAACTTTAAACATTTGCAAAATATTAACACAACACGGCCATAAATTGATAGAAAATATCCTAGTGAATGCTCCAGACCAACAGTATGGATCACATTAATATAATGAACAACCCTGTTGAAAGGTGACTCCAATAAATATGCCTTTGTTCTGCATTTAATTGACCTGGGAGTTCAAATCTATGCCTCCCAACAATAGGTGATAGCCATAGGTGGCAAACTAAATTTCCCTACAGAGCAATAAAGATTGACCTGATTTGGCTCAGCTGCAACCTTTCTTTCGCTGGGGGCCAAACAAGAAGAAACTGGGGTGATGCTATGTGCAGGGATCTTTATTTTGCTTGATTTGTATTTCTGTCTGAGTCAGATCACCTCTGATCCCAACTCCAGACCAGAGGGTGAAGCGAGCTCCTGGGCAGACTAATGATGATCAATAGAGCAAAATCCATGAGGCAACATACAGCTAGGCGCAGATATAATTGCAGTGCATTATAGACCTCTGTCTTAGATTTTCAAATAATGTCAAAATTAGACAAAAATGCAAAAAAAATGATAGTATTAAGGGACTTTAATAAACTATAACCATCAACAAACAACACCAAAGGACATGGAGCTTAATACCATAATAGCACACAATTTAATACCTATTATGTATTACGTAATGCATGATTACAGTAATCATCTTGAATTCATAATTAGTATAATATATTTATGGTGCCCTGAAAGCTCATTTTAAGCATAAATTCATTTGACTGAAAGAGCAAAGCATAATATATAATGAGACAGACAAGCAGTAGTGACCTTTCCTAAATTAAATCCAAATGTTCTTATGATAATCCTTGATACATTTTTTTTTGTTTGTCCGCTGTGCTGCTTACTTTTTCTTCCCAGCTGTCTTCTTCTTGAAACATTGCTCATAAAAAATGCATTTAATAGTGTAATGAATGTAAATGGCTCAGTGCTGAAATGCAAATGAGCTTCATTTGCAAATTAGCATGTTAAATGTGCCCAAAACCAATAATTGATAACATTAGATTTAAGTCACAATAGATTTTGATATATACAGAGTTAATCAACATTTGCAATGCAAACTGGCAGAAGGTTTGGTTATAATAAAGTGAATTTGTGCCAGGAAAGCCGGATGTCTTTCCAATTTGTCCTCATTATGTTGGCAAACGCTCACACCAGGCAGCTTTTCAATGTTTCACGAGTGCGGTGTGGAACAAAATAACATCATGGTAAATTGATAAATCATGTTGTTTGCCAGATGTAAATGACCATTCCACTGTGCTGTATTTCCACAGCCATTACCCAGCTCTAATGACATACTCCAATATTTATAAGAGCTTTGACTGCATGGCGTATCACCAGCAGGGGAGTATGACACATCCCCTAAAGGCTGGCTGGCATGTGCTCTCTGTCCCTGCGAGGCTTTACATTGATTCCAGCAGATTTCTAAAGTGATTTTTGTAAGAGCATTTGCCTGGGATTAGTTTACTCCTGAAAGCTCCATCAGAGCTTTTGGTGGGCTATTTAACGGGGCAGAGGCAGCGAGAGGCTCCCGTCCGCTCTCTGCCCTTCGCACTGAGTCCACATAGGGCGGCACAGATAAAGAGGGAGGATTGGTTTCAGCCAAAGCTGATCTTCCATCTTGTGTGTGGGATTTCGGAGGTCAGGCACAGGTGTGTGAGGGGTCTGAATCCACGGACAATCCCTTTAAGCTCTGGTGGATTTGTTCTGTTTAGGCTTAGCCTCACTTTCTTGAGAGAGTTGGACAGTGAGACAGTGGCACGGGAGAAGCAAGATGAAAGAGGTCTTTGGAAAAATGTATTTCTGAAAAGATGTGCTTTAACCCTTTGAAACCTGGATAGGCATCGGTTTTTCTTGTGCTGTATTCAGACAGCTCTCACAAATATTTAAACCTTTGAAACTTGACCAAAGAGGTTTCTATCTCTTCAAAAAATATGGGTAAAGGCAATGAGCAAACTGGTAAAGGTAAGTGTATGTTTAAAAAAAGGAGGGGGCGGGATTAAAGGGGAAAATGTCCAGAAACTTTCACAGGGTTAAAAATCCTCATTGTGTGACAGTGCAATGTGTGCCAGCTCCTATTTTAGCAACACAGGCACCAAACCCATTCTGGCAAATGATCATGTTACTAACTGATGATTTTTAGGCACCAGTTGAGAGGGGAAAGTAAACCACATAATTTAGCTGCATGTTGATTTAGTCCCACTCGAGTCCCTCGCTGTGCTGTAGCTTCCACCACTTATAGGGTGCTGAGAGGTAGAGACACGGCTTTGAGATCACAAGCTTGAGCTGGCAGGCAGACAGCTTGGGATGGGGTGTACTACTGAGGGTGAGTCACCCTTAAGCGCAAGAGAAGAGAAGAAGAGAAGAGAAGAGAAGAGAAGAGAAGAGAAGAGAAGAGAAGAGAAGAGAAGAGAAGAGAAGAGAAGAGAAGAGAAGAGAAGAGAAGAGAAGAGAAGAGAAGAGAAGAGAAGAGAAGAGAAGAGAAGAGAAGAGAAGAGAAGAGAAGAGAAGAGAAGAGAAGAGAAGAGAAGAGAAGAGAAGAGAAGGAGTGGTTGAGTGTCGTCGAGATGAGAACAAAAATCAAACTCCAAAGCAATGGTCCTTGGATGAACTGCGTAATGTTTAGGGGGAATCTTGAAGCCTTTGAGATGTACTTCTCTCAAAATACCACGCAAGATGCTGCTTTCAGTTTAACTGAAGCATTGCTTTAAAATTAGCTCATTTGCACTGTTTATGTGTTGCATGCCTTCAGGAAGGACTATGATGCCGCAATTCAAGTCTACATCTGGTTCTTATAAAGATCATTTAAATTCGGACTCAAGTGGCTGTTTGGGTGCAACTTGGGACTTGGAAAACTTCAGCTCTGAAGCAACATTATCCCTGTTACCAACATAGTTGGGTCTGATTAGGATGGATGTCTTCCAGCAGCAGTCAGTTTATTTAATGTGATGCCAAATATGTCATATCTCTAACCAAAAAAAAAGTAAAATTAAATGTCAGGAACAATTAAAGGGTATAGCCTTGAAAATGCATTGCAGAACATTTGTCCTATACAGTATAATGAAGGAGAATAGCTTCTCAACATAGACAAGCTGACAGACATACACATAAGGGATGCTGGTAATTGTCATGCACACAAATATGACCACTTTTGTTGTATTTTTTTAACAACTCCCTATTAACAAATGTCATTTCCCCCAGTGAGGGCTTTTGGATGTAAAATAAATCTATGATTGACATAATTGTTAACTCACTACAATCTGTTTTCATCTTTAGTCTGTCATTACATCTACTTTGACCAATTCCTTGTGGGAGAGAGATTCATTTTTCCCAACAATCACTAGAGACCGATGTATGTACCTGAATCTATTGTCATCCACACTGATGTCCACGCTGATACATGGCCATGCCAACATACCTACAGTATTGAGCAATATTAAGAAGACATGTTGATTTAGAGCGCCTCCTTTTTGGAGTCAGAAGTGACCACATTTGGGCAAAAGGATGGAAGCGTAGAGGAGCGAGGGGTGGTTCTGGCTTGTAGATTGTGGTGATGCCTCACAGACAGTCTGTCACTCAAGCTCATGGGTTTACCCGTGTTTAAAAATCCCGCGTGCACGTGCTAATTTTGGTGGGAATGCGGTATAAGCTATAGAAAATCAAATCTGTTTTTTGCACTGACTGTTAACATGTTTATTTCTGCTGTAGGGTTGGGCATTTAAAACATGGGGGTTAATTGGGATTGACTTGCTTCCTGAACCAGCCTTAAGAACTTTGAAGAACTGTAGTTTTCATTTTCACATTGGCTTCAATTTTTCAGCCCCGGACGTTGCCGCTTGGTCTAATGTTTTCAATTTTCAAATTTTTCTTTCTTATTATGTAAAATTTAAATCTTTCAGTATTTAAAAATAATAATGGTGGTGTGAGCAGCATCCAGGGGTCACTATCGGTCCTCCCGCCTGTAGGCTCAGTATCTATGTGAGCTGTTTCTTCCATTGCCCCAAAATAGCAGCAAAGGTTCCATTCCTTATGTATCTCAGTGGTTTCCCACAAACAAGCTGCCACATCATCTTAAATTGCATCCCAACAAGTTGTCATGGACTGTTTCTGTGTGTCCGTGGCAGTCCAGGGGCTGCAGTGCTATGGCTGCAATATCATCCAGGGCCAGAGGTACGTGGACGTGGGCTGCTCCAACCCAGAGGTCATCACCTGCACCCACTCACACAAAGGCTTCAAACACCGTTTCTGCATCAAGACAGAGAGCAGTGAGTAAACCTCCATTACCAATTTTTAATGACTAATAAGCTGAAATCACAGTTTTATCTTCTCTTCATCCCCTTACTCAATTAGGTAATGCCTCTGTGTGTGATACTAAGAATATTTCATGATGGGGTGGAAGATTGTTAAATCATGATTAATTCACTCTGGTGTGCCAGTGGACATTGGCGTAATCGTTTCTAATCGTACTTTCATGTTAATGTTCTTTGTCCGCTGATGTGAATATTCTACTGCTCCCCCCACTGAGGATAGTTACATAACCCCACTTTGGTGTGCTTTGATGAGTAAATTATAAGTCACTCCTTGTTTGATGTTAAGTCAAATGGAGGATGTGGACACCCAAGACAGGAGAGTGATGGTCAGATGAGTGGTTCTGCTGATATCCGTGGAAGCGTGGACAATACAGCTGTTCCTTTGCTTGATGTCTAAAGGAGCCACTCATGTTGAAAGGGCTGATGAGGCACCTTTTCCTTTCGCTCGGAGAAACAGCAAGCTCAGAAAAGGACTGACGGCAGCCCATCGGAAATTGTATGACAAGCACTTGTCGGTCAAAATCTTGAAACCGTGTCTTGGCAGTAATCTGTGGCCAGTCAGCCTGTTAATCTTCATGTGACCCTGCCAAACCCAAATCTAACAGATGCTGGTAAAGTTCCATAAGAGTCTTAGAGTTCTAGTCCCCTTTGTCCCCAAAAACAGGTCATCTGTCCTTAATCCATAACCAGTCCAGTGCCCTTGTCTCCTGAAAAACGTCCTTTCACTTATCAGCTGCCTCCAACCTATGATTAAAGTGAAAGGTGTGTAGATAGGAAAGACTAAAGGATTTTTTCTAACCTGGACTCTACTTTCCAGTGTTTTTGTGTCTAAATGACTCATGATTACAAAAAAAATGAGGACAACAATTTTTGAAACTGGTCCAGTATTGAGGAGAGTCCTGCAGCTGGCAAACAGGCTGCAGTGCAACCACTCAGGGCATTTGGTATTGTCAAATTACATCCACTAAAAGTTCTTGATTTTGCCACAGATGGGCTCATATTGTTATTCTAAGTGCCTGGCAACATTACAAAACGGACTCTACAGAAATAGACCATTTTGTTAAAGAGTAGATAGAAGAGATCCTTTTAGTCTAAACAGAAAACAGCTCAGAAACCGCCATCACCAATTCCACCAGACTTCATTTAAATAAACAGTAATTTTTAGCATGTATAAAGCCAGCGTATTTTCACATCTAACTGGGTAAACTGAGGTTTTCTTTCAACCAAACCAGAGTTGGTTTTTGTTGGAACAGCAGAAAGATAAAGTAAGACGGTTTCTGTGGTTTGTTTCTGTCAACTTTGAATGAAGTGTGTTTGAAAATGATCAAATTAAAGTTTATTTAAACTGAGTCTGGTTGGCTTGCAGAATATTAGGGCTGTTTCTTGTTAAAAAAAAAAAAAGGAAAAAAAGATCTTACTTGTCAACAGAAAGCTTAGTCTCTGTAGGAATGCTTTCCATTAATTGTCAGACCCTTAATAATAATAACAACCTAATGCTAATGATGTACTCTGAACATGTTGAGGCAAAAAACAAGCACTAAACGGTGAGAACTGTTGTTTCAACAAAAACATGGAAAGAGTGTACAGGTTGGAAAGTATCCATTTTTAAGAACTGGCATTATAATTTAAATAAAGAAGGCGAACTTATCATTTCAGGTTGGCCCGATGCCCTGTTGACCTTATCCTTGTTTATTTTCCACTTTAGGAGATTTTAAATTATAAAATGTTAACAGATGCTAATTAAGTGCCAGTAAAATCTCATCATAGAAACTACTTTAAAGGTCCAGTGTGTAGCATGTAGGGACATCTATTGGCAGAAATGGTAGACTATATGATATTCATAACAATGTTTTAATTAGTTTAGAATCACCTGAAAATAACATTGTTGTGTTTTTGTTTTCTTAAAATGAGCAGTTCAAATCTGCATAGAGAGCGGGTCTTCTTCCGAGTCTGACATGTTGTTTCTACAGGAGCCTAAAAGGCACAAATCAACCACTGGCTCTAGAGGGAGCCGCTGTGTTGTCACTTCAACCACAGTAGTTCTCCTACACTCTTCTCAGGAGAAGTTTGAATTCTGCAAACTCGCTGCTGGATGCCAATAGATCATATAGATCAATAGATCACACGTTAGACCTTTAATGAAAAATGCCAGAGTATCTTAATTCAGGAAAGAAATTCCATTTGTTTAGATTTTGCCAAATATTGCTGCTCCCAGACTCCATTATGCACTTTAGTTTCATTGGTTCTAGGCTGCAAGGACCACGGCAAGGAGTCATAACAATCTAAATGTCTCACAAAGTGTATAACAAGATTGTAGGCCAGTCAGTTGTCTCTTCTCCCAGACTATAGGCCTGTGTCAACCACAAGTGAGAAATTTTCCAATTTGCAGCTCTCAAGTGTGGAATTAGATTAAGGTTCAAAGATGATACAGATTTTAAATATAGACATAAAAAATCCATTTTTGTTGCAGTGCTTCTCCAAGTTATGGTTTAAGAGAACAACATGTACCATTTGTCAGAGGCTTGGTTTCTCAGCTGTAAAGACACATCCTGCGGAGTGTGCCTTTAAGATTTCCAAATGTCTTCCTCATTACACTCTTGCAGTCTTTGGTGCTTACTTATGCTTTATTTTCTTGCTGAGCCAAACACAAGCTCGTCACTCTTCTCTGACTGGCTGTCTCCCCCTCCTGTCCCTACAGCGGCCCTGGGTATCGTCCTGACCAGCGGTTGTGCCACATCCAGACACTGCCAGCAACACGAGCTGCCAGGGGTGCGCATCCACTGCTGTGACTCAGACCTATGTAACAGCGCCCCCGCATGGCATCCTTGCACACTCCACTACGTCTGTGCACTGTTCAGCCTCTTGCTGCTAAGGATGTGGTTGTGATACAGAGTCAGTCTGGAGAGGAACATAACATCAGTGGACTATGGGAGAAACAACTCTCATCTCCTCTCTAAGCTGCACATGTTTAGGGCTGAATGAGATTGTGGTGTAACTGGTGAGCACCTTAAGATAGTAGCTTTTGTCACATTGTTGGCTCGGACTTACAGTCGGAGCGATGGCAAAATTACCCTGTGAATAATCAAAATAATGATGAAGCAGCCTGCAGTCATTGGTGAATTTATTGTGCACATCCACTCACTCAAATGTAGCTTGAAATACATGGGACACTGTTGAATTGTTGTTGCCATGATAGAGAGATATTTGTTGGAGTTAAGACACCTTGTATCATCAGTGCAGATAATCTACACTGACTTCTGGTTTATAAAGACTTCACTACTACTGTTAGACATAAATCAGTTTTCTCTATTATGGAGTCCATTATCTTTTTCAACATTACATCCTTGTGAGCAGCGTGTTGTTTTAAAGTCACAGGCTATTTACTTTGCAAAACTAAGGATTTTTTTTTTTTTAGTTTGCTGTCCTGTTCTCAAGGCTAAACTTGGGAAAGCACACTGCATGCAGTTCTGTGTAGGATTATAAGAAATATTGTACAGTGAAAGCATGTAATGTTGTGAACTATTGTATTAAAATGTTTCATATTTTTCAAAAGAAAAATGCTTTGAATTCTGTGATTTCTATTATACAGAGCCACACCATGAATGCCACATGCTATTCATAATCAGAAGAAAAAATTAAAATGACATGGGACTCACGTGATTTCATGCAAAAGAATGAAACTGTGTTAAACATTTGGGCGGCTTAGAAAGTCTTGACATATGCATATTAAAAAATGTTGAGCTGAAATAAATAGAAAGTAGAGTTAAAAAATAGCATAACTTTTACACTAATTGGAAAAAAAACAGAGCAAATACAATAGGCTGATATCACATGGTCATATAAGGTTATTACATAATTTACACAATTTCATCATTATTTTCATACAGACATTTTATATAGTTTTTTTACTTGTACAGTAAAGTCCACTTACACCACATATTTTGTATATCATATATCATAAACCTCATATGCAAAACATATTGTGTGTTAGTGCACGTCAGCCTGTAAATTTTGAGTAAAACTGCTGGAGCAGAAACTTGGCTCTAAACATTTTAGCAGAATGGATGCTGTCATGCTTCAAAAACTGTTTAGTTTAGTTTAAATTCATTTAGTTTATGTGATATGGAAATGGAAAAGTCCCATTAGGATTGTACATTTAATGCACCAGCATTAGATACACAGTGTTTGTAGCAAAATGCAAATTTGCAACACCATATCTTACTGTAACAATTTGCCAAGCTTCATAAGATCTAAAAATGTTTTAAAGACTGCTGAAGATTATTTTGGAAACAGGACTGCAGTAACTGATCTTCCAGTGAACTGAGATTACACTATATTTCATTTGACCTGCCAAACAATTTAAATTGTTCTATTTTAATATGTTGTATGGCCTATGTGGGGTTTTGATGCAGTTTTAAAGTTGAAAGCAATGGTTTTGCTCTGACTATGTTTTAATGTATGTAGTGTAAATGTTTGTTTAATTTTAAGTGTTTTCTAATATGGACCCCAGGGTGAGAAGTTGTGTGACAACAACTAATGGGGATCCAAATAAACAATAAATGAATTTTAGGCAATTAGTCTGATGATTCTACTAGGCCAGTCATGTTCAAAGTATGGCTTGAGGGCCACTTGTGGCCCTAAGACTGATTGTGAATGGCCCTTCTCTTGCAGAATAGGCTACTATATGATTAACACAATATTAGTTAAACAAGCAAGGCCACTTTGCATCGTTTTCATTCAACACGATGGCAGGACAATCACACGGTTTGCAGACATACACCAGGTAGGAACTACGCAGGCGAAAGTAATGTTTTTTCATAAACAGATGGTAAACAAGCATACTAACAGTTACCTTAAATCAGATTTTTCATGCAATATAGCAGACATGGCCATGGCAAAGACACATAACGTAGACAGCGAGGGCCGTTGTTTCAGCAGCGGTGTGTTAAGTTAAAAGTTAAATACTTTTTCACATAAAGATGATACCCCAGATATTTTCATGTGATCTAATCTAGTCCCCATCAAAAAAAGAAACACCCTGAACTTGGCCTAATGGGGATAAAAAAAAAATGTAATTAAAAAAAATAGGCATATGAGTTTGATTGGTCTCCTGTGCTAAACCTCACATCCCTGAAACAGAATGATAAAGGTCTTCTATGTCTTCCTCGTAGGCTGAAGCAGCAAATCTGTATAATAGCCCATAACTGAACTTATAAGTCAGTCAGGTGTAATCAACCTCAACACTCAGTCTTACAAGCTATCACATGATTTCATCTTTGTGGTGAATTCATGATCAGACACAGCACTTTATCGTTATTAATTGGTATCTCAGTGCAGTATGCATGAGCACACCTGTGCAGGTGAGGCTGCTTTCCACGAAACAGTGTACACTAGTAATGCACACACCGCAGATCGCCGCATATGATGCTCTTTGTCCCAGAAGCCCATTGTATACAGCGGAGGAAACCCTGTGCCGTGAGCAGCCATCTTGGATAGACAGATCACTTGAGCCAGGATAACCTGCATTCCTCTTCTGAACAGCTCAAGATCACAAAGCATAAAAGACTTAATATCTGGTAAGATCGCGAAAAAGGACACGCTTGCACACACTCACACATACACACACAATGTCTGATAAACGTTGAGACGCTGGTATTTAAATCATGAGACGGCTGAACAGTTTAGCTAGCCTGTTTTTGCCAAGAGTCAGCTAATTGTCAAGCTAACGAAGCCAGCTAACAGATGGCTAATACTAGGTTGTTTTTGTCGTTTGCTTCCAAGTATGGGATCTGTTATATATTAATCTGCAAGAGTATAATATGTATGAGAGTAATCACTTGATCACGAGTTAGTAAATGACAAGCTGACAAGCTAACCAAGAAACGTATTTACCATAATCCAACCCTCGCAGCTAACTGGCAAACTAGCATGCTAAAGCTATAGCTAGCTGCCGTTAGTTTGGTGTTTTTTTCCCCTAATAATACAGAAGCCGAGAAAAATTTCTAATCTAGTTACACTAATCAGATAATCTGTGTGCTGATAGAGGCAATCGATGTACATGTTGTGATTTATGCGATTCGTTGACAAGCATATCTATGGATGTCAGCAAGCAGGTAACTCACGTTAGCTCGCTAACCCAAACTTAGCTGTCAAAACAGCTAATTTAGGGCCGTGATTGTTATCAGACGCGATCATGTACTTGGTTACTAACCATGTAAATGGCTGGTTTTATTTCATGTTTCGCTTAGCAACATTGCTAGCTTTGTGTGTATACTAACAGCATATAATCAACCAAACCGATGCTGTCATTTTGCCGGTTAAGCTAAGCTAACCACCGTCGTCTGGAAGCAGGCAAGTCATTACTGTGGAAAATAAAATAGTTAACATCAGACACGCCAGTCATATTTATGTATATAATCTTTTCCTTTTAGTTCTGGCTTCTTGTACATATGTGTGTGATCATCTGCTGTGCAGTTTTGCACATAAGGGCCAAGCTAACAGTTTGTTAGCCTCCTCTTTAGCTTTACTTTCCCAAACAACAGATGAGTGTGATTTAAAAACGGAAGTTGGCGATTAAGTAGACCCTTAATGTATTAAAGTGTTGTAAATTAGGATAAATCTGCCTTAATTAAACATAAAATGCTGCATCATTTATGTTTCTTGTGCCAGTGCGCTCTGTGTTAGCAGGCTTGATCTGACCCTTGAAAAACAACATTACTTATTATTTTATAATGATTTCTGAAATCATATTTACGTTATGTGAAGCATTGTAAATTATATTTGTATGGATTGTGAAAGTGTGCTCTGTCTCGCCTGTAAACGGTAGTAGTGATCTCATTATGTTGTTTTTAAGGCTTGAAAGGAGTCACATGATTTAAGTAGTGGGCCTGTGCATCATGGAGGCACTGTGACTGACTATATATGTGTCATGATTTCCTGGTAGCCCAGATTTCAGTCGTGCATCCTCTCCACTATGGGAAGTGGCAGCAAGGAGGAAGAACAGTGACAGTGTTTCTCTGGAGAAAGATTTACTATGTTGGGGAGTTAACAGTGAAGTGCTGAGGCTGCAGTCTGGGCACATGGTCTTGACTGGCCTTCTCCCTGATGGATACTCGTGGGGTTCATTTCTACATATTGAGCATAAAAAGCTGAAAAAGGAGGTTCATGACTGCATCACATTTTGTGTGCACTCTTTTTAGGGATACCTTCTCGAAACCATCACAGTATAGAAATTGCCACATATAGGTCATGTGACAGGAGGGTGGTTGGGGGAAAAAAGGCTTTAAAATATTATGATTTTAAAGCACTGGTGTATGATTTCTTCATGTCCTCTGTCTCACTCTGAAATATGCTTACCACATCATTCACTTCCATAAAACAAGTGCCCAAACATCAGCTGATTTCGACTGAATGCATTTAATCAGTAGTTCCCAACTGGTCCAACCACAGGCTCCTTAGTCATTTGGTCAAGATCCGCACATTAGATTAAATACCACATTTCCAGCTTTATTACACCAAATGTAAACAACATGCTGGCTTATAACACAAAGAAATTAAACACATTGCAAGAATAAACAGAAACTGCACTTGAGAATAAAAGCTCTGTGCCAGAAATTCACTGTACTTTAAAATATAGTGTGTTTTTCACAACCATGACAAGTTCACAACCCACTTGCAGTCCATTCAGAATCAACCCAAGACCCTTTTGGACCATGATCCACTACTTGGGAACCACTGCTTAAATAATAAGAAAAAGTGAAATTAGACTTGTGTCGTCATTGAACTCGGCAGAAATAGCTTTGTAGTGTCAACAAAATAGCAAATGCATTGTGGTCATTATTGTGGTATCAAAATTAGCCATGTTTTTGACAAAGTAGTGAAAGCATAGATACTTAGATTGCATCGACTTCACACAGACTGCTTTTTGCTTTAGTGAGGAAGTTGGGGTTAGCCCGAGTCATTACCAAATGCCAGATCAAGTTGCAGAGTTTGTGGAGGACTGAGAGTGTGAGCCAAGTCTTTTCTGGGGCCACCAACCAAAACACCGTCACAGCCTGCTCTGATATGATCCCTGCATGTTGTTTACATAGTTTGAAATGATAACATTCAGCAGGTTCTGCTGTTATCAAGAAGTCATGTTTCTTCAGGAAATTGGAAATAATGACACATACTCCCATAATTCATCTCTGTAGTGAGAATTGACATGCCATCATAACAGTATCTTATTTGTATTAAATTTAAGGTTCTAGTGACACCTCGACCTGATGTAACCTCAACGAAGTTACCCTTCAGGCTCTCTCCATTTCCCCTTAAACAAATTAATGTCTCTGATCCTCTATATTTCACCCACTTACTCCATTTTCTAAAGCTACTGAAAGTCAACACCTTTCATCTGTCTCCTCTTTCATCCCTCTTTCCAAAGTCCTTTTCCTTTTACTCGCTCGCCCTATTTTATTTTTCATTGCCTCTCTCTTAGATTCGCATATCACACCCATCCACATGTCTTCTGGCTGTGTCAGCATTAATCTGGCTGGTCAAACATGGTCACTGAACTGCAGATGCACAACTATGAGCATAACGCCAGCTCTGATGTGGCACAGTGATGTCAGTTTCCAGGAACTGCTCTATCTGCAGCACAGTTTTCACTGAGCCGCAGATCAGACAAACACACTGGTTTAAAAGGCAGACCATCTTTGCCAGGGACACAGAAACCATCAGGCGGCTGAGTGATTATGCTCCTGATTGTTAAGCCTGAATTATTTACCTCTCTACAGCAGTTACACTGTACGGCAGCACCTTGATAGAGAATTACAAAGCAGCCGCTATTCAGGACAAATACGACATGGCCTTGATGTCGGGGGACGGCAGCGCAAACTGAATTTTCTGCTGAAATTGTTCATGAGAGAAACTGCCTGCTTTCTAAAGCAGCTCCATTGACGTTATACATGACCTGATCATTTATTTATGACCAAATCTGTGCACGTTCAAAAAGAGCCTCTCTCCTCGGCTGTTCAGCCCCGTGTATCTGTGTGAATGCTTTTTTTGATAGTGGTGATATTGTGCGGTTAATCTGAAGGCTTTTCCCTGTGTGCTTTGTCTGTGTGCTGTGAATGGAGTGTGAACAAGAAGCATCTCTGGGTATCAGATAGGTGTCAGGGCTATTTTTAGCCTAGCTGTGAGCATATGATGCTGGAGGTGTTCTTATATGTAAGTGCTACACTGTTTATTTGTGGACAGATTGTGTGCAGTGACATCAAAATGAAGCAGTGTCATTGTGTTGCTCCATCATTATGAGAAGAGACAGGCGATTTAGATAGCACAGGCTGCTGTTGAAATGTGGCTTACTGACCACTAAGGGGGCTTTCTTCACTCATGTGTTAAAAGTGATGGATCATCTCACTTGTCTACACGCACACCTCAGGGTAATATAACTATGAATACTGCTAGTGGTTGCCTGTGAGCTTCCTATATCTGATAAATGACAGAAAATCAATCACTTATGTCCCATGAACTATCCACAACAAGCAATCTGCTTAATTTAATTTTCTGGCAAGCCAAATGAACGTTGCCGCAGCACATGAATGGTTGCCCGAGCTTTGAGCTCTGGAATATCTGAAATGCTCAAATGTGAAGCATGCTTACATTAGCTTTAGTGTGGCATCAAATCATCAGTCAGTTTGTACTGGATGAAGGGCTAGATGGATTCTTACCAGTGTTAAATCAAGTAATGTTGGGTAAATATTAAGTAATATACTAAACCTAAAAAATGTACATCCTAGTATATTGTCTTTAGAGTTTAGAGGTGGTATTCTTCGAGTTAAAAAGTGTTTCAACATAATTTTTACTCCACAAAGAGAGGAGTTTTGTTACTGTTGTGCTAGTAATAAGTAATAAGCAGCATAGGTTTGTCATTGGTCACTAATCTGTTCAAACTTCATGACTATGGCAGTTTTGTTCTGCATTTATTCATGTAAGCAGAAAATATGAATTGTGTGGGAAGTGCAGTCATAGCACCTTCTAGTTGGTCAGCCAGCTAAGAAAGCATTAGTATTCAGTTTCATTTTTGCTTACTTGTACAGTCTCAGCTGTTGCATCATAGGAATTTAAAAGGAAGTAGATTAGTTCATGATCAGATATATTACTTATGGTTTTAATCAAGTTCATACTCGCTGATACTGTTGGGCACCATATTTCTAATCGGGTTTTTAAAATTGCATAATATTATTAGGTAATTACTCAAATGGTGTAACTGAACGTTTCACACATTGTATGTTTTAATGTGTTCATTCACACTGCTACGGAAGTATGCTGTTTTTATTGCTGTATTTTAGCGTGCATTGATGAAGCATCTGGCCTTGCCTGAGCTCACATTATTACGGTCCTATTGCTCTGATAGGATTATGGCTTTGTTGAATAACACTGGCCCTTACATGACCAATTTAAATTCAGAGTGCACAGTACTTACTGTGTTTTTATCTGCACCCAGATATGCTTAAATTGTATCAGCGTGTTCAATCTGGTAACACATTTGTGTGCCAGCTCTGTGTATTATCTTGTATTTGTCTTTTTATTATTCATAACATGCATTTTATTCATGTAAAGAGAAAACTTAAATTAAACCAAAATGATTTTAGTTTTAGTGCTACAGGAGAAAACATTTGTTATCAATTGTACACTGAATTATTTCTCCTGATTGCACTACCTGACCATCTTTAAGAAGTTAAACATCAAATTGCCTTCACTGACAGTTTATGTGCCTAAACTGCCTCTTTTTTTTCTCTTCCAGAGCCACAATGGCCACTGCACCGTACAACTACTCCTACATTTTCAAATACATCATTATCGGTAAGTAAGCAATGCTCTTCAGCAAGCCATGTTGTTGAGCTTGTGAGGAGCAGTTCACATTGCATTTTAGGGCTGCACGATATGCAAAAAAACTCATACTGAGATTATTCTGACAGATATTGCAATTGCAATGTGAGTCACAATTCTAGTGAGAATGGTAATTTTTGCATTTCATTTTCACTGAAAAAATATAAAATGATGATTTTATTTCGCTGGGGTCTGTACCAAACCAGCATGTTCCCTAAGTCTAGAATATGATTTTTACGGCAGGGGCATCTCTGTAGTGCCACAATGCTTCATGTGTAATAGTATGTTTTGACACATTTTACCTTTATAAAAAAATTGCAGCTCCTTGCACTTCGCCATATTGCAATTTTGACAAGATTTCAATTAATTGTGCAGCCCGAGTGCAGTGATTTGTCCCACTTCCGTAAAGGATCTAAAGAATAATGATCTGTTTTTTGTATACTGTATGCTTTCCCTTCCACTTTGTGGATCTGGAGTGTCTCAGTATGTTTATTACTGGCATTTTTTAAAAAAATCTTCAATAAAGCACAAGGGCTAAAGAGATGTTTCTGCATGACTGCCTTCATCTGCAGGGAAACGATAATATTGTACACACAGACAAATAAATCAGTATAATTGACAACCACAGTAGTCCACTTAGATATTCTGTAGTCAATGGTTTATAATGTCCAATTATATCCTTTTAGCTGCCTTATTTCAAAATAAATCACTGATACCTAATGCACTACTCTGTACTGCTTATTGTTTAGAATACACTGCAGATGTGTGATGCATTTTTAAATGCACATCCCCAATTCGATTTATGTTCCACTTTCGATGACATGTTTGTTTACATGAGGGCTTTAAGTGAACATATTGCTGCTTTTACTTGTGCATACATTTACAGACAGACACATGCATAGACAAACACACCCAAAGCTCCGGGCTATTTACTCTCCTCCTCTGTGAAACCTAAAACACGCAGCCTCAAAGCTCACAGTCATCAGATTGGATCTAAAAGGGGCGTGTAAATGAGTCTACAAGAGTGGCCTGTGTTTTGCTTCTTTAATTTGTGCTTCTGCTTTGTGTTTTCACTGGAAGAGTGAAGGAAACTTTTTTTTTTTTTAAAAAGGGAAGCTTTGTGATCTTGTGATTCTGCTTTTTGCAGCTGCACACAAATTTTTAAGCTTCTTTTGATTGTTTTTAGCTGAGTGAATGCATGGTTGAATGCCTCAACCTTGATGCTGATTGGTATCCAAATTACTAATTAAGGGGTGTCAGTGTTTTTATTTTGGTAGTGTCCCCTAAAAGCTTAAGTAGTCACTCCAAAAAATATGAACACACTTTCAAAATCTTGGTATTCAGTCAAAAATATTGATTTTATCAAAAGTTATCACACAGATTTAGTGATTTTGTTTGCATGCAGTATTTGTTATTTTGTTGAGCTGCAAACAAAGGACCGAAGAGCCACAGATGGGAAACAACATAAATGTACCATTAATGTCAAAATCGTTCTCAACTTGTAGTTTGAAATTCGGTAGGAGTCTTTCTCCGTCTCTTAACGCTTCACATGAAATTTTCAGTATCATCGCTGACTGTCTCAGAGGAGCTGCTGCAACATGCATGGGGGCAACACTGCAGGCATGAATAGAGAATTGTTGTTCTTCTGTTATTTCCTTGGTTGACCTGAGTTTCTCTCTCTCCACAGGGGACATGGGGGTAGGGAAGTCATGTTTGCTTCACCAGTTCACAGAAAAGAAATGTAAGTGGCGCCCTGATTTTGACTCCTTTTCGTGTGTGCGTGTGCCTCAGTGTATGTAAGGTTGCCAGGTTCAACTGGAGTGCCTAAATCGCTTTAGATTTCTTTATAAGGCAGCGGAAGTCAGCGACATAGAAGTCGAGTGTGAGCTCGACAGTGAGAGACTCTTCCTCTGTGCGTGAGTCAGCTGCAGACTCCCATTACCATTCAGCTCTGTTTTGTTTAGTGCTACTATCAACGGGCCAGATGCTGTGTTCCTCATTCACTCGCCACCATCACATCCTGCGTACACACACACACACACTGGGGGGATTTAGAAAACGTTTTCAGTGTCACTTAAAAGAGATTTGCAGCTTTCTGGGTGTTTATACGTTCAATTTACAACTGAGTATGACGATACTAAAGACTGCGATTGATTATTGATGCACCTGCCGCCTAACAATGGAGGTGTGTGTGTGTATATGTGTGTATGTGTATGAGCTAGAGCGAGAAAGACTACACACGTGTTCACAAAATGTACAATACAACATTAGAATTGTGAGCTGAAATGAGTCATAATTTTCATGAACTTCATGATGGAACTCACTTCTTGTCACACTAATTGTAAATTTTTCTCAGTTTTAAACACAAATAAGAGGAAACATCACAAATTTTGTTTTTTTTTTAAAGAAAGCAATGACACTAAAGTAATTTGAATTGAAACGGCAAATTATGGCATCAGTAAAATTAATTTACCCCAGAAAATAAAACTGAATTCACAGTAACCCAACTTCCTCTCCCCAGTCATGGCGGATTGCCCCCATACGATTGGTGTGGAGTTTGGTACAAGGATAATTGAAGTGAGCGGCCAGAAGATCAAGCTGCAGATTTGGGACACAGCGGGGCAAGAGCGCTTCAGGGCCGTCACGCGCTCCTACTACCGCGGGGCTGCAGGGGCGCTCATGGTCTACGACATCACCAGGTACAGGATGCTTGTTATGTCTTAATATATTCGGGAAACTGAGACTTTTTTTCCTGTGTGCTAAGCATGTAGGAGAACTACAGTGGCCAAAATGAAAACGTGCATTGCCCTATCTAGAGCTAGTGTTTGGTTTGTCTGTTCTGGCTCATTGTAAGGTAACGAAAAAAAACAACAATTCTTATTTTCAGGTGATTTTACACATAAGAAAACACACCTATTTCAATATATGCCATTTCTGCCAATATATCCCCCTGAATCCCACACAGCTGACATTTTTAGAAGAAGTTTAATGGGAGCAAAAGCATCTGATAAGTGTACAGTTCGCCCCTAAAGACGCCCTCCTAAACAAACATGAACAATTTGTCTTAAAGATTTCATCTGACCCTCTTGCCACACTGTTAGATGGTATCAGCGGTGTGCCAAACAAACACAATTAAACATGTGGAATGTCTTTCCACACCACACCCAACTCCAGAAAAGGGCCCCGAAAGCTACAGAAACGCACTTAACTGGAATAATTGTGTTAACTTGAATCCCTGCTAATGTGGCCACCCACAGCTTCTGCTTGGTTAATTGACAAATATGATAGACAGTGATAAATGTTCTCTGTCATGAGTGAACACAAAGGTGACAATTCTTTATCTACAACCTCTAATTTAAGGGTGTGGCTTAAATAGCCTGTTTTATATTTGTTTTATTTCCTGCAGTTCAAGTTTCATGAATGTAGCATGTTTCACAGTGGGACAGTGCAGCGAACACAGATATTTTTACTTCTGTCACAGCTTAGTGAAAAATACACTCGACCAGACTTCAAAGCAAATTCAGTCGGTTCGGTAGAACTGATTTGGACTTTGGGACGAGTTAGTCAAAAGGTTGCTTGTCATTTGGATCAAACTGTGATGCTTCAGAAATTGTACATTTGTTGAAAATAGGACTAGACTGAAACAAATGACGGAAACTTCTTGACTACTGAAATACTTCCGATATTGGCAGTTACAGACTGAAAGCTGCAGGGTTTAACGGGGGGGTTGTACATTTTAACTGTAAACTACACAATTATCAATTTTAAATATTCTTCATTTTGTGTATCTATGTCAATGTTATACCATCACCACCCTGATGATGCAGCTGCAGAGTCTTTCCAGATCTCTCCGTAGAGATGGCAACATTAAGTCTTTGCCTGTCTTCATAGTAACCCCTATCCTTTTGATGTCATGCAGGAGAAGCACGTACAACCACCTCAGCAGCTGGCTGACTGATGCCAGAAACCTCACCAACCCCAATACTGTAAGTACAAAAATAAACATCTTTCAATTCAGCGTACTCGCATTATTCTTGTTTTTAAACAGTACAACCCACATTCCACATTTCCTTTCTATACACCTGATTAGGGCTTGACAGGCATGGGCATTTTGCCAATTATCTGTATTGGTGTTTTATTTGAATGATCACAGATAAATTTAATTAATGAAAAAGTGTCCGTATTTCACTCAGCCAGCACCGGGGAAGACAGTCTGCAATACATGCAAAGAGCCTGTCAGCATGGGAGGAACTTTTACTTTGTAAACCCTCAGGGAGCTTTTTTTTTTATTCATTTATGTTTGAGGGAACTTGCCGTACAGGATGTTGAAAATTTCAGTTTTGATTAAACATTTGCTTAAGGCATTTTTAAAAAAGTATTGTGTTGGAGTTTCTTATATTCCAAATTCTGAATTTCAACAGAGAAATTTTCATTTTTATTGTAAATGCACATCGGTTCCAATATCAGTTATCGGTCTCATTAAGTACTAATAATCAGTATCAACCCTGAATAACCAATCAATCGACCCCTACATCTAAATTTCTATTTTGTTGCTCGTCCTGTGTCATTCCTCTTATTACTCTAGAGTTTCCTGTCACTTCTGCTGCTTCGTTTCCTTTGTTTCCCCTTTGTCATTCTCCTTCTCCCCTGAGCCTGTCTGAAGCCACGCAGCCCTCTCTGTCCATTTCTTAAATTGGATTTCTTGGTAAATATGATTAGCTCTAAAACAAACATACATCGCTTACTGAGCTGTGTTTCATCAGATAAGTATGTTTCTGTAATATGCCTCTTCCACTCCAGGATTTTAACATCAAATAAAAAAAAATGTTTTCCTGGTGTATAAACAGCAGAGGTTTATTTAGCTATTCTCTTGCATGTATGGGTTTCTTGTTCAACTGTTTTTTTTACTTTTAATAAATATGACCGGAAGGTTATTATGGATATTAATTTAACGTTGAGTCGTTGTTGTGTTGTTTTGTGACACCTCATAGCAATAACAAAGCAGCAGGAGAAGTCGACAGATGCCTTAAAGCCTCAGTTATTCGCTTGAGTATCTTGAATCAGCCATGTGGTGGCAGTGTTGTAGTCTGGTCTTGGCTTATGCTGCAAGTGTGAACAACATGTGTTCTTGTTTCAAGAAAGTTTGTTTGGTTGCTGTTGTTTGAGATGGAGAAACATAATGAACACATTATCTGATCATTTGACTTGACACCGTAATCGTCTTCTGAATGAAAACAAGAGTTGTGTAAGACTTCTTGGAATTGAGGAGGAGCTTCTAATGATCAGCTCTCATTTTCTCACTAACAGCCAGTAATTCAAAAAAATAAGATTAGACTATATTTGTGTGTATGGCTCTCTTAGTGGAAACCAGGCACTCTTCTCATCCTAAAGACATTTGCAATGAATTGCAATAGCACAGTGAGGATGATTGTGAGAAATTCTGAAATAAAAGAGAAAAAAAATAGTTGAAAAGTAGCATGAATGGTTTATGCTCAACATGCAGCAGTAGGAGTCTTTGGAGAGTCTGTCACTTCTATAGCGAGGAAGCTCATTACATCCCATCAGCACATTACAGGTCTAATTACATCACAGTTGCCAGGGGCAGCGCGTAGTGTGCTCGTGCGGGGGTGTCAGTTCCTCAGTTTATCTCTTTATCGATCTCTTAACAGACAACTCCGCAGCATAACAACTGCTTTAGGAACAGTCTCCCTATACTGCCTTTGGCTTCCTTAGGTGTTTGAGGAAAGCAAATTTGTCTCGTGAGACCGTACTGTCTTTGCTCACCCTTCCCACTTCTGTCCCTCAGGTGATCATTCTCATAGGAAATAAAGCGGACCTGGAGGCCCAGAGGGACGTCACGTATGAGGAAGCAAAGCAGTTTGCTGAGGAGAATGGTGAGCAATATACAGAAGAGTGCATGTTTAGATAGATAGATAGATACTTGATTTATCCCAAAGGGAATTCACACAGTCAGCTATTCACATTCACTCAAACAGAGGACAGGAAAGAGGGTGAGGTGGGGGAAATCATTTCCCCTTGTTTTTTCTATGCCGTTGAACTGTCTCTTTTACACTCTATGAGGTATTAAAGGAATATTTCACCCACTAAATGACCATTTGAATATCACTTTCCCACCATATGTTACCTTAAATTAGTGAAGAAAACTTAGATGACAACATCTATTTACAAACTCTCACACAACCCCTGCAGCTTCACTTGAGCAGGATTCAACTGCACGTGCATGCCCAGGCATGCCACTTGGCCATAAATGAGGCTGGGACTGCTTGAATCGTAATGTTAAGTGAAGATGCATGTGTTTGGGAAGTAATGAGCATTTTAATATAGTTTCACTGTTGTTAAACGCGATCCCTGTTTCCATCATCTGTTTCCCAGTTTCATCAACTTGGATCACAAGTCTACATCGGCTCTTGTGCAAGAATTCTGAATACCTTTAAGATAAGGCCACTTTCTCAGTCAGTTCCTTGTCACGGGGCAACTATGAGGTTTAGACAAACAGTTACATCAGTAATGAAATCATTTACATTCAGCGTTTTTGCTTTGAACCACACTTCATGTTTTTCTGCTTCATCTGTAAGCAATAAGCCCAGTAGCACCATGTGCAGTTATTTTGCTTCATCACACAAACCCAGAAACCTTATAAATGTACATTTCACCTCGTTTACCTATTCCACCATCACTCAAGTCAAGCATAGTTTTTCTTAACATGGACAATTTGTAGTTCTTTCACACCCTCATTAAGTGAAGTTTCACTCATGGTCAGTTTTTTTTCGTTAGTTGGTGCGCGTTTTCCTCTTTCATATTCATAGTCATTGGCTTAATTAAACGCACATAGCGTTACGGTAACTTCCGCAGAAAAACACCTCTTTACGCGCACAGTTTGTTCAAAACGGCAACCAATCCACTGGCATCATATCAATGTGTGCACACAAATTTACAATGGCAATTTACTTTGTGTCAGCGCTGAACTTACCTCCAAACGTTGGCCGACATAGGTGCTCTGACGTCCCGATCTCTGACGTTTGGTGTCCCGGTGGCGCTCCAGTAGCTCCGGTGCAGCTCCTCATTGATCCATGCAGTCACAAAAATCCACCGTCGGGCAGCAGTTGTCCGCACGAAACTCCGCAGATTCCCAGTGAAGTAACACACCATCACAACGGTCCACAGTGAAGTAGTTTCCGACGTAAATGAAGTGACGGAGCCCTGTACTTTAGCCGCTATCGGCTAAATGGCTAATTGTTGTCGGCGTTTGGACGTTTGCTCAGGAAAAACTAATTCCAGTCTCTGCACGTGCTTATATTATTTATGATTATTTTCTCACCAAGCCTCCGCCATGTCCGTATAACTTCCAAGAAGTTTAATCATCGTTATTGAAAGAGATGCGGCCAAACGAAAACATCCCGAGCACAGTCGAAAACTGTTAGCTTCCCTTAATCAGCAACACCTGTGTTTACCGGTATGAACTTCAGTCTCTGCGGGCCTCAAGGCACAACAACCCCCCCCCTAGTGGCCAGGCGGGGCATTACAATTAAACACAATTAAATATGGCTCCTACACCATTTAACGTGGAGGTATGCAGGAAAAACGTAATACATTCAGTTTAACTTAAAGTGAGTAACTAATATACAGATGTTAAAGTATCACTTTAATCACAGTGGTATCTTCCAAAACTGTGACTTTTCTATCCTTAATTTCTGCATAACGATCATCACAAGATTGCCAACAAAATGTCTAAATATTTAGAGTTAGAATGAGATTTAGCCTTTGTATTCTTTTCAGAGTGTTTACAATAAAAGCCCTTATGGTTGATTTCAAGAGACAAAAGTGATGATTAATATCCCTCACTATTTATATTCTTCAGACAGGAGGAGGTGACTCAGGGGAAGCAGAGATATTAATTGAAAGAGGAGGCGAATGAGAACTTGGTATTTGAGCTATGTGAGCTTGTAACAATGTTTTACTGACTCTGTCACTGCATCTGTTTTATGTTTAACAGGTCTGTTGTTTCTGGAGGCCAGTGCAAAAACGTAAGTCTGCACAACTTCAGCCATTTCAGCCACTGCCGAACACGAAATATCCCTTTGCTTACATTCTTAAACTCCCAGTTGCCTCCTTTCTCACATTTTGTGTTTATGCTCCGTGTTCAGAGGTGAAAACGTCGAGGACGCCTTCCTGGAAGCCGCTAAGAAGATCTACCAGAACATCCAAGATGGCAGCCTGGACCTGAACGCCGCCGAGTCGGGGGTCCAGCACAAGCCCTCGGCCCCTCAGGGCGGCCGGCTAACCAGCGAACCACAGCCTCAGAGGGAAGGCTGCGGATGCTAATGACCAAGCAAAATCCCCTTCATCCTCCCTTCCTCTCTCTCTGTCTCTCTCCGTCTGTCTGCTCTCCCTCAACCATCCCCCCCTCCATCCATTCCTCCACCTCCGTATGTCCATCCACCATCCTCCCACGAGAGCAGGGTTGCGGAGGGAAGGAACGGGGGACGGATATCGATTTGGGCCAGACTGAGCTGGGCTGTGTGGACTTACATCTCTCCCCTCCTCTTTTTCCTCCTCTCTGCCTGTCTGTCTCCCTTTGTTGCTGTCTCACTCCTCTCTAAGCTCTGTCAGTGTGTTGTCGTCCCATAACTCTCCTCTTCCGCTCCCCTCTGCTCCTTCAGCCCTAGTCCCCCCCCCCCCCATCATAGTATCGTAGACGCCACCACGCATCACACGGGTTACTGACACTTTAGATAGATGTAACGTTCATAATGATAAACCGAGACTGTTTAATTATGTTTGGTTTTATAGCTATATATGACATGTAAACACCGCATTAAGTTTCATCCACCACTGGTCACTTCTGTATGAATCCGATCGAAATTATACTCTCAAACTCCTGACGTCTCTCCTGCATGGTTAACCGATCCAGCGTTCAACTGCAGGTGTGATATCTTGCTTGTTAATTTTTGTGGGATCAGACAGTAAAAGGCTTTGAAGTATCTCGCAGCCACACAGGTAGAGAGCGCGTTAGTGTGTGTCGATGAATGTGTAGTCGAGTGATTCAAACCTGCTTGCGGCTTTTAATTCTGTTGCTGCTGCTCGGCACTTGCCAGATGTGGCAACGGCGATGGTCTCAGGAGGGAGGGAGAATTTCAAAAACTAGGAATTACCCACAAATTCCCTGTAAGTAATTTCTCATCCTCGCTTCTGAGATATCACAGGAAGGAATATTAGGTGTTTTCCAGCTCGTCTGTGTGTGTGTTTGTGTCTGTGTGTGCAGAAGTTGGATTGACTAAAAGGAAAAAAAACTTTTCTGGTTTTGATGGAAAGAATTATTCACATAGGTTTCTTTGCACCAGCTCTCCCTCTCCTCACCCGTCCGACCCCCCAAAACCACCCCCCCCCCCCCCCCGAGTCATATCAACAGATTCTGTCTTTACCAGCATTTTCTTTGTCATTGTTTGTTGCCTTATTATAATTAATGTTATTAATCTTTATTGTGTTGCTGCACTTGCTCTTCACACTGCTGTCGGACTCACACCAAGTCAATTAAATCTACTCTTTTTAGATTAATGATTGCATTTTACCGGAGAGTAACGTAAATATTTCAAGTGGTGGCTCACAAAAAATCTCAAAAGTATCAGCAGCATGGTCTTAAAACTGTCAACACTCCTGTATCTCAAGTGCTGCACTGAAGAGCTGATCTGTTGTTCATTTTGGGCGGTTGTTCCTCTGCCGTGTATAATACAGCACCAAGCAGCATGCCCCCCCGAAACACAGTGACATTGTCAAAATCCAATTGTTTTTTTTCAAGTACAATTTTTCTGTACTATAGTGATTCCCTAATTGGACAGCTGTATATATTGCTTCTTAACTATTGGTGATGACCTCGCTACTTGGGATTTAGAAATTTATTTGCTGGCTCTGCCAAGATCTGTACAGTTGATGTGCTAGTGGGTTGCCTGTAATTCATGCTTGGGAAATTCTGTAACATAGTTTCTATTAATAAATGTATGTAAAGGACAGACACCCTGACACCCCCCAACCACCCCCGCCTGCACACTACTGAACCTGTCAATAGGTTGAGGGGAGAGGAAGTGGATTGAGATGACGTGCAAACTAGTATTTATGTCTGATTCCTCTCATTTCTGTATGGAGTGGAGAATGGGGCACTTTTTCTGTTTATATTCTTTTTTTTCACCCCCTCATCGCTCCTTCACATGGGAGGGGCCTACATCGCTGTCTTAACTTTTTGGGGAGCGGGGATTGGTTTGTTATTGTGGGAAGTTGGTGGGCTGGGTCTTCCTTTTTCCTGTGTCCCACCTCTTTGCAGTCTGAGTGACCACTTCCTGCTTTTGTCTGTCCACAAGTACAAAAAAAGTACATATGTATAAATTTTTAAGGAGCTGTGCTAACATTTAAATGCGTTCTTGAGTGTATATGATTTTAAAATGTTGACATTTTGATTTTAATGACAAAATACTCTAGACAGAAAAAATAAATTATACATAACCTGTTGCTGTGTGTCTATTTTTGAGCTGTTATTCCCTCTTCAGAGAGTTTTTACTGTTGAAAAAGCAATAGACTCTTGTGTATTTCAAGTAGCACAACTGCTTTGTATTTTATTGCAACAAAAATTGCACCATGGCTAGAGAGAGAAACAAATAGGAAAAAGAAAACATATTTACAAAGGAAAGCAAAGTTTTGTCTACAAAATTGGTGAAGAGGCTTAGACATTTAAGTAGAGTAGTGGTTGGTAAAGGGGCGGAATAAAAAAAAAAAAGCCAACACTGACAGTACCATGTTGAAGTCAAGGCAGCTTGCAGTTGACTTATGTCCTCAGGCATCGCAGTCAGTCAGGGCACATCGGGTGAGACGACTACAGCACAAATACTGAAAATGTCCAAGACGAACAAAAAGGAACGTATGATGTTACAGTGGAATTTCATGGATTTCTTTTAGTCTATAATGGTCGGCTTCTCACCTATACATCATTTTGTAAGACAGCAAGTGACAGATTCATAAACATTTCAGTCCAGTGTTTCCCCCAGGATATATATATATATTTTTTTCAGCTGGGGTGGAAAGGCCTCTGAAACAGCGTTTAAACCACGTGACATAAACCCTCCTCTCAAGCAAAGTCCCTTCAGTGGTCAGAGAAACACTGTTTCAGTCTGTGATCCCTCTTTACAGATCCAACAGCACGCTGCTGCAAGGCCAAGCTGCTACTGATGGCTTTTGTGACTGGCATGTAGAGAAAGTTGAATCAGTTTTATAAAAATAAAAAAAAAAGTCCAGTCTGAGGACAACATAAACCAAAATTCAGATCCACTAAGAGGAAGATCGTGCACCCTGGTCCCTCTCCAGTACAGACTGGAGACAAAGGTTTTTGGTATGGCAATCACACATTTAACTCCTATAAACAAGTCAACACAGCTATTCTTATCCACATTTCTGCCCTTGTAGAGTGGCAAGTCTGAAACAGCTCTGCCAATAGTGTTTAAGGCACTATTTGTTACCAAAGTGTGCAGTGAAGCAAAAAAAGGTGAAGCTCATTCTGCCTCATTTGCTCGCTCCCATTATTATTTTATGGCACATGGTTGCAAATACTGCAAAAAAAGCATTCATACAAAACAAACACTGACACCATCACTCAGCACACAACCAATCACTGATGAAATGGTATGAAGCAACGGGATGTGTTCGACAGAGGCATCGGGTTATAAACACTGTCATTCCAGAAGCTCCCGAATTCTTACAGGGGAAAATGGAAACTATGACATCAGTCATTTAAGTTTGATAAGGCGTCCTAGAACAAGATGAGGTTAAGTGTTTTTGCTCATTGTCATCAAACATACTAACAGTGATGAAATGTGAAATATCACAGGCCTCTTTTGTACTAGTGTCATCGAAAAAGGGGAAACACAACTAGAATACATAAGACATGATCATTTCAAAAATGATTGGTGAAAGGTCATGTTGATAAAGAATTGGCCCCTCGTCCCTCATGAGGGCCACAAGATGCTGTTTGTTCATGGTTAAGGCTTTTCGATATTGCAAACTCTGTCTTGACGAAGTCTACAGGGAGATTCCTTTGATTCCATCCGCAGTAACCACAGGCTTAAGTGTTTCAGAGTGAACTGTAGTGTGAAACCAACACTCTGCTGCTGCTGCTCTCCCGCAGCCGTTACCCTCACATCTCCGACACGAGCTCGGCGTGGACCGCAGCTCATGCTCAGAAAAGAAAAGGGTAAGACAGTCCGTATCAGTTTTATATCTCGGTAGATTTTATGGCGCTACCTCTGAACAATGTCACTGATCTCCTTGACGGAAGACAGCAGCTTGCTGAAGTCCTGCTGTGCGTTGGCGCCCCCTGTGGCTGTCGGGCAGATCTGCAGCTCCCGCAGGCTGCTCTCAAGCTTGTTGATGGCCTCGCGGAAGGCAAACTTGTTTCTCATCTGCTGTATGGAGTCGACGTAGCTCACGCAGTACTTTGACAGGTTCTTTCCGGCCTCCAGCACGGCACTGTGGCTACCCGTCTGCTCCGAGTTGCGGCAAATGGCTGCACGGAGCAGTTCGGTGCCTTCAAGCACCATCTCGCGCGTCACCGCCGAGTTGGGGGTGCGTTCGGCAGCCTGGCGGGGTGCAGTCTTACGGAGGGAGCGCCGGGTGTTCACTAGAGGGATGAAAGCAGTGGGCGAGCTCAGATCGCCGGGGGAGGTGAGGGAGGAGGAGAAGCCTCCCAGGCTCTGGCTGGAGAGGGAGGTGGTCACTGAAGTGGAGGAGGTGGAGGTCTTTAACGGTTGAGGTTTGGAGGTGGAGCCCAGGGGCAGCTTCTTGGAGCCCTCGCTGAGGGCTGAGCGCACTTGGTCACTGGCAGTGGTTGTATGGGGGGGCTCTGAGACAGAGGGGAGGCCCTTAGCTTTGTCTGAGGTGGTGGACAAGGAGGAGGGGAGTTCTTGAGTGGGGCTGCGGGAGATCTTGCCCGTTTTGGCGTTGGTGGGTGGTGGAGGCGGAGCTGGCTTGGGTTTCTGTAACTTTCCTCTTTCCCTGACAAATGAAGAGTCCACAGTGTGTTTGTTTCTGCGGGCCCTGCACTCGTCTGCAGCTGCTCCTAAAGCAGGAAACACATTGGGCTTGAGGAGCTCAGCGTGGAGAGCGCTGGTCTTTGAGTTCTCCAGTCCTGGCAATCCCGGTCTCCGCACCACCTTTGGTGTTAATGCCTGGGGACTGGACCCTGGACTGGGATCAGAGTCTTTGCTTAAAAAGCCGGGGGAAACATCTGATGAGATGTTAAGACGTGGTGGTGGAGTCAGGGTGCCCATTCGGGGGGCATTCTCCCCTTTTTGCTCACTGGTTCTCTTGCGTGGCAGAGCTGGCTTGCCCCCGAAGGTGCCTGAGTCAAAGTGGCGCTGGCCGAGGTCTCGCGGCAGTGTGACAGACTTCCATTCAGTGCCATCTGAGCCAGTGGGCATGCTAGAGGACCAGAGAAACCGCTTCGAGTTAGTCATGGATTCCTCCTCACTAGGTGGTGTCGTAGCTGCTTTTCCTCCAGGGCCAGGCAAAGCAGGGGCTCCCTTCTTCCTGGGAAACAGGGGTCCAGGGTAGGTAGGAGCCCCGTTGGTGATGCCCCCCGCCCCGTTATTGTTCCCTAGGAACTTTGCTGAGTCGAGGCCATGTGTGATGTCATTAATGGCCAAAGATGCTCCGTTGTTGAAGCTGTCACTGTCTCGGGGATCTGGAGTCACGCCCCTCCTGTCAGGGTGGATGTCCATCTCTCTGAAAGATGAGCTGCGTTTGGGCGGAGCCGGTGCGTTCTTTTTCTTTTTCTTTATGAGACTGAGGAAGCCGCTGCCACGCGTCTTGTCCTTGTCTTTGGGGATCAAGCGGTCGTCCTCATTCAGGTTACTGTCCAGGAGGGGACGCTCTTTTCTGGGGAGCATGGGTGACGACACGGCGACCTCCGGCTCCACGGGGTCTGAGGAAGAGCCCAGAATTCATCAGTGATAAAAAATAAAATACTGAAACTAGTTATCTAACTACAAAATACTTTGATTGACAGGAAAAATTATTTACTATTTTACAAGAAGGAGCAGTGTGTGTGAGTGCATCTCACCTGGACTATCGCCATCCCGGTTGTCCGTGTTTTTGCGGAGGGTTCTGGTTTTGGTGGGCAGCTCTGGAGCCTGCTGGATGGGGCCTAATGTTGCCTTCTTCCCTTTCTTGCCCAGCTCCTTTTCCACCTCTAACAGTAAAGATACAAGTCAAGATTTAACAATCTGATCACATTATGATAAATATGACAGGAGAACCATTACATGAGGATATCTGTTGACATTAAAAAATAACACCAATAAGCATAGGTGGATTATGAGACTATGGGCCCCTGGGCATTGAAATATAAATATAAATATCAGACTTCACAGTTATTAAGCCTTTTTTGTTGTTGTTTAGCATCTCTTTGTAGGTGTATCAGATCTCTGTGATTTTCTCTCTTTGTGCCAATTTTCCTTCCCTTTGTATTTCTTTTGGTCTTTTTGTAGTTTTTTGTGTGTTGGCGTTTTGCCCCTTTTTGTAGTCATATTGCGTCTCTTTGCAGCCATTTTCCATCTCTAAGCAGTCGTTAGTGTCTATGTTGTCATTTTATGCATCTTTATGGTTATTTTGCATCTCTTTGTGCTATTTTTTGTGTGTCTTTGTGGTTGTTTTGGCCCTTTTGTAGTTGTTGTGGGTCTCTTTGTGTCTCTTTTTAGCTATTTTGCATCTTTTAGTACTTGCTTATGTCTCTGTTGTCACTTTATGTCTCTTTGTGGTTATTTTGAGTCTCGTCTTGGTCTGTCATTGTCTGTTTGAGTGACATTTTGCAGGTGGGCCTGGGGAGGTCCCTCCCTGGTAGGCCCGTTCAGTAATCCAGCCGTGCCCAAGAGTAAATATGCTGTGGATATCAAAGAAAGCAGTACTACTGACCATCAGAGATACTGGACTCCTGAAACATGGTTTCAAAAGCTTGGTGTGTTTCAGCAAATGATGGACGCTCCGAGGGGTTCCACCTCCAACCTGACAGGTAGACGAAAACATGAGAATTAAAAAGAACAGAGTGCCTCTATTTGTATTCTGGACAGATGAGTTTTGCTACTCACAGTCCCTCATGAGCTCATAGACCTTCTCGGGGCAGCCCTCCGGTCGGTCCATACGGTAGTCTTTCTCCAGCAGCTCGTAGACTTGGGACAGGTCGATGCCGGGGTAGGGAGACATGCCGTAGGTGGCGATCTCCCACAGCAGCACACCAAATGCTGGAGATGTAGGCACAAGACAGCTAGTTGTGCTATTCATACAACAATCAACAACAGAAACATATCAAACGACTGGAGCGTTAAGTCATGGTGGGAATATGCAAAATATTATAATAGGTGAAATTGTTTCCCGTTGTTGAATAAGGAATAGCTATGCAAGCAGAAACATCAGGAACACATTTTAGCGATGAGATCAAACTTACCCCAGACATCAGACTTAATAGAGAACTTGTTGTAGGCCAGACTCTCTGGAGCAGTCCACTTGATGGGGAACTTGGCTCCAGCGTGAGCTGTGTAGGTGTCTCCGGTCATTAGCCTGCTCAGGCCGAAGTCTGCAACCTTTACCAGGTGGTTCTCGCCGACCAGACAGTTACGTGCAGCCAAGTCCCTGCAGAAGACAATACAATGAGGAGAATGAGTGACGAACAGGAGGGCTTGGTCGAATCCTGACTTTCTAAAATCAGTTAAAGACGGTAAACTACTAAAAAATGCATATGCCGACACACAGCCATTATTAAGGGAAAAAAGACAATAAGTAAGAGAGAATTATCAATTGTATTTCTTGTTACGACATCTTCTGTAGCGTTGCTTTTCTACAGATGTTTTGTGTGAAGCAGAGTCACAGGCTGAGTCTTGTCCTCAGGTTTAAAAATGAAAATGCAGTTTGGCAAAATAAGAAAGACATAAATCATCTCATCCCATCTAAAGTTAAACGTGCAAGAACAAACGAGCTTTGTAACAGCATGGACTCATCTATGGTACAAGCCTGCCAGAGGAGCAGGAGAGCAGCTCAGGAGCAGGCAGAAAATGAGATTGATGGACAAGAATTTGTTCTCTAGTATTCTTGCAGCTTTGATTGAGACCACACTGAAGAGAGGTATCAGGCCACCTGACAAACATTTGGCAATTAAAACTGATCCAACACTGTTTTCTCTCTGTAATTAAATTTAGAACTAAAAAAGGAAGAGGATAGTCTTAACACCCACCTGTGTATAAAGTTTTTTTTCTCCAGGTACTCCATGGCAGAGGAGATCTGTGTGGCCATGTGGAGCAGCACCACTGCGTTGACCTCCTCTCTGTTGCACTCCCTCAGGTAGTCTAGCAGGTTACCGTGGGTCATGAACTCTGTGATGATGTAGAATGGTGGCTCCCGTGTGCACACACCTGCCAAGGAAACGTGAGCAAAACAAAATGCATCAATATGCCATTTAACGATCTGTGTTGGAATCAGGGTCTTTATTATAGTCTGTATTAATTTTTATTTCATTTTCAAGCATGGCAGGTAAGTATAACATATAACATGTATATAGAGTCCCATGCAGATGCAGGCCATATGTAGGAATATGGTTATGAAAGTGAGTTACGTGAAAAGTAAATTTTGCCAACAGGTAAGGGCAAGTATAAACTAAAAAGACAATATTAGGTTCAGAGGTAGATGTAAAGATTTGTATAATCATTAATATTGACTTTCATGCAGAGGAGCTTGACTGGACAAAAAGAAATAAAAAGACGGATAAATAAAATAAGATATAAAGATTGTGGCAATTAAGATCTCACAAATTCAAATTAAACACCATTTCACCACTTTTAAGGCCCAGTATTTATAAAAATGAATTGAACTGGAAAGACATTTAAAACCTTTAAGACTTTTGTTTAAGTTTTTCTCTACAGTCTAGTTTTCCTTTTAGAGGAAGTCCTCTTTTGAAAAAGTTAGCATACCTAACAGTTGTACCAAGTTGGGGTGTTTGATCTCTTTCATGACAGCGGCCTCCTTGAGAAACTCTTCCACCTCCATCGTATCCTCCTGCACAGAGTTGTGTGGAAAAATGTGAACAAAGCCACAGACTGGTTGCAGATGCATCCATACAACACCAGGTGGCAGCATTATTCAGCCAAATATCACTTCTGGAACTAACACGGTGTTTATATGTGACAACAGTAGGTACCAGAACATTTCCACTTGACTAGCTGGATATTTACATGCACCCTTTCCTCCTCATGTCGCATGTATGAGCTCATAAAGACAACCTTCTCTCACACAAACCAATCTTTGTCAACCTGTCTTTTTACCTTTAGTGTCTTGACAGCCACAGTGAGATTGTACTTCTTCCACACCCCCTCGTACACTTCCCCGTACTGGCCCCCTCCCAGCTTGTGCTTCATGGTAATGTCAGTGCGCTCCATCTCCCACTTGTCGTAGTTGGGAGAAACTCCGTAGATGGTGGGCTTGTTGCGCTTTGGCGCCGGGTAGTGCAGCGTGGTGATGAGGCCGTCAGCCACCGTGGAATGGTGGTGCACCAGCTCCGCCAGTGTGTTGAAACGGCTCTCCGACGAGACGTACAGCTGGAGGAGAAAAAGATCACATATTTGGGTAGATGTGCATAAGAAGTCAGTTCAGGTTACAACAAACAGAATTTTTAGCAACTTTCTGTCACTAATTCATAAACCAAACATCTGGCATAGTTTTGAATTAATAGCAGTATTTTTTTATATATTGAGTGGAATTTTTAATTCTGCTCCAAGACAGGCTGAAGGGTAGTAAAAAAAACATTTACATACAGCATCAATATGCATCAGATATGGGTTTACCCACTTCAAGTTCATACATTGTTTTCATTATTCCAAAGTAAAACTTTCCAAAATATACTCTATTTGTGACCAGCTTCCTGCTACTTTTTGGACGCATGTTCTGGCTCTGTCCTGAATTATAAAACTACCGGAAATCTGTTTTCCTAAGCCCATTCGATGTTTTGGTGATGCGATGGAGCCTGATTCTTTGATGGCTATAGTCAGCATCTTGGCAGAGGATAGTCCTTTTAAAGGAGATGCAGCTTTTATACTGTTAATAGCACACAGGTTAGTTCTCCTAAATTAAACAAATACCCTACCCCCCCAAACCCCCAAATTCCCTGTTACAAAATACGAGATGTTAAGAGATGTCATAAAGCACCTACAACTAGAAAAAGCTTGGGTTAATACTCTGTGGCAGGGCTGGGCGATATGGAGAAATATCACAATATTTCTGTATTAAAAATCAAAATATTTCTGACCAAACACCTTGATATCAACACTGCAATGATAATGTAGGGTTGACTGTTTTTTCACACATCATTTACACAGTGAGATTTTTGATAAATATTCATCAGTAATGTGGATATAATGACTAAGTGGGTAAAATAACAAATAACAGACAGTCTGTAAGTTTAGAAAATTACATCACTGTACAATAGTAATGCAGCATTAAAAACCAGGAAAGACAACACTTACATTATTAAAATATCTAAAATCCAAGACGATATCTAGTCTCGAACTATAATATTGATATAGTATCAAAATGTGGCATCCCTTTCTGGACTATGCTGAATCTATACCTCTGAACCTCTGAAGTTCTTCATTTGTAGCTTTCAGACCTGCAGTCATTATAATTTTTGTGTGTGTGTTTGTTGTTTGTTTTTGATACTTTGTCAATGATTAACCAATTTTCTGTTGTTTTGCTTTTTTGTCTTTAAAACATAAAACTGTTATCTGCATTGAATGCATTAGTAAAACTGAAAACCAATTAATGTGTTTTTTGAAATAAAAAAGGACAATAAAAAGAAGGGGAAAAAGAAAATAACACAGTGCAACACAGTTGTTATGATTCTAAATAAACAAATGTTACCACATGTTTTCATTACAGGGTGACTACTTGTACAAAAATGCATTAAAATGTTGATGCTTACACATCATGTCTGGAAACAATAAGTTATATTAGGGAAACGTAACAGACCAGAAATAACTGGCAGTTTGCCAGTAATACAGCATGAATTAACCCACTAAGTCTTGACGAAACGACATTAAACTGTTTTCTTGATGAACGGTCTCAGCCCATTCACAGCTCACAAGGCATTAGTCAGGAAGCTGGTGGAGGGAAGGATATTGGTCAGGGCTCAGTGGACACAGTCTTTTCCATTGTCCAAGTCTTACATAACTCTGAAAATGATTTGCTCTACAATCTGCATTTCTTTACTCGTGAACAAGTTCTTTGAGCAGGCAGAAGGCATGCAGAGGAAAAATGGAAAAAGTGCAGGGAAGAGACCTTTGAAATATAAAGAGGATTTAATGGTCAGTTGGCCGCTTTGCTGGCTTAAATGTTGACCATTTACTAAATTACGGCGGAAAAATCCGTTTGACTAAAAACCTTAGTTATTCAGAGCAGCGTTAATCACAGAGTCAGAGTGAAACAAAGCTGCAGCTCGGGGGAGTGCTGAGGTAATCTCAAATTATTGGAGAAGTCATACCAGACTCTTGAGTTGTAGCTCAGTGGGAGGATGGAAAACAATATGAGATGGGGAGCTGTGTGTGTGTGTTCGCCCATTTGTGTCGTGTGTGTGTGCGCATACTTGGCTGCATCTGTCTGTGCTAATGCATGTCTTAGCATGGGCGTCAGTGTCTGGCCGGCCTCGCGTCTGCTGGCCATTATGAGCACCACAGTGGTGGTTAGAGGCATTCTTGTCATAGCTAGCGTTCCTGCAGCTAGCTCACCTCGCTGTATCACAGACAGGAGGGTGACACAGCCAAAATGGCAGCGGCTTCTCGATTGACATAGCAATTTAGGGGAATCCCGCAGAAGAAATTCAGTTACACATACAAATATGGCCTACACTTATGGCAAATAGACTTGCACTATAGAGCCTTCCTAATTGTCCAACCACTCAAAGCGCTTTTACACTTTATGTCACATTCACCAATTCACACACAAATTTATACACTGGTGGACGAGGCTACCAAACAAGGTAAAACATCAGTAAAACACTGATGGCACAGCATCAAGAGCAATTTGGGGTTCAATAGCTTGCCCAAGGATACTTCGACATGCAGACTGGAAGAGCAAAGCATAGAAGCGCCCATTTTACGATTACTAGATGACCCAATCTGAGCCACAGTTATTTAACAATCGCATCTATATCTTAACCTGCACCTTATTTAAAAGCTCTCACTATAACCGTGTGATCCAAATACCCCGCCTTCTTTGTCCAACCCGACTACTACGTTCTTCACATTTAGGGTTACATGTAATATACAAAACCTCAACATTTTATTTTTTTGTAAATTATAAAATGTTGATCTTAAGTTCTATCTTTGTGTTGGAAGTCTCTGAATGACAGAAATCTGTGCCCTGGCCAACTTTACGAAAGAACAGAACAATGCACTGATCAATATCAGTGTCACTCTTTGACTCTGTGTGTGTATGATAGAAGTATGTAGAAATGTATGTATGAAGTAGTCCCTGTAAGCAAAAACCTCAGGCTTCAGGCCGTTCTCACTGCCGTTTCCAACATTTTAATTTTTTTTTTTTTTTGCTGGTAACGTATTTCTTAATATAATCATTTGCTCCTGGCAAGCAACTTAAAGTGTGAACATTATGACGCCTACACTGCTACATCAAACTAAATGCTAACTAGGATTGGGTACCATTTACATCGGAACAGATACCAGTATCAGTTATGGTACCCCTTTTCCATACTTTACTTTCTCTGTAATAAAAAAAATACATTTTTAACAAGCTGCAGGGGTGACACAGTAGATCAGAATCAATTTTGCTTTCTGCTCTTTTCTAATCACACAGTGTTGAGCTCCATGGCTGGCTTCCTGGCTTCGCTTCCGCATCCTGTCTGACGTTAAACCCATTTGGCTCCACGGAGCTCCAGTGCCGGCCTCACAGCCTCCCAGCCTTGATTTTTGATCAGACTTCTGCTGGAACTTGTCCAGTTGTGAAGATTTTGGTTGAGATACTTTTACTGATGATTTTAAGAGGAGAAAGTGCCTCTATATGCAGTCATTCCCTGGCTGCAAGTACATTGCGGCTTGTAGCTACATGCAAACGTCAGGGAAACTTAATCTTGGTTGGTGATGTTGTTAATATCTCCACAGTTTCAGATCATATTCCTTCTTTAATATGTCCAGTTGTGTTAAGAAGCTTTTATTGGTGATTTTTCACAGTAAAAGAAAAATGCTATTCTTCGTTGCAGTCATTCCAGGAAGACCTGGAAACTCTAACCAATCAGAACAGACTGGGCTTTTCTGGAAGGGGGGCTTTAAGACAGAGGCGCTAAAACTGAGCCTTCCTGAATGCAGGTGTTCCAGCACAGACACTAAAGAGTTTTTTCACCATAAAAAAATGGTGAAAAAACACAATTTTTCACCACTGGGGGTATAAACCTGAAGATAAACATAAAAGATCCTCTTTAAGGCATGTGTGAGCATGTGTTTGGTTTCTTGAACAAAAAAATCAAGTATTTTCTCAGTTTTCAACATACAGTAATTACACCCCTAATATAGGCAGACAGAAGACATTCCTGGTGCGTGTATATACAATATGTGTCTGTGTTTCCTGATGCCTACCTTGCCGTCAGATGCAGTGTTAATCCTGTAATGGTAGACTCTTCCCTCGTACCGCAGAGAAATGGACCTCTGGCCAGGGCTGCTCTCACTCTCGCGCACCAGAAAGCTTCCGTTGATGCCCGAGCTGAGCAGGTACTCTGCAGCGTTGCGTGACACGGGTCCATGGTACCAGCTGTGTTTCTCCAGGCTGTTGACTGGGGTGATGTAGTTGGAAGGCACCCAACCCTGGCCATTCTTGGTCTGTGCCTCGCACCACTCGCCGTTGTGGTTGTAACCCAGCACTCGCAGCTTCTCTCCTGGTCAACACGTGAGATTAAAAATGTTCAAACTATTCAGGAAGCACCAAAAGTGCATAACCAATACTTTAATATTTCCTGAAATGGTTACAGTTCATTCCTGTAATCTTGTGAGTATTTCCAGGTGTAGGATTATGAATCTTCCACATTCTCTGCATTAAGAACAGGCTTCAATCGCATGGAAAATGCACTAGAACTGAACTCAGTATGTTTTCAGTTTGACATTCAGGAATTCACTGTATCTAATGTCATGTTTCCTCAGAGCAGAAACTCTGGCAGGGGATTTCCTTTTCCACCAGACATTTGGTGACCTAGACTAAAGAAATGCACGTCTTTACTTTAGTTTGAAGGTATTCTATGCATGATTTTCCTCAGAAAAAAAAACATTGACTCATACAAAAGTAACCCCTCTTAATGATGATGATCACTTATGAGCCACTAGAAGTGTGGGTTTGTGTATTTATCTGCAGAGACCCGGCCACTGCCTGCCGTTCTTCTTTCTTTGCCATGTTTGGGACGTTTCTGGGCATGTAGCCTGACAGTGCACAGGTGAGGTCTGGACCTTAAAAAACAGTACCAACCAGGTGCCAGAGGGTAAGAAGCAATCATAACTTTAAATAACTAATTTAAATTCAACAAATAGCCAAATTCTGATGAGCCAAATGTTCTGTTTCCTGCCTGCTTTAATTAAATCGAACATGTATTCATTTACTGAACTGATCTGCAGTGTAACTTTTATTTTTGTATTTTACACCTGTTTTAGTCTTGTTTTATGTTCTACTCTATAGCTCTTTGACATCGTTTTTAATTGTATTTAAATCTACTTTAATAATGTGTTTCCTCTACACTTTGTCTCGATGTTTTCATGTTTTTTTATGTAAAGCATATTGAATTTCCCTGTTGTCAAATGTGCTATATAAATAAACTTGGCTTGACTTCAAATTATTTGAGTTATATATTTATCAAATTATTTATCTGGCAATATAAACCTAAAGTAAGATTAAAAAATTGTGCAATGCCTCATATTTAAAAGAACTGGAAAGTATTGTTGTACAGAACATTTTCTTGTTTATTCCTGTGCATATGTTCTCTCCTTCCTTCCTCTGTTTGTCTGTGTGATCCTCCTGTGGCATTGTTTTACAGCGGTTCAACGGGAAAAAAACACATATGAGACCATCATCAGGAAGTGAGAGTCAGACAGGAATAAAGACAGAGAGGGAAAGAGACGGGAATTAGATAAGCAGAACCCCTGCAAGATTCATAATCTTATAGAGACTTTAAAGATCTCTAGTCACTTTGAAATTTTACTTCCAACATCCACCAATAATGTCAAAAATGTTAAAATTGATTAGGATTACTGTCACATAGATTCAAGCCATACCAGTAACCCCTATATCAAGAATGTTTGAATCATTCCTAGTTGACCACAAACTACTCCATATAAAATGTACGAGAATGAGTGGCCTTGTTTGTCTCTTTAACGTACCTTTTGTAATGCTGAGTGTGTTGTCACCACTGGCCACAAAATCATAGAGTGCGACAAACAGGTTGGGGTCATTCTCGCTGGGTCCAGCCAAAAGGTTCTCTTTGGAGTTCCAGCGGGCCGCTTCTGTCAGACCCTGACTCTCAAAGTCTGGTCTCTGGAGAGCTTCTGCAGAAAAAAAATACAAAGAACACATGCTGAAATGTGACAGAAAATATCAAACAATGCCTCCCTGAGGTGCAGCTGAGGGAGATCTGTAGGCGTGTGTTTGGTATGCAGCGACATTGTGAGGCAGTTTTCCCATGCAGCACAAATGAAGGATGAGTCAGCAACAATATCAACTGTTGTTTCTCTATGTGTTATTTAAATGCTTTGACATCCCCTTCAGCTGGGCCTTGCTCCAACGAACAGGCCATCGGCTGCGATACCTACGTGGGATTAGAGTAATAAACCTAATCATGTGACCCAGAGTGTCCCCGCTGTCTTTATAACTTTTCATTTCCTGGATTATCCCTGCTTAGTTTTTGTTTTCTTGAATACCTACACACATCAAACCATGAGAATGTGTCCCAGCATGAATCTTCGCTGAAACTGTAAAATGGATGCGCTTGCGCTCACAGGTAACGAGCCCAGGTTCACAAGGCTTTAACTTACAGTTATGTTAATTACAGACACAGCAGGAATTATAGCAATTTTAGAGCAGTAAAACTGGTGGCTAAATTACAAAATGTGGAAAATGGAAAGAATGAGGCGAAAATGGTGTTTCAGAGGAAGAGAAAAACAGAAGAGTGACGTGAGGAGAGAAACTTTAAGCGCAGTTTGGCCTAAATGCAAGCTTGATTGTGCGGCTTGCTCAGCTGTTGTCACACATGTTTCAGAGGCATCTTACATTTCATCCCCCGGCTCACAAACACCCACATTCTTCCAACAGAGACAACAGGCTACAGCTGCACCCTGTTTTCACCTTCCAGTGAGGATTTCACACTGAGGGAGATGTGAGGAGGAAATATTGTAAATCAATTTGTAATAAAATAGCACACAGTAGTACATAGTGCCATTAAGAATCCAACTAAATCCTCAAAAAGTGATGAAACACACTGAAACTGAACTTAAGCTTCCAATTCTCCACAATGACAGTAGGATCAGAAAAAAACTGTATCTAGCTACTGAGGTAACAAACGTAAAGGTCGAGTTTGTAAGATTTAAGGGGATTTAATGGTGTCTAGCGGTGAGGATTACAGTTTGCAAGAAGTTTTGACAGTGTTTATTATTTAGGAGGTTTTTTAGTATTAGCTGAATTGTCCACAGGACTCTTCCTCTCACAAACAAACCCAGTGATCGAAATCAGTAAATAAACTGAACAAAGCTGTTTCATGTGAGAAAAACATACAAATCAAAACTGTTTTTCTGATGCTTTCATCACAGAGGAGCTGCTAACTATGGCTGTTGTTGGGTTGTCATGCATTGTCTGGGGATTTGGTAACTGACTTGTTAATATGTTTCTTTAGTAATTTAGCAATTATGCCCTTTGACAACTTAAAAATTACCCACAACACTTAAGAAAGGAAAACATAATCCAAAAACTGCTGTTTTCCTGTATTCAAAAATGTCAAATGTAATTAAATATATTTGCTGTTGGATCATTTATCACGCTTCTTTGATGTCCAATCGATGTGCTAAACTCAAGCACATAGATTGGACCAAAGAAGTAAATTATTCTACTACACTGACAAATCTTTTAATGTAGAACAATGGTCTGAGGACAAAGTTGAGCTCCAGCAGTAGTAATCAGTAGAAAATATCCCTTCAAGTTTGCCAACATGTTTGAAATGCTGGTCACAGTCTTATAAAACGCAAAACCAGCTGTCATTGACAGTTTTAAATCAGTGCGTTGTATCATAGCACAACTACCACAGGCAGGAAAATTGTGGACAACTTTAAGAATCCCTTACTTGCATACACAGACACAGACACAGACACAGACACACACACACACACAAAGTTGGAACAGTTATCCATTGCATAAACTCCATGAACTAAAAATCATATATCTTTAAGACTTGATAATTTTATTTTTCCTTCTACCCTTTACGCTCTTAAAAATCCTTAAAAAGCTATTTGATTCACCTGATTAGGCCTTAGATGTCAGGGCTGCTCTTCTGAACATGTGATATTTTGGAGATGCATGCACGTCATCATAGGGCGGAAAGTATTGGAGTGAAACCAATACCTCTAGCTGCATAATCTAACATATTACGACTTGCTTACCACATTTATTGCATAAGTGGAAGTTAGCTGAGAAAAATTCCACAGATCTACAGTCTGTTTCTGAAAAAAAAAGGAATGAGATCATCTGATGTATCTTTGCAGAGATTGTCCTTGTAGAAACAGTGCTGCTGGGGTGTTTCTGGTCTTAAGGAGACCAATATGTAAAAGCAGCCATAATCATCCAAAACCTGTGTACTGCACCACAACTGTGGTTTGGGGAAAAGGCTAATGTGCATGAAGTGATCAGGGCAGAGTTCGATTTCATGGAAACTCAGCAGAGAGCTGATCGAGCATGCAGCAAAGAGGTGTCAAACAGAGCAACAAGCAGCTTTAGATATACTCAGGACAAAGGAAAGCACATATAAATTACACTGCGACCACAGAGCAGCGCAAGATATGGATAAATAGCCCCAAGTTTAACTTAATAAATGCAGTGACAACTAGAAAAGGTTTAAATCCTGGTTTAAAAACCGAGACGGATCTCAAGTTTTCACGATCAAGGTCAAGGTCAAATTTTTTTTATGTAGCACATTTAAAAACAACCATGGTTGACCAAAGTCCTGTACAAAAGTACTGATCAAAATAATTAGTACATAAAATGCAGTATAAAATGCACAAGTAAAAACAAACATACCAAAACATTAATCAAATACAAATATGAGGGATGAACGGCTCAACATAAGTCAAAGGCCACTGAGAAGAAGTGGGTCTTGAGCAATGACTTAAAATTCTCCAGTGTCTGGGCTTATCTAATATGAAGTGGTAAATTACTCCACAGTTTTGGAGCTGCCACTGCAAAAGCTCGATCACCTTTCTTTTTTAGACGCGATTTTGGAACAATGAGAAACAGCTAATTTTCTGGTAGTTTGTTCCAGATATGTGGTGCATAAAAACTGAATGCTGCTTGTTCATGCTCAGTTTTGGCTCTAGGGACAGTAAAAAGGCCTGTGCATGACAAATTGAGGGGTGTGTATGGTTCATAATGTACCAGCAAATCAGAAATGTATTTTGGACCTTAACCATTCAGTGCTTTATATAGCAACAGTGGGATTTAAAATCAGTTCTTTGAAAGACAAGAAGCCATTGTGAAGGTCTAAAAACTGGGGTGATGTGATGCACTCTCCTGCTTTTTATGCTCCTAAATGATTATGTCCAGAGGGTACTCTTTACTGTGGGTGAGCTCAAGCACGTGCTAACTGAGGCCACAGTTATCCTGGATGCAATACGGTTATCTGGTGCCTCTGTCCTGGAGGTTGTCGACATGAAGATTAAAATCAAAGTTTTTGGTGAAACATGCTGAAGATATTCGTTGGGGGACAGGAGTCAATATAAAATTTGATATATCTAGTTGGGTACACCTTGTTCATTCTACTAATTATCAAAATAACAATATGAACATGAAGTCCAGAAGAGGAGACTGCTTCTGGGCGTTGGTGTACAATCCAAAGAGTTTTTATGTGATTGTGTCCACTCCAGATAAAGGATCTTTGGGGTCACAGTTGGAGAAGATATCCCTTGCAAGTTCCTCAAAGAAAGATATAAACAAAGACTTTGTAGCATGCTGAACTTTAAGAAATAAAACCCTGATTAAGTTAACACAAGAATATGAGGCTACTACGATTCACATGATATTGTTGACAGTTTTAATGCATCAGTGTACTGGGGGGGCAGACGAAAGTCTTTCACACAGCCACTTCTGCCAAGTTATGCTCAACAGTCTGAAGACAATCAAAGCCAAATGTGGTGCCTCTTTTAGGTCACAAACCTGCTATTTTGCCTGTGAGAGCAAACTAGATACAATTTCATCTGGTGCATGCTGCCTGCCTCATACTCTCACATTAAAGTGTACCTAATATAAAAGTCTTCCGTGCCAGTATTCATATCAATATGTAGCTGTTACCATCTAATATTAAAAAAATCTGAGCTGAGATTTTAAAACGGACTATGAAAGAATCGAGAACTTTGGTTAGTAGTTAAACTGGTTAAAGTAGCAAAACAAGATGGCATAAGCTCTTGTCAAACATTTTTCAAATGCCAGTGAATTGGTAAGTTATTGCTAGCTAGTTATTGATATCACTCATTACTGTACAACAATGAAAAAGAACGTGTTCTTCAAAAAATTACTGCTCTTCTGATGGGCCTTTTGCTTTTTCTGTTTCTGCACCATGTGATGGTGGACTGCACATTATTTTTGCATGAGGCACATAGGCGAGGCTTCTCCTCAAAGTCGAAGGTTCGAATCATTGTTCAGAGACTCCTCAATCCGCTTGAGATTCTTCAAGTAGAAAAGTCAATTTTTTTGTCTGGTCAGGCTTTGGTACATTGTGTTTTTATCCTTTCTGCTTAGAATTGGTGAATTTACAGCTCACAACAACTTAATATGAATGTCTATGGTTTTTGTTTTTTATCTAGTGTCTGCAAAAATATTTGCTTAATATTTCTGATCCGCTGTTAGGGTAGTTAGCATGCATTAGCTTGGAGGGCTAAATTGGCTTTACTTTATTACATTAATGTCATTGTCAACCTGAATGTCGCCCCGGGCCCTGTTAAAACTGTGTATGGGAAAAAAGAAAAGACTATTTGAATATTCATGTTGAATAGCCAAATTTGATTCAATTGACACAATTCGGAATTGAGCGCAGCCCTAACATAGATACCTGTATCTTTGCCAGCTGAGGGAGGCACCCCTCATTGCTGCTGCAAAATACAGCAGGTCTGTCTCTTTTTTAGATTGGAATTCACCTTACGTATGCTAATGCTCTGACAGTTTTAACAAAGCATTACGATTTGCATTCATACTAAAAAGGGCTACACTGTACGGGTGCTCAAGATATTATGTCCAAACTTCAAACATTTTTGAATTTGTTTGACAAAAAACAGCAGCCAAAGATTTCCATTTTAGTTTATGCCTTGCTTACACAAACAATAATGGCATGTTACCAATGAACATCGCAGACCAAATATACTTTAACACTATGACTGAAGTGAAAAAGACAGCTGTACTTTGTCAAAATTGGGTTTAAGCTGAGGCCAGAGATCAAGCGGGATAGAAAAAGATGCAGACCTGAGAGCCAGCAAGACATACCATGTGTCCCGAGTTTGGCCTGGTCATAAAGTGTGTGGGCAGCGCATTTTAAGCAGCCCATGCCACACATGTCCACTTTACGGGCCACGAATACCACAGCTCTTTGTGAGAGGGCGACAGCACACTGACACATGGACCATGACAACACAGGCTCAAAGAGAGAAGAAAATAGAAGACATATGAAAAAGGAAACTCGGGACATGAGTGAGAGAAAACACAAAGCTAAGGCCCGTTATCAGAGTCATGCAGTCAGAGGGATTGCAGCATGTCCTGGCTGCACCACTGAGATGACAGTCAAATTGATTAAATATGTGAAGAACTTGTAAAGAATTCATGGCTATGACTGCACTGCGATGAGCAACAGGAATGGGCCCAAACTCATACAATGATGCAAGACAGAAATTTCTTTAGAAAACAAACTACTTCAAAAAAAAAAAAGAAATAATCTGTCTGGTTCCACTCAGTGCTGGGAACCAAGACAGCCATGCTAGTTTTGACTCCAGTCATATTAAATGAGCTGATTTACACTTTGGATGAAAAACAAATGCAACTAACTAGGACATGCAAGAAACCAGCAGTAGTCTGGTGTCCAAAACTAGAGATGTTCTGATGACATTTTTTTCCTTTCCGATACCAAATCAGACACCTAAGCACAGCTAACGGCCAAATGCAATGTCACTTCATAAAAAAGTAAATAAATTACAAGCAAAGGCTGTATGCTACTAACCCATTCCCATGTCAAAAGCCAAATAATATTTTATCTTACATCTTCAGCACATTCTGCTAACACTAGGATAGAGCGAATGTCACGTTATTTTGTTGAGCACGTCCTCTTGGATCAGCACTGTTATGCGGTTAGCAACACAACCTCTAATTCGTCAACATAACCGAACCAGTGCATCATGGGATACATCTCCCCCAAAGCCGGCTTCAGCTCATGCCTAAAGTCAACAACAATTCCTTGTAACATGGATTAATGGATAAATAATCACTGAAATATACAATGTTGGAATATATATGTTTAACTTACAAGAGTCGGAGAGGGATGTGATTGTGCCAGAGCAATCATTGGAAAGTTACAACAGTAACAAAGAGGAGGCAATATAAAGTACGTTTCTACATTACAGTATTGCGTAGATACTCTAAAAATAGTAAATTAAAATAGTAGATCACTTAGTATCGGATTGGTGCACTTGCATACTTGCCAATACCGTATCTAGCATTTTAGGCAATATCAGAGGAATTAACGATACTAATGCTGACATCGAAACAAGTCCAAAACCATGACTCTATGTGGTCCTCTCCTCCACGAACTCAGCCCTTGTCACAGATTTCTGAGTAATGAGAGAGGAAAAAACTCGAGCTTACATATTTCTCTTGCATCACCTGTCATCACCTGAGTGGGAGTTGGTGGAGAGAGCAAGGGGAACAGATTCAGATCAAAAACTTGATATGGTTCTATCCACTGTAGGCAATATTATGTGTTCAGACCGGAGCCAAATAAAAGAGAGCAGTGAAAGGAAACTAAAAATGGAATAACCACCATTTACATAATATTGAAAGCTACAAGGTTCCATAAAATATTCACATTGCATTTCCTGCTATTACACTCATAGACTTCATCTTAATTATACAATCATATTGCTTTCTAGATTGAGAAAAATACAAACATGGCCTCCACCTCTAATGAAATAGTTCAGGGCAGAAAGTTTAATTTGGGGTGGAACATCTCAGTGTGAGGTTTGCAGTGCCTTGTACCATATGGTCTGGAAATTAGAGACTCTTTATCACTGTCATCCACTTCAGTGAGGAGCGTACCAGGACTATTAACTCTATTAAATCATGCGGTTGTGCAATGTCTGGCACACATACGACTTAACTAAGTTTTCCATTGCCAATCAATTATGATGTTGATCGTGTACAGACTCGATGTGCCCTGGATTTCTTCAACTCCCCCCTGTGTCGCCTTCATACATCATGGAGAAATCAATTACCCACTTGAAGTGTGACAGTGTAATTGGAAGTAGTGGAAAAGAAGTAATTGCTGGGTTGCATAATACATAGAGTGTGACAAAAATATAGATGTATTATCTTCTAAATTCATTATAGAGGCAGTGAATGAGATCCATGCACTGGAACATAGTGAACTAAGAAGGAGAGCGCAGACTGAGATTAGATCCCCTCTCCTCATAAACAAAGTTAAGTGGGACACGACCAGGAGTCAGATTTCCTTGTATTCTCCTCTCCGTCTCTTTTTCCACTTCTTTCCTCTTCAGCTAGCCAGTGTGTCTGGCCTCCCTCACCCTCCCCTGTGCTTACTCTCCGCTCTCCCCTCCCCATTCCTCTGTTTCCACAGTGCAGTAATCATTGTTGAGCCTTTACATGGTGGTGATACTTCATCTTTTATCTTTCTCCCTGTGTCTTCTAGAAGCCCCTGCTTATTTGTGTGTGATGTCTCCACTTTAATTTTCCAAAGTAAGCATCAAAATTACAGCCCAAGCTGAAAAAAATAACACTACAGCCATCACAAAGTCTTCTTACCTTCCAAATAACAGCTGGAGGACGACGAGAGGCCTTTCTTAGATTTACACCCCACCAATTTCAGGCATATCTCCAACATTTTCATTTGCTTTCTTTCCCTTCCCGCTTGAAAATGTTGTTGCTAGTTCAAATCAGGCGTCTCTCGAACGTTTCCCCTCTACATGTGTCCAACAGGAGAAAAGTTCAAACAGGAAAAATATTGACAATAGCAGAAACAGCCCAAAGCCAAAATAGGTGACGAAATATAGTACTTTTCTGTTTCTTAGTCCTCTCAGGTGGTGTAAATCCTGTTTTTCTCTTCACTTGTTTCCGAAACAGAAAAAGTCTGCTGTCCGGCAAAGTCTATTAACTTTCCCTTTAGAGCGTCTCCATGTTTTTTTTTCTCCCTCTTTTGCTTTTGCGCTTTTGGTTAGCTCCACTTCTGTAAATCACCACAACTATCCAAAAGCCCAGGTTTGGTCCAAAAGATTGCTCGACCTGTAGATGTGTCAGTTGAGTGGGCAGTAGGGCAGTCTAAACGGTGCCATTCCTCTCTCCTGTCCCCTGTGTGAGTGTGTCTGAGGCACAGGGACTACTCGTGCTACAGCTGCCAACAAAGGGCCTCTTTCAGGCTCAGCCTGCTGCACTCAATGACATCAGCTAAGCCCTCCCACCTCCAGCAGCAAACACACAATGAGAGGGAGAGACCGCCACCACACACACACACATACAGCTACCATGAAGAATACAAACAGCACACCATCACCCAATTTTCATGCCAACATGTGAGACAAAAGCTGCAGAGGTTTGATTTTAAACTGTGATTTAAGTTTTAGTTAAGTTTAGACCTTAAACAGTTCTTCCCCTCTGTTGAAGTCATGAGATGATTACAAGAAGCTCCTCCTCCAACTTTTAACCCCCCTTCCCCCCTCTCACTGTCCCTCTGCTGCTCTCTCTCCTTTTTCACCATGCTTTTTCCCTCTCATCACTCTGAAGTGTTTACAGGTTGAAGATTCAGTTCTGCAAACACAGACAAAGCAAAAGCTCTCAATCAAGAACAGGGAGGAAAGTATAACCTGCAGCAGTCCACTCTGGACTTCACACACAGCTCATTTGCTGCAGGCCATTTCAAATGCTAATAAAGTAAGCAGCAACATATTTGAATTAATCAGAATGAGAACATTTACCTTTTGATCTTAAAAGAAACATGCCTGACCGTGTAATTTTAGACAGCAGCAGAGGTTTGGACATTTCTGGAAGGAACAAATAATCCTTGGCAGAAGACAAGATGTCTTGCAACACAACTTTTGTTTCATATCTTTTCTGTCTTTTCTCAGCTGTCTCAAAGAGTAGTGATACACAACTCGCTCAGAGGTTTAGTCAGAGATATACATGTACCTCTGAAGTAAATTTACTGGAAGTAAATCTACCAAAAACCCAGAAAATGTCACCATTGTTGCATTTATCTGGGAATGCTGATGGCAACTGTCTTTTGCGCCCCTCTCCCAATTGTTGATTGTTGTTCAATCTAACTTAAAAATGCAAACTTCTTTGCTAAATACAACTGCAACTATTTTTCTAGGCCCAGACACACACACCAACATCAAAGAACAGGAAGTAATGAAGGCTGACCGTTTCATCGCCTCGTCGTCTGTACCTCAGCCAAAAAGTCGCACTGAACACACCGCAAAGACTACAACAAACGATCAAAAGCATGGATGTTCAGCGCCTACATGAGAGAAAATGACTTTCCATACCAGCAGGGGGTGGTAGTTTGTACTTCAAAAAAGAAACTAGAAGACTGACGGGGCAGATACAAGACGCTAGTTAGCATACTTACACAACAAGTTTGTTTCAATCTCATTTCCTCTTAACTACAGCAATTTTATTCTTTCCTCACTTCTATTTCTTTTCTCATGCATTGAGATGAACTGCAAATTAGAGTGATTTCATTGACTAACGGGTTTCACCATCTTTGACGCTGATTCAACATGCTGAATAAGCCAAATAGAAAGCCAACAGTGCCGGAAACACCACAAAAACTAGGTCAACAGACACTTACTGTTGGCCTGACATTGACCAACAATCTGTTGGTCCAGCTAACCACAGCATAAATCCCTGCTCAAATTATGTTAAAATTCCGCAAAAATGCTTGTTCTTCCATTAGTAACAGGACAACACACATGACAATTATATATTTTTCTTACTATAGTAGACAACCTACAGGCAGTGACCACCATCATTAGCATCCATACAATATAATACAGTTCAAAACAATTGCCACGCAGCACCGTGTGTTGTCAATCTCATGTTGTTTTCTGAAAGATTGTCAAACTCTTTATATATTTCTGAGGTGCTCTTTATTTTATTGCAGGAAATTGTTATGTGTTCTGTTATTTTATTCCACTCATGTTATATAGGCTAAAAAATATTGTCAGACATCATTACGTTGAAGATTAAAACCACAAAAGGAAAAAAATAAATAAATAACACAACACTAGACGTAGTCTTCCTGACTATGTCTGGCAAATATTTTTCCATTTAATGACAAACAATTCTCCAGAGATAAGAGGCCCAGTCAAGTGGATGATTACACACTGGTGGGAAGCCGGCCTGATGACACCATGGCATGTGTGTCCAACCAGTTTACTGGCTGACCCGTTCACTGGAATTTCCAATCAGGGAACAAAAGCACCAACTAAAAATATTCTCAATATCGGAAAATCCACCAGTTGCAATGGTTTTTAACAGCTTTTATTTCTATCTTAAAAGTTAAAGTTGTGATATCTTAATTTATTTCTATGTCTGTAGTGGGCTGACAAACTCTGTCAAACAGAAGGCTTCATCTGCAAATACTGCTGGATGAAGGGTTGACTGGACGTCTTGGCAAGTAATAAAGGGCAAGGAAATGAGAGTGAGAAAAAATGTCATGAAGGCATGAAGTTGTCAAACGATTTCTGCATTAGGGATCAGGATTAAGATTTTCATTTTGAATTGGGGGGAATCCAAATAACTCAAAATCAAAGTTGGCATTACTGACACGGACTGGCCTAACACTATCTGCTACATCTTTTAGTCTTGATCCCTAAAGTTATTATATGCTTGTCTGTTTGGTGAGGGCAGTGATGCTCTCATTAGCATCTATGGCTAATGTCTTAGTTGCTTTGCAAGCAATGACCTCAATACCCTGAACATCCAGTCACATGGCACCAGGCCTACATCATCGCTGCAATGCTGGTATGGCAAACATTTGTGTTTCTCTCATGCTCCACCCCAAACACCAATTAAGAAGAAATGCAGGCTTCCTCAAACTCTGAGAAAGGCCCATTAACTCACCGCAGTCACAAAGTGTTGGGGAGATGAGAGGATGAAGGGAAGAGGAGAGGGGCTATAAAAATGGAGGAGGAAAAAGGAAAAAAGGTTGCAGATGGAGAAACATGAAGCACATTGTTTGGCAGTGAGCTCATAGGAGAATCGCTCGCTCGCGTTTTATAATCCAAGCTGTGTATGTTAACAGTTAGCTGACGTACATCCACCCACGGGATGGATTTTGCTCCTTTTACTCTCATATACCCCCCCTCCTGCTTTCTTGATTCTGTTCTTGAAATTCTGTTCTTCTGTTCAAGCAGAGAACAGGTTGTATTCCCAAATTCTAAGGCAGCAACAGCATTATGATTCAAACTACGCTGATATAATAGCATTTTTGGTAAAGTTGACATGAATCCATATTTTCATTGTCACATATTCATATCATTAAAATTCAAATTACAACTGTCAATTATGAACAAGGCATTACTTTTACACTTAAATATTCTTTTCACCAGAACTCACTATGCAAAAATGCACCTCAATCATTCATACAAGGGCTGGGCAATAAATCAATATATCGATACTGTGATATCTGACTTTCTCCATATTGTCCAGCCTAGTACCATTACACGATAAACTGATAATGACATCTACTATGAACATTTTCACGTGTCATGTGTATGAATGTACGCCATTAACTTGTATGAGAAACTGACACTTGGTGAGAAGATGTTGCCTTTAAATGTTACAATACTACAATAATATTTAAGGACTCATTCATTATGCTGCCTAATAATTTTAGAAATTAAACCACGCAACACCTGGCATTAATCCTGTCCCTCATGAAAAAAGGAGTTATTACACATTTAACTGAGTAAGCTTTCTGATTACAGAGGAGGATGAGGGTGGGAGACAGGGAGAGAGACAAAGCTGCATAGGTTCCTAATAGTAATCTGCACTGCACATGGTTCATCATCCACTACACTGCCACAGCAACCTGTAACACCCAAATGTATTTAAATATCAGACATTCAAGAATCAGGTATGTATGTTGTCTATGGATGTCACTGTGTGCACATGTGGCTGTTTACTCAGGCCCTCTAGAGAACGCAGCCAGAATGTCTGACTCGTGCAGACTGGCACATGAGGTTAAGGGGTTTAGAGTTGCACGTAATTCTCCACTTAGTATTGTCCACAGGGAGAGTGGACACTTAAGGACCAAACAGTAGGCGGGTTTCAAGTAAAATAACAGTGAAACTGACCCAGAGGTCGTTTAACACATTTTATTCCACTTTATGTGCATGCTCTCATGTATCTGCTCGCAAACAAACTCGCTCTCTCTCCAGCCAAATCCCTCTCATTTGAGGTGACCCGTTAACAGTCCACTGTCAGCTCGACTTTACAACAATCTTTAATACAGACGGGCCTGGCAGACCTGCTAGCATGCAGAGCAGAGACAGAGTGAGTTATACCCAGCCGACCTATTGGAACGGGACTGGAGAACCCATTTTATCACAATGACAGACACAAAATAGGGCAACACAAACCAGGTGACTAAGCAGAACCTTTGCTCATTTCTCCACACGGTACACTGCTGTAGGCCCAGACAAAACTATGTAGCGCCAAAAATATGCAAACCTGCGGAGAATAGAAATGTATGCATGCTAGCCAGGAGTTAAAATTTCATACTTTAAGCAAACAGAGAGTCAGGTCAAATGCACACAACTATCAATCACTTCACAGGGATAAAATGTTGCGCTAATCGTCATGTTCAAAAGTTCTGGGAATATTAAGAGACGAATGAGGCCTACTCAGAAACCTTGTTTGGAGAGGAGAGGGTGCTAATCCAGTCATTTTCAGAATTTAGCTAAACTACTCAAGTTGACCCAGAGAGCTGGAATGAAAGCACAACTTTTTATATTTCATTGTTTTATGAGTGTGCAGACCAAGGGAGCCAAACTCTTTCAGAAGGGAAAGCAGAAAAGGGAGCGTGTGTATATATGAGTGGGAGGTTTGCAATTCTACAGCTACAGAAAGAGAAGCTGAGACTTCTACTAAAACTTTGGGTCTAAATTATGAATTCGACAGCAAAGACACTTTATTAAGAGCAGACAGACAGTAAACATGGCAGAGTGTGTGTTTCTACAGACTATCAACCTTAAACGTCTTTGAGATGTTATCTAGACGCCTGGGGAAGGACCCCATTTGTCTGTATGCCCATTGGGGTAAAAACAGAAACAGATACATCGAAGAATGACGCTGGCTATGAGGCTCTCGGGCTGCAGCAGTGTAGCTGCTCGGGCTCTTCTTTGTGTCTAAGTGGATCCAGATGCAGCAAGCATAGCAGGCCTCCTCTTATAGCGCTATGAAGAGGCGCTTAACACAACACAAAGGGACAGGACAGCATACCAGTACTGTATGGACTGGACTGCAGAGGGGGAAAAAAAGCAAACCAGACAATAATGTAACCGGCTAGACGATGCCTAAGTGGAGAGGATTTTATTCATTCCTGCTCAAATCAAATTATAAAAATATTTTATAAAGTAGAACTCAAGATAATGTCACTCTAGGATAAACCAACCTCATATAAAGGCTTTCTCAAGCAAAAGGCAAATGCCCTAAAATCATGTCCTCATAGATTTTTATCCTGTAATCTGCATGGTGAGGCTCTCTGACTAAGAGAGCCCATAAATGGCTGAAATTTTTACAAAAAGTCAGAGCTGGCATCCAAGGTAGCAGGTTGTCTGCAGAGAAAACAGCAGCTGCGTCTGGAGCTGCCTGCTCAGGCATGGAGAGGGGAACCGGGGGTGTGAGTGTGTGTGTGTGTGTGTGTGTGTGTGTGTGTGTGTGTGTGTGTGTGTGGACCCAGGTGGCGAAGAACTGCCACTCTGCATTCCTAACCCAAGTTGGAGTTTCTTGGTATGCATGTGAGTGTTGTATGTACTGTATGTGTGTATGTGTGTGTGTGTGTGTGTGTGTGTGTGTGTGTCCTGACTGGAAGTTAACAACAATGGATGTCCAAATAGTAAACATTAAAACCAAGCCAACAAAATTTAAAGCAAATATCAGTATTAGAAAAAATAAAAAAAAGTTACTTTCCGCAAGTGTTCAATAAATAAATGGATATTTCATTAAATAACAATCTTCTTGTCAGAAACTGCTCTATCACAAACCCTGATTTCACAACATGCACTGTTGCAAACACTGAAGTGAATCCAAATAACAAAAACCAGAGTGAGAGTCAAAGACCTAACAGTACTGTTTGTCCTAAACCGACATGCTTACACATTCAATTGTTCTGTGTAAAACATTGTGTACCTTATGTGTATGGAAAAAACTTTGGTTTGAGCTTTTGTTTGCCACTTCAGGATTATTTTACTTCATAATTATAGTATACAATGTGGAAGAAAGGGTCCACAAAGGGAACATTAAAAGTGTTGAAAGATCAGGACAGCCTCAAGCTCACCAGGTCGAGTGTGTACCCCACATGCCTAAGGCCATTGCAGTGGCCCAGGTTCAAGTCATGTCATATCCCCTTCTCTCCTCCTACTTTCCTGTCTCTGTTTAACTGCCCTATAAAAAAAAGGGAAAAGGCCTCAAAAAATAATCTTAAGAAATGAAAAGTTGAAAAAAAGTTGTTTTTTTTAGTATGTGAACAAACACCATACTACAGCATGTGGAAAAAATAGTTGAAAAGTCATTGTCCCAGATGTCAATAAAACTGTATAAAACTGAAGGATTTTAAAGAATATTATAGTGCAGAATGTCAAAAGAATGGTCCAAAAAGTCAACATTTAAAATGCTAAAAAATGGCTAACTATAGTAGGATTAGGGGTTAGGAATTAATCGTTTTACATGTCAAAAAAAGTCATAGTATAACATTTTGAAGAGGTTTATCGTGTAGAATTTCAAAAGAAAAGTCAAAATTTAAAAACTCATACCACTGTATATTATGTCGCGAAATGCCATACTACAGCAAATGGTCAAAAAATTAATCATTCTAAATGTCAAAAAAGTCATAGTATATATATTTTTTTTTTTTACAAGCAGCCGATTATTTCTCAATTTTAGCAGTTAAAACTGATCAACAGCTGAAATAATTTAAGCAGTTTAATATAAATTTATTTAATTTTATTTTTTTAAATTCTAGTTTAAAAGTTTAGATAAAAAAATAGTATCTAGTTTGTACATAAAAGTGCATGTGCTTTTACTAATGTACATACATTTCATATATGGAAATTCAATATATGTAGATATATTACATTTCCATATGGGAAAAGTGGCTGTTGTAAACTGAAGTCTGAAAGATTGATGAGTGCACATGTACATCTGCAAATTTTCAAAATAAAGATTTGCCTTTTCAAAACTAAAAAAAAAATGGTATGGTGCACCGTTTTTTAAATTTATGGACCAACCAAAGACAGGTATCACAGTAGCTATATATCAACCATTCATTAATGTACATACAAGGTGACATGAGTTTGTCAGACATGGCAGAAATAATGGCAAAAAGCAGTTAAGTATTAACAAAAAAGCACAATGCACAACAGCGTAAACATATTGCATAAAAATATACACATATACTCTAAACTTCTACACTCTGAATACACTGATATACTGTTACTAATGCTCGCTGCTTATGTTCTGGTCACTTCTTATTCAATTCAGCCCGTTCCCTCATATTTGCTATTGTTCTCCACGTCTATAAAATGTTCCGTGAAATGTAAAATCCACTCAATAAAAAATTAAAATGAGACCAAGACAAACAAACACAAAGAGACAATGGCCAGAAAAAATAGACAAAAAGAGGAAGGGATACAAAGAAAAGAAAGGAAAGGGGGAGGGAGGGATGAAGGGAGGGAAGGAGGGGGATTGCACCAGTTATTTGAGGGAGGAATGCACAAGAGGTCACATTCTTTACTCCACTGCTGCAGCTTACCCTATATTCAACTCTCTCTTTCCCCTTTTTTTCTGTGTAAAATACACATTATTACTCAACACACCTCTGGTGCAACAGATCACAAACACAAGGGATTCACTAGAAAACAGCAGACCAGGCCTCAAGAGGCAGAGGATGAAGAGGCTGTAGGCCAGGAATCTGCTGATATGGTACTGATCAGATAAATTACTAATAAAATAGAACTTTTCAATGAGATGGCATGGCAACATTTTGGCATATCACAGGAAAAAGCACACAAGTAAAGTTGAACCCTATTACTGCTTAAGTTTCAAGGCCCTGATATTGTGCAAACTGGCTCAATGTCACAGCTTACTGTAACACTTGGATAAAACAGAGCCATTGTATTTTAATAGCACCTGTGCTTTACCTATAATGGCAAGTCAAAATGTCTTCTTTGGACTATTCCTATTAACAGCAGGAACAAGAATTATTTCTTACCAATGTAAAACACTGCCATCTATAAAAATAGACACACTGCAGAGCATTTTTTCATTCCAGCCTTATCCTACAGTCTTATAAAAATCACAGTTCAACAAAAATGGCATTCATGTTTAACTTCTCATCTCAAACTGTGTGAACTTGCTAAAAAATACCTAAATTGTCATTGTTCTAACTGTTCTAACACCATAATAATTGTGCCTCCTTACCGTAGACCACTCTTGTGCAGACAGGACTATAATTAGATGGACAAAGTAGATTAATCTGGTTCTAGTTTACTGTGGGAAATGCGTGGTAATCTGTGTCTTTGTGGAGAAGTAACTTGACTTTATCAACTTTTTCAGATCTGAACATAATATAATACTGTGTATTTGTCGTGCATTTTCTGAACATTTTGAGCCAGCAGCACATGCCATAATGGTGTCCTGGAAGTCTTGGTGGACATTGATTGCAAGAGTTAAACAGAGGGAACTTGTGAGGTATGGACTGCCTTGATTTATAAACACAGCTGTTCTGGCTAGTCTTTAGCAAGGGTGGTAGTAAAGTGGACTCCTTTCCAGGTGGTCATAACTTGATGAGAGGGGAAAACACTCACTAATCAGCAAGGTGTCATCCGGCAAGGGACAAATGTCTCTCAAACACCCACCCACACCCACACACCCCACACACCCACACACACTTTTTCTGACAAAAAAAAGACATTAACAGTAAATTTTGCAGGCAAACTTTTCTAAGTGTACTCACAAAAGTCCAATAAACCACTATCAAGGTTGAAGGAACCGTCCACCCCATATTTGAAAATACACGTTTGTCCTCTTAGCTGTAGTGCTATTTATCAATCTAAAATGTTTTGGTATGAGTTGCCGTGCAGAGGGAGTCTTGCATCTACTGCTAGCTCAACTAGCACAACTGAGCTAGCTAACTTCACAGCTCAGCTAAAAAGGACGCCATTAATGTTTACATCTCACACTGTCTCAATCACAGGCCTCTCATCCATCACAGTTCCACTGTTCATGGGTGTAGTTTGGGAGAGATAAAATAGTTCCTACATGCAACTGCTCACAACAAGGTCTCTGAATTATCTTGAATAACTGGGTCATGATTTCTGGAAAAAGACAATGATGTTGAGTTTTTCAAATGTATTTTTTGGGGGTGATTTAAGCACTACAAGTTGAGTGACATCTATTTTTATTATATTCAAGAGACGGACGATATTTCCAAAACTGGGCAACTCACACCGAAACAATCTAGATTAATAAATAGCACTATTGGTAAGAGGACAAATATGTATTTTTCATTTTGGGGTGAGCTGTTCCTTTAAGTGGTAAACAGATCAGATAAGGGAAACATTCTTTTACTTGTTGCACATGGTCTGTCTGTCTGTCTGTCTGTCTGTCTGTGTGTGTGTGTGTGTGTGTGTGTGTGTGTGTGTGTGGGCGTGTGTGTGTGTTTATGCCCATTAGTCTGGAGACATGGCCAGTCACGGCGAAGGACAAGGCACCAGGGGCCTAACAGCTGGCCCGAATGAGCATTACTGCAAGGCGCCTGATGCGTGGGTATGTACGTGGGTGCATGCACACGCGCATAAGTGCACACACACACACACACACACTCTCCCCCCGTCTTACGAACCCACAGGGATCATGGGAGGAGATTTGGTGTATAGACTGTATAGTTTCCTCGAGTTCCAGCCAAGAAAGTGCCAGACAGACTAAAAGAGAAATGGATTCACTTACTGCGAAAACCCTGAATGCAGCTGCTGTAGAAAACACACACATATACACACACACACACACACACACACACACACACACACAGAAGTCAAATGATGTCACTGAAAGGCTACATGAGGGGAAGGGTTAGACTGTCAAACCTAAGCCCAAAATACAACTTTTAAAAAAACATGAATTAGGTCACTTAAAAATGGAAGCCTGTTCATTTGCACTGAAGATTATTAACAGAACCTATGTAGCCGATCAATAGATATGTATATGCTGCTGGAATACACAACCTCCCATAGTCTTATTAGCTAGTTGTAAGTGTGATTATTAGATAGCAAAAGAGCAGGCAGAAAAAAAAACAAGAGAGAGGTGGGGGATAACATGCAACAAGGATTCCTAACTGGACTTGAACCTGGATTATTGTGGGGCGTGGACGGTGCATCAGATAGTTTATTTAGTTGCTCATTTACACAATGTTAACCTGTGTGCTGTGTTTTCCTGTTTTCTGAACATACTTGATGCTCTGCCAGTCTAACCTAAAGGCGTCGAACAGGGAAGAAATGCGGGGTAAAGCTCATGAGTAAGTCCTGTTGTGCCCGCATTGAAAGCTATCCAAGCAAGACACAACATGCCAGAGGTCCGTGGATTTTCTGTAACCTAACTGGCTGTTGACCACAGGTTGGCACTGTTCTCCATATGTTGTGTACAAATGAAACTTGGCTGCAGTCAAAATTTCAGACAATGAGGGCAATCAGTAGCCAATCACATGCCAAAACCGCCGTCTGTTAAAGCCTTACACTGTTTCCTGCTGTTGTTGTTGTTGTTGTTTTCCCATTAGTCCAGTAGTTTTGTGGGGATTTACAGCTAATAGATGAAGCTTTATAAAAAGGTGTATTTTCATGAAATGTAAATGACTAAACAAACAGAGGACTAAACAGAAACTACTCTCTTAAAAAAACCTACAATAATGTAATGTATATTGAGAACGATAGTTTGTTATAAAAGCTGCATTACTGACTCTGGTGGGAGTACATTCTTTCAGAGGCAACATAGTGTAATAAATACACTCCATGTATGTAAATATATTCATACAGTTGAGGTACCTGTGACTGGAAACACATGGTAAAAGATGAAGCTTGTCCTTATTAGATGCAAGAGGTTTTCCCTGTGGCGTACAGCTCTTGAGCTCACCACTGATGTATCAAAACAAGCCGAATCATTACGGTGAAAAATTTGCACCAGCAAATACAACAAAAATGTTTGTCTCCCAGGAGTGCCAATCGCACATACACATTAGTGACTATATTTATATGCGCATAATATTCTGGTTTCTGCCCTTATTCCTAAAAGACAATATTCCTACCAAGCTGTTTATATAGCTAATAAAAATGACTTTTTCACTAATATTATGGTCAACATGCAGATGTGTATACTTAGATTAACGTACCCTGACATGTTGTTTATCATGTGAAAATATTAAAGTGGTATTGCTGTCACCTAAGCAATTTTGCTTCTTTGTGTCAAAATAGGATTTAGGGATTTAGGATTTTGTGTTACAATAGGATTCACCACCAGTGGCGGACTTATAAAACCATGCAGACACAGCCTTTAACCACCGTCTTGAAAACCCCAACTGAGGTGCATATTCCCAGTGCACTGTATATATATGTTGTTGAATGCTCCTAAAACTGGAATAATACAGGCATATCCCACATGTCTCAATTGGAAAATGCTACATTGAAATATTCAAATGGCATATGCTCTTTACATTACCTGTTTCAAGTTTGGAATACCGTCATATTCGGAAATAAAGTGTAAACATGCATGTAAACGTAGTCATTGTCTTTCTCTATCTAAGGCTTACAAAATGCACACGCAGGGATGGCATAAAAACAATAAGATATGGTTTCTCTTGGCTTTTAAATTTGCGCTGTATTTAACAGTCTCTGTTCTAATGACTCAATGACTGATTTTCAATGTGTTTGCTTAACAGCTTTGCCAGTGAAAGGTTTTTAATATGAAGCAGCAGCAGTACTATAAGTTAAATAAGTAATATAGCAAATTACACCAGATTAGACAACTACTAAAAGAAAGAACAAATATTTAAGAGTGGAAGAAGTCATTTTGGCTCATTGTTGATGGGGAATTATTATCAGATCATCACGGTTCATCAGTATGTTATGTTTTGGGTTGTTTTGTTGTGGGACTGCATCTCTGGAACACAGCGGCTTCTTTTCAACACTTAACAGGAATAATACATGGTTAAACAGAATACACACACATGAGTAACACTGAATAAATGAGCTCTGATTATTCTGCATTATCATGTTCCCGATGAGAAACTATTATTTTGGGGGATATTCTACATAAGGGGGCTTCATGAGAACACATACATTTGTATGTGTATTACTTTAGAATAAAAATGGTATCTAGGTCACAACTGCATTGCACACTAATAAAACACGCTAAGCCCATGAATAAATGTAACCACCAGGGGGCAAATTTCTCCTCAAATGTCAAATGTGGGCACAGCAATTACTAAGTTACCTCCAGATCAGACAACGTTGTTGTGATCCTCTTTCCTTTGAACCCTCCAACCTCCAAATCCCGCTCTGCTTTCCTCTTTCCTCCGTCAGCCCTTTTCAGGGAATGGCAGGAAAACATATGAGAGGCATCATGCCTTCGTTGAATACTTTTACACAGCAATTCCACTTCCTGCATACTAAAATTAAGGGAGGAAGGAGGGGGGTGCGCATATTTGACAGAACCAGTTTAACTTTAGTGAGTGTATTTACAGAATCTCTGACTATAGCAAAGCTCATACTAACACTAATTTTGGCTACACCCTCTTTGTCGTAATTATTCTATTATAGTCGAATTACTTTTGGACTTTCACACCAAAAATGGCACTGGTTTAGTAGAGACAAGGTACGGTCAAAAGAGTTCAGATTTTGTAATAATTAATGACAACTAAACTGCAAAAATTAGACTAGAAAGAAGTGATCAAGTGCACTCTTCTGTTGTGCTCAGACCTGTCTCTTAAACAGGCCTGGTAACCTACAGCAGCTTGTAATCTAGTCCATGATTCATCAAATTTCATGGTCAACTTAGGGAGATTTCAGTTATCTGAACCACACACAGGGAAGAAAAACCCTGGAAATACAGTGTGTGAGTTATGATTCCAGAAATGTACTACCCTGCTCGATCTGTATGATCTCTGCTAGCTAGTCAGTGAGCTCATACCTCCCCACTGTACAGTACACAGAGGTGCCAAGAGCAGAGACAGGTCTTTGCTTGCCCCTCTCTGCCTCCGTCTCTCTCACAGGCAGCTGCATGCAGAGGTCTAAACCTGCCTGCTGAGAAGCAGCATGGCGCTGGCTGGCCTGGTGTTAACTAGCTGGGGCTCACCACGACGAAGAAAAGAAAAAACATAGATGTAAAATCATGTGTTGATATTGCTCTCATCTTGCACGATGACTCACATCCCCTCTCAGAGTCTAACCTGCTCATCACAGGCGGAAAGGGGCAGAGAGGGAAAACAAGTCACTGACCCTTTGCCAAATTCAATCCATTTACCGGCAAAGGCTTTCATTCTGTTTTTCTGACCTTCCCTGTCCTGTCCCCCTCTGTGTTATGCAAGACTTAGAGAGTCAGTGGAAAGTATTCCTGCCAAGGCATTCACAGCCCTACAGACACATTTGGTAAACTTATCAGTTAGCTGGATGCATGGCATGCATCCGGTTCAATGGCAAGTGATCAGTTTTAAATGCCAAAACAGTTTAGCTCCATCTCTCAACCAATATATTTATTTCCCTAAACTGGTGGATATTCTGAAACTTTGATGTGCAATAAAAGATATTTTTTTCTGCTTACCTCACCAATACTTTCCACTGATCACTTGAGATAGAAATGCTAAGATTCGCCTCTAGATTTTGATGTTTTATAGTCCTAACCCCCAGTGAGTCAAAGACAAAGCTGCAACATTTAAAAGACAAAAAAAAACTATCACATTTTTTATTTTGGATTTATGGTAGAGATTAGAACAAGGTCTCCCTGTACTTTGGTTATATTGTGTTGTGTTATTCTGGGCAATAAATAAACCACCATGAAGGCACTTTCATAAGCCAAAACCAGTAAAGAACAAACCACTGACTCTGAAAACAAGAAATGAAGTAACTGAATGATGTCACTGTCGGTTTCTATGGGTTATGAATGAAGCTACAAAAGTCTGATTTCTGTACAATGCCATGTTTGCTTTCAAATCATCGAACTAATAGAAAGAACAAAAGCCTCCAACGAGGAAAGTTAACCAGGAAACAAATTCACTGCTTTATATGGTCGTGAATTGAAAGATACACAGACCAGGAAGAAACATCACCAGGTGAGACATCTACTACCTCAACTGTGATATAGTGGATACTGGGTCACGTGAGCAGGGGGAGGCTCTGTACCTGTACTGGCATTTTATTTCAATGATCGCTGATAAAATCAATTAATTAAAAAATGCAAAGAAAGTGTCAGCATGGGAGGAACTCTTACTTTGTAAAACCATTAGTGCACTTTTCCTTACAAGACAGCGGTGACACTGTAATGGAAAAATAGCCATTAATTGTTGAAGTCTAGAGGACAGGACTTTGCGATCTTACTAAGTTGTTAGCAGTCTGTATGTCTTTAACTGGTGAGGAGAATTAACTTAATGAAACTTCGGTTCATTTGCTTTGCTTCAATCTCTTAAGACCTCTTCGTATTATGAAAAGCTTTTGTTTGTTAAATGGATTCAAAGAAATCTGACAGCAGAATCAAATGTCAGAAATACAAAATAATTGTATGGACTCTCATTTCTTTTAACAAACAGAAGGCTGGGAAATATCATACCATAGGATCAATCACCTAAACTAAAATACAATCACCAATACCAATGCCAGTAAGTAAGTCAAACCACTGTATGTAAAACACACCTATACCTTTACACAAGCAAGAAACACCTCAAAGCTCTACATTCTGTTTATTGTATAATGATATTTTAAATCCTTGACAAAAATGTTTCTCAATGTTATCAGTGAAGATCTTCTGACATCTAAAACTCTTCCTGTAACACCTTTAGAACAATATCTATATTGTGAATATAAATTCAGAAATGATAAAATACAGAGAGCCTTAAAGTGCAAAAAGTAAAATTATACTCTTAAGGTAAACAGAACAGATATTCAAAGTGCTGAATGTACAAAAAAGTCTTTTTTAAACTTTCTAATGTATATTACATAGCAGGAGCATAGCTTCTCTGTTAAATTATGTACTGGTAAATGTTTAAATGAACTATTTTTAGTAAATGTTAAGATAGCTGCATCACGGCAGGTGTGACTCTAAGCACAGCTGTAAACAAACGTCCAGATGTAAATGGTGAAGTGTGCTCAAATGTAACACAAAAGTTACTTCTGTTTATATTTACTTTAGAGTGAGCAAATACCACTCAAGGGCAGATGTTTTGTTTTTTCACTGCGTCATCACATTGAGCATAACTCATTTATCAGTTAACTATGCCAGAGATACCAAGTGAGCCACTATAACATCATAGCAGGTTGCAATTTACCGCACATTATATGCTTGATTAAAGGCCGCCTTGCTAGCAGCAGTAAGTCATGTGTTGTTGTATAGCATTACAAAACGAAGCACACTCTTTACTGTTCAAATGATGGACAACTAATTGTACAGATTCATAATACCATCTCTAAGTGGTAAGTGTGATTATAAGCAGTTAAAACATATTATTGCATGCTATGAAATGATCACCACTTTCTCTCCTCCAGGTTCTGCAAGCAAGTCTTATATTGGGTTGGCAAGCTGCGTTCTCGATGATGCAATCACAGTAGTGTTGAGGCTATTCGTGTGCTCTTGTGATTTCTTATTTCGCATTGTAACATCTTCTGCATCTTGGATTCTTGCGTTCACTTTTTTCACTCTACATACTGTGGTCAAGCCAGTCTGCATGTTTTTATTATGATATTTAGTTTGTTGAAAAGTAATGAAGCAGACAAACAAAAATAAGTTTTTTTGGTGTTTGATCCTTGGCCTGTGGCGATGTATGACGCTCGAAAGGATGCTGTGCTAATCCTTAACATTGTCATTGAACAAATTCAGAGCACTATGCAAACTGTTAACAGTTCGATAAACACATTTTCTGTCAAGAAATATTTGTTCTTACCGTGTACAGCAAACACATTACAGGGCTGGGTCCCATGGCGTGATGACTCTCTCTTTCCACCCTTGATAAAGGCCGGCAGACTTGGTCTCCTCTGGTCCCCTACAAACTTCCCCGGCTGCTGCCCCATAAGGGCAGGGTGCCAGGCCGCAGCCCGGACTCTCCAAGCTGGACTCAGTTGCTCACCGTCCAACAGTTGGCCACCAGGCCGGGAGAGGCTCGAGAGAAGACAGGAGCCGCTTTCCCTGGCTCAGTCTGTCTTCTCCTGGTGTATGGGTGATGTGGGTCACCTATGCAGATGTGTATTACTCCAGTATGTCTCTGTTTATCATGCATTAATGGATCCTGAGTGTTTCAGAGGTCAAAGAAAGGCATTTCAAAGTATCCTAGAGGAGGGGAAACAGACAAGAATCACTGGTTATTTCAATAAGAGTGATATGATTGTTTCAAACAGGAAAAAATGCATTTAAACACCTTTCAATTTAAATAAATGATCCTGTCCTTAAAGGTCTGGTATGTAGGATTAAGGAGCATTTACTAGCAAGAATGGAAAATTATATTCATAACAATATTTCCATTAGTTTATAATCACTAGAAAATACGAATTGTGTTTTCGTTACCTTAAAATAAGCCATTTATATCTACATATCGCTGTTTCTACAGTAGTTCAGAATGGACAAATCAAACACTGGCTCTAGATAGGGTCGTTCATGTTTCATGTTTCATGTTTTTACATCGGTCACTGTAGTTGCTTTACACTAGGACTTATCTGAATGAGGGCCAGATTAGATAATGTAAGATACTTTGTGGGCAGCTGCTTCCCACATCATATGGCTTATAAAAAAAAAATCACATACAAATGAGAAAAACGCAACTTCAGTATTCTACTTTCCACCGCTCCTAAAAGCAAGGGCCCTCGCTCTCAATTTTACAATTCTTTGCTGTGGCCATGTCTGCTACCTAGCAAGAAATGTCTGTTGTTAGGTAACAGTTTGTTTGCCGTCACCACCTTGTTTACCACATTAGTTCAGCTTGTGTAGTTCCTACTTGGTTCATTAACTATAAAATAGTGCTGCCATTGTTAAGTGAACAGAAAAAAATGTAAAGTGGACTTGGTTGATTAATTATTGTGTGGCAGGCTACATGTGGGACATTTTGAATGACAAGCCATGGGCCTTTGAAAATAGGTCTGCAGGTCTGTAGGACTGCCCCTTGAAAGTCACAGAATCAAATCATCAGTAGACTCCTCAGTCTACTGAGATTGCTTCAAGTCAAGCAGTCATTTTTTTAAATGCAGTGTACTTCTGGGGAGGTTTTGGTCCCGAGATTTTGCTGCGTAGTGCGTGCTCTTGACTTAAATGCTAGTCTTTGCAGCTGCAGACATGCAGGCAGGGACACAGACAGAGAGACCGCACCATAAGGTGAAGAAGTGGTGAATTTACAACTTACAGCAAGTTAATACACTGCAGTCTCTGGCTTTTGTCTGATATCTAGTGTAGACAAAAAACATTGCTGCACATTTTTGTTACACACAAGGAGGATCCCACCTCACTTGCTATTCTTAAGGTTTCTACCATATTTTCTCTTGTTAAAGGGAAGTTTTTCCCTATTCAATGTGAGGGTCCATGGACAGAGGGGTGCCATATGTTGTAAAGCCTCTCAAAGCTTAATATGATTTGTGATATTGTACTTTAAAGATCAAATTGAAATAGAAATTACCATTTATAACTGGGCTACAACAAGCTTTGACTTGATTAATCTGTATAGCACTTTGGGTTCTATTTGAGTATGAAATATGCCATATAAATACAATTGCATTGGCTTCATTACTTGTGCTTTCATCTGTAATTTCCTTTTTCAGGCTAACGTTGGTAACCCTGCAGGCTACAAACATGACTACAAGCTGTGCTTTATAGTAAAGTAATCATCATAATAACCAGGACAAATTGCAAAACAAAGATCACTGAATTGCAGCACTGCATTAATAATTACTGTACTGTGCCTCTGGAACTTTTTTTAACAACAGCAATGTCAAAAACATTCAATCAATGCGATATTAGCACTTGAGATAAAATAACAGACTTTTACCACATATCCCAAACTTTCATTTTGACAGTTAGTTACAAAGTGATGTGAAACTTACATAGAAATATTTATATTGTTGGTTGGCTGTCGACCTGAAGCTAATGTTGAAGGTAGCCATGGAGGCTAACTAACGTTAGCTGGTGGTATGCAGCGCGAGACCCTTAAATGCAAACCGAGCACTCAACAGTTGGTTCTTCCTGAGTTAACACGCTGCTCATAAACGTCGGACAAGTGCACCAAAACGTCTCCAACATACACCTCAATGTTTTGCAATGTGTCTTCCCAAAACCAGAGTTTTCAGTTAGTTTCAAACTTCCGTGTCCACTCCTCCCGTCTTGCGGAGTTTCTTCCCCAGTGGTACCCGACTAAAGAAGGCACTTCAATCAAGGAGGTGAAGAGAAATCGAGGAAACTCAGCCGGCCAGAGACCGACGACTCTTTCCGCAAGTCCTTCCCTCTGTGTACAACCGCCGAGCTCTTCGTTACCGTCCTCTCGGTCCAGGTACTTATTCATCGCTCTCACGTGAAAATCTGAGCAATAAACTTTGGCCGAGGACTAGTTGTGTCGCTAGTGCCGCCATACTTCCATACGCAAGGTGGTTTACAGAAATATGTGGGTGGGGCGACGTGTGACGTCGAATGCGTGCGTGGGCTAGTACAGGGGACCAGAGCAAAGGTTTTGTTATGCTGGGAGTGCAGGAGGACAGTGCATCTCCAACTCCACTAAAAAGTCAATGCACCTTCTGTAACACTATGGTAGAAATATTACAACACTTATATTTTAAGTGTATGTGACTATCTTCTGGGCTGATCACAAACGACATTTTGGCAAAAAAAAATCTCTCAAAGAATCTGACTGATTACTAATATTAAAAAAAACTAAATTTCTCCAAGAATAAACAGTATATAATTAATTTGCTCATTATTTCAGCTAATTTTTACATTCATATAACTATTTTTTTAAAGAAACTATTATACCACTTTCAAAAATTTGGATCCAGATATACATTTTAAAGCAAGATCAAATTATTAAAAATTATTAAAAAAATAACCAAAATTAATTTGTGCAAATCTTTAGCTTTATTATACAACTAATTAGGTAAACCCCATGTGCGTGTTCATACTTGGTGTCTATTTTATTTTGTCGGTTACTAAAAAGTTTTTTGTTTTTTTTTTAAATGCAAACTCAGAGAACATAAACTGAGGGAAAAAGTACCAAAACCTGCATTTTTACTTGATAGAATTTACTGACTGTAAGTTACAAGATGAAATAATCACGTATACCTAATATATTCCAAAAATTGTTTTAAGATTTGTTGATGAGAGTGTAAAGTGCCTAAAGTGTTTTTCCCTAGCTGTAAAATGATACCGAAAAAACCCCCCAAAAATTAAATCATTACAAAAAACCCTGATTTAGCAGTTGTGCTCTGACTGGCCTCCTATACGTCCTATAATTTCAATATAAAGCAATTTACACCAAAACAGTCTAGCAAATAGCACTACAGTTAAAAGAAAAAATATAAGTTAAAAATATTTTTGATTTGGGGTGAACTGTCTCCAGATGTGTTTTACTTTCTGTTTCTACATTATTAAACAAAACAGACCACACTGTGAAGTGCTGAAATTTCATAGAAAATGTATTGCATACAACAGTTTTTTTTTCTCCATATAATCACACATTATCAAAAGTGTCCCACTGTAAAACGTGAGAACAGTTTCTGTATTGGTTTCTGAATACTGCAGATTAATTTGCAGTCCAACAATAATCAGCAGTTTTGTTACATCAAATACACCTGGAGCTGTTCAACTGTTCAAGAGCAATGTTATGAAACAAAGGAAGAGTTCTTTTAAAGAGGCCTGTTCAGTCTTTGGAGAGGTGCTCAGATCCTGATATAGCTGCTTGATGTGATCTTGGTTTTGTGACAATGTCACAGTTAGGATTTGTGCACTTTAACCCTCCTGTTCCAGCAGCTTCTGTTGCGTCAACATCACAATCTCCTCCATCACTTCTGGTTTCAAGATGTCTTTGACCTACAGAGACAGCATAAAACAGAGAATTTAAATCAATTACACTGGGAAAAAACATTGTTTGGATCCTGGTGAAAAATATTCCCATACCAACGGTTTTATTTACAAAATGGAACATGATGCATAATGCACATTTATTCTCAGGTTAATCATAAAAACAGTCATTATCAATGATGTCTACCTAGTGTACTATGTGTTGTAGCTTAAGAGAAGGCTGCTCATAAACCAATAAAACAAATGGATTGGGCTAAATTAGCTAAAGAGATATTGAAAAATTAACCAAAACTAAGTATTATCCAAGTAACATGTGGCATATAGACGTGCTAACAACAATATGTTTAGAGCATTTTGTTGAACAAGCTTATATTACACTGAAATTTATGAGAAGCATTAGTGATTATGTCATAAGTGTGCTACCGAAAAAAGTAATGAAATCAACATTTCTGTTGCACACGGTTTTAGAACAAAGTTGAGAACTGCAATCACTCGTTGCAGTAAGTTTGAAATGTGGCCACCAGATGGCACAATACATCACGACAAAATTCTCTTCATTATTGCAGTATCTTCTCTTTGCCATTTGCTTTCCATACAAGAGACAGAGGGTGCAATTCAAAAACATTCATCACATATTGATGAAAACTGGATTTCGGGACTGTCATTACAGTGTATTAGAGTGTATGTGATTGCTTCCTACCTGGTGTTGGACTGAAGATTCATAGCAATAGAGAACGCTGGTGTCATACAAAAGGACCTTGTGTGCAGCCAAAGCCAGCAGGCAGTTTCTCAAACGTGAAATCACCTCTCGATCTGACAGACTGACAGGCTGAAGGAGCAGAGACAACAGATGCACAAACACATTCAATATATACATGGAAATACAATTTGAAAGCAGTAGCTTTAATAAGTATCTTAAAGGGTTTACGGTTGACGGTTAACTTGTTAATTTAAATCCAAGTGTGTGTTCATCCATAAAAGGATAACGAACTGTGAAATGCTGATCTTTGCAGATCTGTTCCCACCTCCAGGCTGGTGTAAAATCCTCCAGCCTCCCCCTCCTCTTTTTCCGGTGTGGGATACAACCACACAAAGCCGTTATTCCCGAGGATGATGGATGCACCACACGGCAGGTTGTGGAAATGTGTTTTCTGCCTCTTGATCAGAGAAGGAGAAAGCTGCACCAGCACTCCTTGACCCAACTGATGGTCAGAGAAAATAGTGATGGGTGTATTAGGTCAAATTAAGAAAGAGGAAAAAGTATTACTAGCTTATGTTTTTAGTTTAAAAAAAGGAGCAATACATATAATAAAGCAAAAATTTAGATATCCAGGAGAAAAATCACTACTGTATGATGTCTGTGATATATGTGTAGGAATGATTAATTATATTGCTTTAAACTTCACTTTAAATGTCCTGTTTTGATAATTCTCTGTTTGAATTTGACCATATGCATCTTCTCCTTCACAAAGCCATCAACCATCTGGCACTGCTTTTACATATTTAAACATTCATAATCTCCAAATAAAGAGTGTAACTAACCGCTGAGTAAATCATTTCCTGTTTATAGCAAGTAGAAGTGCTTTTTTATTCATTACTTTGTACTCAAGTGTGCATTAGTTGCTACACAGAAGTGGTTACATCCTTAAAATGTGCATATTTTGGTAATTCCAAAGTTTGCAAGCCACATTTGTGATAGCACTGTCGACCACAAGTTTGTTTACACTCTGATTTGTTTGATTGAACCACAAATAGTGAGTCACAGACCAAACTGAACCATTATTTAGAGGCATCATCATAGCTGCACTCTGTACTCTGACGTTGTGTAATCTGCTGAGCACTGAGTACTTACTTTTCCATACTTTAAACTACGAGTGTGCAACGATAGGGCTCCATCCGAGAAGACGGACTGCACCTCGGCCTATAGGCACAGGAAAAAGAGCATCAAGAACATAATGTGTGAGAGTAATAAGATGGAGGAAACAATAAAAGATTATAAGAAACTGTGAGTTACACTGATGAGATCGCCTTCCTGAAGGTATTCTCTCATGGTGAGTTCGTCCTTTGTTGACCTTCTCCTCTATGAGAGAAAAGACGTAAACAATAAATTAAAGCTGACCTCAAACCAACATTCCTGTCGAACGCATTTTCCTATGCTTTAGGGTAATGCTAGTTCAAAATATTTCTCCCAGTGAATCACGTTTTCTAGTATCTCACCAGCTCTCCACCTGGCAGATTGACAGAAGACAACAAGAGGACAGAGTCCAGTCGGGAGCTGGTCTCCACCTTCCACCGTTTCTGTTGTACCTATACATATAACAAACAAAAATATATATATATTGATAAAATGTCTTATCAGCCAGAATGACAACTGTAACTTTGTCTTGTCATGATGCATTTCAAATGTCAGAGATCTTCTCCGCGTCTTCAACATTTAAAATGTCAAAGACGCGGAGAAGAGACTCGGTGTCAGTGCCTTACCTCTGTGATTCTGCCAACCACCACATCTCCAACCTCACCGTTAAACCTGCAATTCAATAACAAACCACAAAATTATAATCACATAAAGCCACAATACATACTATATGCATGAGTCAGTTCAGTAGAGCGAGACCCACTTGACATTTTGACTGAAAATGTTTTTAATTTAATCACTTGCCTTGTCTTAAGTGGTCTGACACAGATCAGCTTGTCTACTCTCTGCACTTCTCCAGCAACTGAAGCTGTCAGCTTCTCTTCATCAACATAGGTACCATGGCCCCTGTGGATAAAGGGTGTATAAGACAAGACTGTGTTAATCCCACACTGCGGAAATTTACATATCACAGCATCTTAAGAGTCAAAGAAATTATTTAAAAAAGTGTTTTGAGTGCAAAAAAGGATAAAATATTACAATATACAAATAACATAAAATAACAACTAATAAAATACTATAAAATCTATATACACCTTTTACTTATGCAGATACTGTACTGTACAGTTAGTGGTAAGATACTGCACAATAAGAAATTGCATGACACAGTATATAATAAAAAATAAAAATATGTAAATATATTATGTGAACATTTATGATGATAATTCAAAAATAGAATATGTAGATATAATCTGAGATTGGGAATTGTGCAAAAAATAGCTGTCATGTTTAAAGTGATGGACAAAGCGACAACAACAGTGTTAGTATGTTATGCGGTTATGTTAACTCTTTAAAAAACTAAGCAAATTAGCTTGCTTTCTGTCAAAAAAACAGGGGAAGAGGAGACGAGCAACTTATCAAGAGATGGCCCAATATTAGTAACAAGTTGTAAGAAAATTATCTGAAAAAAAGCCAAACCAACTTTCTTGCTGGGCACTTATGAAAAGCGTCTGAACGCAGCACAAGAAAACTTAAGTCGATCCAGGTGTTAAAGGGTTAAAGAGTCTGATTGCTCCTGGGATGAAGAACCTGCACTTCACCAATGACAATGAACAATACTGCTAAACAGATGAGCTAAAGAAAATGCTGGATTATCTGTGACTACCACATAGTAATCACAGACAGATTTTTAAAGAATTAAATTATAATTCAGCTCCTGGTCAGAGTTCCTGTATATTTATAATAAGTCAACCTGACAAAGGTGGGAGGACACTGATCACTCCTGATGGCAGACCAGAAAGGCATTAGGTCTAAATCTGTGTCATATATTATTAAACAGTTAAACCTAAAATATGATTATGGTCAGATGACAACCAGCATAAACTTCGACCTTTTGAAACTGGCCAAACCTGTTTGGGGAGGCAATGTTGTCAATCCACCATCCACCTACAGGTGATGATCATTTCAAGTCTATTATATATATTAGCAAGTGATCCAATGATCATCGAGCTCCTTTTAGCTGATTTCCTCTCATGTCAACATGGTGTGGCCACGATCCACAGCAGCCGATCGCACCACCGCCGCACAAACCAAATGCCTACCTCATGAAGCCGGTGTCTGATGTGATAACATCTCCGGGGACAACCAGATCCTTTCGGTTAAAAGCAGAAACTGAGAGCGACACTGGTTTTTGAATAGTTGGTAATCTCATGTCAGCAGCCATGCTTCTACTTTTTCCTGCTCTTCTTCTTCTTCTTCTTCTTTCCTCTCCGGCAGTTAAGAAACTGAAGAATTATATCGCCACCTAGCGACCTATGTTATTTCTACCTCACATTACTGGTGGTCAAAATTGTTAAATACATCCATGGTCGAGGCACGTCATAGTACAGCATGTCGAAAAAAATGACCAAAAACTTCATAGTATAGTTAATCGAAAAACAAACAAATTTGGACATGTCGAAAAATATCTAAAACGAAATATTATAGCTTGTAGAGACACCTATATAGCATGTTGAAAAGAAGGACAAAAATGTCCTAAAACAGCATGTCAAAAAAATGGCTGAAAACGACTGTCTGATTCATTAAACAACATTGTAACTAGAAAACACTCAAATTTGGGGATTGCAACTCCCAACCCCATTAAAACCTCTTTTTCATTTTCTTTTTTTCAACATGCTATATTTTGACCGTTTGGGCCTTTTTTTCAACATGGTATACTATGAAGTGTCTCTACAAGCTGTAATACTTCGTTTTTAGCCGTTTTCTCAAAAAGTCAAAATTTGAAATCTTTTGACATTCCATGCTATGTCATTTTCACTGATATTTTTTTTTGTTTCTGTGATTGATTTGATACTGTACTTTAAATGACCCCTTGAATTGCTATTTTGCTTTTTTTTAAAATGCATTTTTATTTGTCAGTTGGAATAAAGTGATAAGTACGACTGTTGCGATTACTGGGATTGATCTGGTTACAGGGTATCCATCTGTTGAATGAATGGGATGATTTTACATTACAAAAAGCTTTAATTACATAAGCACCTGTACAGCAATTAAAAATGCTTATCACCTTGTTGCTTGTATTGTCCTATTTGTGCCATAAACTATACAAACAGCTAATCAGATTGTAATTGAAAACACAGGCAAATTGATCATTTTTAAAAATAATTTATTGGTCTTTATGTACAAGGGAAAAAATGAAGTAGAAAACCAAACATGAGTAGAAAAGGCAAATGTACAAGAGAGTATCTTTACACTGCATTGAGGATGTTTGCTGCCACCGCCCAGAAATAATATTCTGAGTCAGGAAGCAGGTGAAACTTTTAAACTGTACACAGGAGGGAGGGAGTGCTGTTCACCTCTGAGTGAACATGACACCCGAGTACCACGAGACACACCTGCCCGACTGCTCCTCGCCCGTAGAGACAGAAACCAGAAAAGATCTGCAATATTCATTTCCGTAGGAAATTGTCTTGTATGCCGTCAGCATTAGTTTGAGCATCAATGGTTATGTTTCTGATGAGAGGGATTAGCGTAAGGGTGTATGTGATTTTATTCCCCCCACTGCATAATGAATCAAGCGCTCAATCGAAGCAACCAGTTAAAACAGAAGGCCTCTGGACGTTAAGTCTTTGGTTCATCATGTTACCGTTTTCAAGTCAAGTAAAGCTTACAGCGGAGCAGCGAAGTGTGGCTGTAGGCTTGTTCAGAGTGGAGGTGGGCCCACTAAAAATGGGATTTATGCAGAGTGACAACAGTACATCATTTTGCCCTTTCGTTAAAAGTGAGTGTTCTAACAATGCAGGTGACCACTGAAGAAACGAAATTTCAGCAGACACCTCAACCGACTTGTCTTGAACAAATCGACAAGAGGGCAAGAATTGATCTATAAAATATGATTTGGTCTATTGTGAAAAAGGAAAGCAAACAGCTGGGGAAAAGAAGTAATGAACATCAAAAAATAAAGCTGAGTAACATTTTAATACATTGCACAATATAATACTGACATATCTGTGATGAACCTTTTAGAGCTTGTGGTAGAGGGCCAATACACAACTTTGATTAAAGGTCCAGTGTGTAGGATTTAACGCCATTTAGTGGTGAGATTACAACATTGCAACCAACTGAGATTTTTCGCATGTGTTAAGTATGTAGGAGAACTAAGGTGGCCACATTGCAAAGATTCGAGTAATTTCATACTGTGGAAATTGAGCGATTTTGGCTTCAAGCCAGGCCCCCAGGAAGTGCACCCGGCTTTGAAGTTTCGTAGTCGTAGTCACATTTTCCCATTAACTTGCATGGCTAAAGAGGCATCTGTAAATCAGTTGATACATTTTTTGAGCATTACAACCTCCACAAAATGCCTTATTTAACTCTCAGGATTTCAGCTACATGGTCTGACAACATTTGGAAAGTCTCGAAGAGCCACATGATTAAATCTTGTTATTCCCATTCAAGTCAACAGAGCGCGTGACCGGAAGTAGCCGACTCAGCTGGCAGAAGTCTCTAGTGTGCCTGCTCTGTGAGACGCATAGTGCGGAAGCAGTGCTTGTCATCCAGGTAGTTTTATATGCGGGAGCTGAACAATTTTGGCTTCATGCACCACTGAGCAACTTTCACAGGAATAAGGGGGGAAACCCATCTCCAAAGCTGTATCCAGTTCTCCTTATGCATCCAAGGAAGAAGACCTGCTCTGTATATACAAACGGCTCATTCTAAGGTAACAAAAACACAACTGTTCTTACTTTCAGGTGATTATACACTTAAGAAAACATACTTACGAATACTATTTTCCATTTATGCCAATACATCCCCCAAAATCCAACACACTAGACCTTTAACTAAAGTTGGAACAGTTTGTTTGTTATCAGTCATATAAACCAACCGAGCATCAATATAGTAATTACCACTCAGCTATAATGCCAATAAATAATAGTAATGATGAGCATAATACGATAAAATCAATTTGCATGCGACGACAAGTCACCAAACATGTCAACATGTTCTCAATACGATGTGGTACACGCACTCAGAAATCCACACAGAAGCACACTAATCTGTAATCTATTTATCTCAAGTGGTTCAGGGATGTGATATGCATATTGGATGAAATTTTAAATCCTTATCAGAGAATGAGCGTCAAACTACACAAACACAGCCGCTGCAACGACAAAATCAACCTCATCCTCTCTTTAAAAATGATGGTCATCGTTAACACTACACAACGAACTCAAATGATGCTCTTTGAATAAGGGATAGGTACAAAATCTACAGAGTACGATGGGTTTAACAAAACAATAGTAACAATCTGTCTTACTGATGATAGGAAACACATTTTGAATCTCCCAGATGGAGATTGAAAAGCAAACTTGTGATAAAAAACTGGATAAAGCATCAAATGATTTGGTGTACACGGCGCACTACGGCCATAAATCTGCTCACGTCGGCAACACTGATCTGCTTTTCGTCTCAAATCTGGACCACTCGATCAGACGGGCTGATTCTGGCTCAGACACTTTTGGGCCTGGACTTCAGCAAAGTCTGGGCGATGGTGCTTAGAAAAATAAAAATAAAAATAAACACGAACAGAGGTACTGATCAGTGGTAAAAAAAAAAAAAAAAGCTAGTCTGCACTCACAACAGTGGATTCTTCTCGGAGATCACTTTCTTAGAAATCTTAAGGTCGTCACTTCTCAAGAATTACATAGAATTCATACCATGAGTTGTTTTCTTTTTACAGGGAGGGACAAGGTGTAATTGATAGAAAAATAATGTTATCTTGTACACTGTTACATTATTGAAAAAAGGTATCACAAAATATCTTCAAATCATATGAGGTATGAAAGTATGAAACACCTCTTGTGCACACAAACAGAACTGCACGCTTTACTGTAGGCTCAGACACACGTCAGTGCATCCTGTAAATGGTTCATGACGAGAGCTTTGTTCTACATTTTGCTTAGCAATGTAGCATGATGCAAATACACTCAGGTTTTGTCTTTGAACGATTCTTGCATAAAACTAAAGGAAACAATGAAGCTTTTTGTCTGGACAGTGAAAAAAAAGTCAAAGTTTCCAGTTGCACTTGAATGAGTGCCAAAGAAAAGTTACGCACACAAAACATCTGTCTTGGAATAATAAAAAAAAAAGCCTGGTGCTTTCCTGTGCTGGTCTACAGCTTCCAAACACCACAACCTGATGTAGAAACACTCAAACTGACATTGGTGGCCTTTTGTCTAACAGCACGTGAGGCCTGAACCCTGTCTCTGGTTGTGCTGCTGTGTCTTTGTGCCAGCTGGGCCGTATGTCGCTCTGTTATTAGCTCGGTATCCACAGGGGTTCTAATGGACACAAAGGGTCAATCTAAAGAGTGGATAATACTGACTGAAGTAAGAACCTGCAGGAGAGGTACTTTCTGTGCACATACACTCACACGCACACTACCAGGCACACACAAAAATAAATTTCCAGTCAGCCGCTACTGCTGCTCCCTCCTCCTTTTGCCTCGAGTTCACAGGTCAGAGTCCAGAGGAGGCTGCAGGCTTCAGGATAACGTGCAGTCGTAGGCTCCCTCCTCATCGCCCTGCTCCTCTGTCTGTTCAGGAGGACAGTCCTCAGAGGGGGGACGGGGAAAACCTCCCGCAGGTTCGATAGAGGGCAGGGCCAGGCCCAGCGGAGCCGCTACTCCTCTACTGTCCTCTGCCCGTGGGACTGCGGCACCTCCAAGCCCTTCGGAGCCACCGAGCTTAGAGCTCTGGCTGGTGGGCTGGAAGGCTTCGGGCTGCACCTGCTCAGCTGCTGAATCCATCAGCTCCTGTAGCTGCGGCTGGATCAGGTTAAGAAATGGTTTGTATCCCAGGCTGGAAAAAGATGAGAGATGGAGGAGAGGAAAAGGTTAAACTCAGTGAATGTTCTTTTCCAATTACAAATCATTTTTTTAAAGCTATAGTGGGTAATTTTAATTAAATTAACTTTTTTCTCTTTTTTTTGCTGAAACTCACTCCATCTTGAGAGTAGTACACAGTCTGTGAAATAAAGGCGTTACTTTTACTCTTCGTGCTTCTGATGGCATTTGCAAGAATCCTCCGCGTTCAACTAGTCATTAGCAATTTGCTTGTAAATAACAGAATTAAAGCTACAGTAGGTAGCACTTATATATATACATTTTTAAAGTAATTGTCTCCACATCCTAACAGTAGTACATGGGCCTGATAATCTGTGAAAAAGAAATAATGCTCTTCTGCCTCCTCATAGTGCTCCTAATGACATTAATGACAATTACTTAAGCAACTAATCAGAGCCTAGGAGTCTCTTATGCAGCTGTCGATTATGTCAATCAGGACTCGTGAACTAAGATAAAACTGTCCAAGTAAGGAGCACAGATCAAATACGATGATTTTGTTACTGCATTGCCTATATTTCACCTCAAATGTTTCCAGAAACTTATTTTAGTGTACTGTTTAGCTGTAAAATAAGAAAGTTGGTTAAGATGGTGGGCAGTGATTCGTTTTGCTTATCCAACTTGATGGCTGGGTCACCAGCTTTCTCATTTAACAGCTTGACTGTACACAAACCTGTTTCTGACTGATTCTTTTCGGGCGCGATGGATTTGTGCAAATGCCATTCGAAGCACTATGAGGAGCCAGAAGAACTTCTTTTTTTCCACAGACGGTCTCATGTACTACTGTCAGGATATAGTGGCAGTTTTAGCAAATACGACAAGAACTTATTTTGATAAAAGTTACTCACTAGAGTCTTTACTGGTGATTTATATTTTAAATGTCTATTAAGTTACATAAAAACACAGCATTTGAGCAATACCCACCAGTCAGTGGAGACCCATGTGTCGACAGCTAGTAAGCCGTTTCGAACACTCTGCACAGTTTCTTGGGGAACCTCGGGACTGTCCAGGAAGCCGATCACCTGCTTTATAACGCTGGTGTCTCGAAGGATCAAACCAATAACTACGCACCACTCAAGACAACCCGCCTCCATGAACACATGAAGGAGATACCTGAAGGACACAGAGAGGCACAGCTTTGTTTGACACTAAATCAAACAAAGACTGCAGTGGGATCCTGAAAGTGAGGTTTAATATCTCACCTGAGCTGCACCTGTGACTTGTGCGGCCCTTTGTTGGCCAGCTCCATGGAGATGTGCTCCAACTCGGCCTGGCTCAGGCTCAGAGTGGAGGAGTTCTCATCGACCATTGTCCAATCACCATCCACCACCGAGCTGGTCTCTGTCAAGTCTGTGGCCGAGCCAACGCTGTACTCCTCCACTAGAGGGGTGAGAAAACAGAAGAGGAGGAGGAAAGTTATGGAAAATAAAAGCTGTGACTACTAGTGATTCCTTTTTTTGAATGTTTACTGTTGGACAGGGATAAAGTATTCGAGTGTTTTTACCTTTGTTGGTGAGCAGGGACAGGAACGCGTCATGAGTCTGTGGTGAGTGTTGGTTGGAGTGAGCAGACGAGGCCGCGTCCATGTCTTTGGGTCTCTGCCCAAGCCCGTCCAGCCAGGTGTGATTGGTAGGAGCTGCCTGAGGGGGCGCCGTGTCCATGTCGCTGTTCAATAGGCTGTCAGCTGACTGCGACTTTAAAAGCCGTGTGCTCAACACTGATATTAACAAAAAAACAAAAACCATGAAATTCTGGGATCAAGCCACATTTAGTGCTGGACAGCAACAAAACTCCAGTTCACATGTTGATGTTAATAATATACTTTTCTATTCGTTTATTTCATTTATGAGGATAACTGCAGTCCTTTGACAAGATGTTTTGAATCCTGTAAAATGATAAAATTCACATAACAACAGCAGCAGGACACCATAAAAGACAACAACAGCCACATCAAGCAAGAACTCCTAAAGCAGATGTAAGGGATTAACCCACACACACTTTTTGATGCTTTAGGGTATGTATGGCTTTTTGCCTCATTACCGCTAATAATTTCTAAAGAGCTCCTGCATTGCCTCATTCCTGTGTCACTTACCTGTGCGACACCGTCCGTTTTTCAGTGGCGAGCTGATGCTCCCCACAGGAATAACAGGGAAGGGCCACAGAAAGTCCTTGTGGAGTTTCTTCAATGCGGAAACAAAGTCATCAACACGGGCCACACGGTTTCTTTCACGACACAACCAGCCGATGAGTTCGAAGCCCAGCTGTGCAGAGAAGCAACCCAGGTCGCGGAGGCGCACCTGCTCCAGGAGGTGGCGGGCATGACGCCAGAGCATCATGTCAATATACATGTTCTCTGCGCACTCTGCATCCCGACTGACAGGGAGGAGACATAGAGAAAAAAAAAAGTGGAAACATTTAGACGTAAGAACAGTTTAAGTAAAACACAAAACTAGTACTCAAAATCTAAATCCCTGCAGAGTCCTGCATTTGGTCTGGTACCCAGTGGCTGACCCTCAAAAAAAGGTGATAGGGTCAGATTGCTCATGCTGGTATTAAATATATTAAAAAAAATAAAAAAAAAAAAAATTATTTAAATGTACTGTTTTAAAAAAGTAATCCTCGAAATTCTGACTTTGTGTGTTGGCTCTGTCTTCTGTGCCAGTTAGAATATGAGAGCTGCTTCAATTAGATGTGTTACTAAGGCACAAGTAAAAAATCTGAACGTGCAAAACTCTGCGTCACTGTATGTGTGTCTATATGTGCATCCATACCCTTTAGCAGAAGGTCCAGATGGCATACTGAAGGTCTTCTGCAGGTTGAACTTGCCCGTAGTGATGGCATCTGCAGACTGTGACAAACTGATGCTTCGATTTCTAAAGAACTCAAAACCACCAGTTGAGCTGGGTTCCTGAGGACAGAATAAACAGTTCATTATTTCTTTTTGACAGTATTATGCTTGTTGCTATAAAGCATGATGAGTTTTCTGTTAAATCGAACTTCATTTGCCTGATTATTTAACTTTTCTTTCACTGATGCCTACAGTGTTGGATAAAAGTGGTAATTGAAAGAAGTAAATATTTGGAGAGATTATTTGAAGATCTTTACCTGAGTGGTGGGTGTCGGGGGCGGAGTTTCCATTTCCCCAGAGCCAATGGCTTTCAGGAATCGGATCATGTGCCGGCAGAGGTCCCACTTGCCCTGCTCAAGCGCCGTGTTGAAAAGTAGAGTGGCGTGTTGTCTGCTCACTGCTGGAACCTCCATATTCTTTACAGAAGGAAGAGACACAGAAAAATGGAAACTGTGTGAGTATTTTATGACAATAAACAGATTTAGTCAGGCATCCCCATTGATTTTATCTGTGGTGGGAGCATAAATATGTTTTTATGTTTCTGTCCTAGGCTGAAAATTCCTGCATTCTGCTATCAAAAGTACATCACTACCTGCAGTATAATCAGGTAGGAGGCTGCTGTGTCCAGGTCCTGAGCCATGAGACACTCCTCAAACAGATCTTTGGGGTTTCCCACAGCGGCAAACAGGTAGTTCCACAGGGCGTACTCTGTCTTCCTGGCACAGTGGACGATGGTCTGAAGGAATAAGGGGAACTCGGTGATGAATTTGGCCACGGTGGGCAGTAGAGGGTCGGGGATGGGCTCCCGCGATGTTGCCTCTTCTTCCAGCACGACGTGCACCATCAGCTCCATGACGTGGGGAAAGTAGGGGAGGGAGGCACATGACTGAGCCAGCATCAAAGCCTGTGAGAGAGGGAGAGGAGGGACATTGTAGGTGTGCAGACAACCATGGTGTCACCACAACTCCTTATTTCAGCTGAGGTGATGAGACAGGAGGTTCCATGTACCTGTTCACCCAGGTTGCGAACTAGCAGCTGCCTCAGGATGTGATGGAGGTAGATCTGGGAAGTCCTCTCGACTGTGCAGAAGGGAAACAGCGCCTCCAGTGGCTCAGAGGATCCCTGCAGCCCGTCATAGAGCACAGTCTCATTGGTTGCCCCCAGTACCAGGGCATCCTCGAACAGCACGGCCAGAGGGTAGATGTTGATGTGGAAGGGCAGCATGATGCGTCTGGAGAGGAAGGAGTGGGGCTTGCGATGGTCTCGGGGAAACAGCGGCAGCCAGACTTTCATGCCTGCCTCACCGCAGGACAACCACAAGGCCTCCAGCAGGTGTCGTTTCTTTCTGTTGGAGCGACAGGTGGTCCACACGTTCTCCACACACTGGGCCAGCACCACCGGAGGACAAAATGGTAGCTAGGAGAGAAAGAAAAGTGTTAATAATAATAATTTAATAATACAAAATTTAACAGCGATAGATTACCCAAAAATGAAAATTCAGTCATTATCTACTGACCCTCATGCCGATGAAAAGTTGGGTGAAGTTTTAAAATCCACAAAAACACTGCCAGAGGTTCACAGGGAAAAGGCGTTGCACTCATCTCCCAAACAATTGAAAATAATAACGTATAAAAATGAATAATAAAACCACAAAATGTCTTCATCTTGCTCGTCCAAAGTAATTTAAGTGTCCTAAAGCCCAAACATGCCGAGTTATTTTGAAAAATGTCACTAGCGTTATGTTTTTGACCTTGTTTTTAGCCTGTAGCTCTCGTGCTAGACCAATGAGAGCTTGCAGTATCTGCACGCCAGTGTTTACATGCTACCTGGAAGCATGTTGGGACAATAAAGACCCACTCTATCATATGGACAAATATCCTGTGTCTCCTGTTTTGTTTTTTGTTGAAAATAGTGGGCTGTATTAGCCTTTACCTACCAAAGAAAACAAACAAACCAAAAATACACCAAAAGGCAAAACCCCTTAACTTCACTTAATGTTCTATGACTTTGTTTTGTTGGGCTTAAAATACTTTGTTTGTTCATGCTGCTTTAGTTGCTCAAAGTTTGTAGAAGACTAACCTTATTGATTATAACAAACTACTGCAGTCACATCATTGTTTGATAAGTGCTGGTCACTGGTAACTGCTTAACTATGACCGGCTCTTTAGGCAAACAGATGAATTAATAATGCTTGAGGTGATACAGATGTGACAAAACTAGCACTTAAACTTAAGATCATCAGGTCACCATCAAGATTATCTGCCAGTAACTCATGAACACTGAATGCACCGGTGATATATCAGCGAAAACTAATGTAAACACAAGTGATTTGTAGCCAACATTCACCCATGAGCTGAGCTGCTGACATACGGGATAAAATGTTGGAAAACTTTAATTATTTGGAAAATTGAAGAAGGCTGCATTAGTGTAAGTAACTCGTTTTTTCCTTAATATTGCTGTAGCAAGAGTTGTTGAAGCACTTGTGAAAAACACTGGTGTAACTTGAGACCACTGCATTGCACATTGTTGCATGCATTGCACTCACCAGCTTCTTGTTGTTGGCAGGCGTCTCTTTCTCTCGTACCTGCGGTCCAGAACGGTCCCTCTGCAGCATGATCAATTGGCCAGCCAGATTCAACATGATGCTCTCTGCCATGCAGGCCTGAGGTGGACACACAAACACATAAAACATGAATAAAAATGCACCTACAGAGATAATGTAAGTAAGTGTGTGTTGTGTGTGTGTGTGTGTGTGTGTGTGTGTGTGTGTGAGTGTGTGTGTGAGTGTGTGTGTGATACTGTGTTACCTGCTGCGGGGCTTTCAATGTGATGCCAGTCTCTGTGCGCACAGAGGTGAGCGTGACGGACACCACAAGGGCAGGGTGAGGGATGTAACGAGACATTGACACCTCCTGCAACAACTCCACGCTGGCTGTCGGGTGTGGACTGGAACATCAAATAAAGGTGCACACATTATAGATCAGAATCATGACTTTCAGGTTAAACATTATTTGAAAAACTAAGACAGAGACTCGCAAGACTTAAACTTCAAGATGTTTGCAAAAACTTTTAGTTTGAGAGGCGACAGCATTTGATTGCTAAGCAGAATGCTGGCAAACAACTTGATGCAGCTTACTTAAATATTTTATTCAGGTAGGTTCCCCGTGTCAACTTATTCACTGTACTTGACTGGAGATAAAGGTCACTAAAAAAAACGAAGTAAGCAGAAATCTTCAAAGTTCTGACAAAGATTTATGTGTCTGAGGCTGGTTGTATATTGTTCATAGAAAATAATGTCTACTCTCAACAGACATAATGCTTAGGCAGGTCTGTCATGTGACAGGTTTAAGGTCAATAGCTTCTACTAAAAGCCTCTTTTCCCAGGGGAAAATGTGGCTGGGTAACATTATTACTTAACACTATTATGAACACTGGTGCCAGGGATTTCCCTGGTGCTGGAGTGTGTGAAAGAAGAAAATGTGCTGAACGTAGAGAACAGTATCCAGTTCATCCAGAGAATTTTCACCAATCCTCATTTAGAAAAAAAAGGCCAAAGCAGTGGCTAAAGGTTTAGGGTGTAAAAGCCATCTGGCAAAACATTCCTACTGTTACGAAGCATGAATAACAAATATGTTCCAAGTTAAAAAAAAACTACAGGACAAGGTCAGACAATAAAAAGGCCTGGCAGAATGCAAGCAAATGAGATTATCCTTGGAAAAGATTAATGTCAGTATCCAGTAGTGAGTGCTATGCTGCCATGCAAAGGCAAACAACCTTAACCTTTCATCAAGCTCAAAAATTTATTTTTGTCATATTTGGAACAATAAACACCTACTCTATCATATGGGCAAATATCCCGTGTCTCAATATTTCCAGTATCTACAGTTCATTTAGTTGGACACCATAACAACATTGTTATTTTTCTCAATTTCTACACTCACACTGATTTAAGGTCTTATGCCTTTGGTGGGCAGTATGCAGCTCTGAAGTTAAGCCTGAAATTGTAACATGTGCACACAGGAGCCCACCTGTCATTCCTCCTCTCTATGCTATAGAGGCAGATGGAGCAGTCGGCTCTGAACAGGATGACCATGTCTCTGAAGACGTTGAGCAGCAGAGTGACTGAGTGCAGCTTAGTGACAGACGCAAAGGCATTGTCCAGGTTGGAGGAGCGCTGATATAGCCTCAACTATTGTCAGCAGAGGCAGAACAAGGGAAAACACTGTAATGAGCACAACTAGAATCACGATGAATTGAGAGAAATAGTTGAATTTATGGGGACAAACAGTGAAGTAACCAAGTGGTGTTTATTTCTCACCTGCTCTTGCTGATCTGTAAAATTGTAACATGCCACCACCACAAAGTCCTTCCACCAAGCCAGCCCTCCCGTCACCGTCATGTTCTGCTCCTACAAAGATATGCAAACGCACGTTAATATTATTTACTTAGGCATAAAAAGCACATCTGGAAATATTTTCAAATCTATCAAATCTTTGCTCGAAAACACACCACCACCTAGCTTGTGACAGAGAAGCTAGCTGTGCAGGGACATATGACATAAATACATTTAAACATCAGTTATAGATTAAAACACTAAAAACAGATGCAAACACAGGAGGCTATGCTGACTAAAAGCAGGTAAGTAAGTAAAAAAAAAAATAAATAAATACATGTCCATGTCAGTCAGTGTAAGTTAGCCTGTTCTGGCAAAGGCAGATGATAATAAAGTCTTATTGCACTTGGCAGGAATGATCTCCTGTGCTGCTCCCTGAGACAGAGAGGTTGGATCAGTCTGTTGCTCTGACTCATGGAGCTCTTTAGCCTGATGTAACAGTTTCCTGTAACTAGCTGTTCATTGAAAATTATGCTGAAGCCATTTAGAGAGGGCTATATGTTATCTACACTGTCACATACCTGAGTGATGTTTCCAAACAGCTTCCATTTCCTTGTGAATAAGGAGTAGTGTGCAAAGCCCCGCCTCCCTGCTACAGCCATGCACTGGCCTGCTGTGTCTATGGCTGCAAACTGTACACACGCACACACACGTCCATAAGACAAACGAAATTATGTCACATATTGACACAGATTCAAAAACACACATGTAAACCAAACAGTCGGTTTTTGTTGGCTATCGGTACACTGACATATTGACAAGATGAGTCTGCTTGTATAAGCATCTATCATTCAAAATGGGCTTTAAATGTTCACAGCAGCAGCTTTTCCTAACCCAGCCCATGCTCTCTGAGAAGAGAAGGAAAATGTTTACTATACCTTACAGTTAAAGATTTCCTTTATCTCCCACATCTTGTAAAACAATAACTCCGCTTATGCACACACTTGTGAGTACAGCAGTATCAGTTTACATTGTAAATGCTGCTGTATTATAAACTCCGGGAGATCATTTCACAGACAATTTAATACAGTGACTAACAACTTCCCTGACACTAGACCTGGTGGACCAGGAGGCTAAAATCACAAACACACATGTTCCCATACTTACCCGAATAGGCCAGTTGCTCTCTAGGTATGTGCTGTGAATCTAGAGGAACACAAAAATGTAAGAAAGATGATCAACTATACCTTATTTCCATTTAACCACATACACATGCAGACAAGATCAAGGCACTTGTTGAATACTTTCTTGGCGATATCAGTGGTATTGAGCATTATGAGCTGCTAACATCTGTATCCTCATAATTGTTTTGTTTGTCTTATAAAGCACATAGAGTTGTTCTTGGTGCCAATATTGTTTACATTCATTGCAGCTCAAGCTCTACCTCATACTGTAAGTTTGTATTTTAAATAATGATTTAGCTAAAATGCCACATACTTGAGAGTTCCCTTCTTCAATGAGATAATGTCTCACTTTTTTTAACTTACATTTTATCAAATTAAAATTTTGGGTATTGGGCTGTTGCTCAGACAAAAAAGGCATTTGATGACGTCACCTTGGGCTGCAGAAAATTGTGATGGGTATTTTTTAGTAAGTGTTTTATAGAGAAAATGATTGATTTATGAAAGAAAAATGAAATAGGCAGATTAATTGATAATGAAAATAATCGCAGTCCTAAAAGCCTCTAATGCTGATTCTACATGATGGCCTGAGGCTGCAATGAAATGTAATATTAAGGTAAGCTAAAACAAGACATATCGTCACACATATGAACACTTGCATTGACGTGCCTACATTCATTAATTCCATAAATAATAAAAGCGATAAACCTAGTTTCACATATTAAAAATAGATAACATCAAAATTAGCCAGTTTCCAGCAATACATTTATATCAGGTTACAGTATTCTAGTCAAAGTGACTTATTGCTGTTTAGTATTTTGAATGAGGTTAGCATTTTGTACTGGTTTAATCTACGGTTTGGCATTATCAACGGTCGACCTTTTACAACAGTTCGGGGTTCAGGATGTGTGTTTGGCTGCTGAGTGTCTTCTGTGCCTTTCTGAGCACAGATTACTCATATAGAGGCTGAAGATAATGATTTTCTATTCCATACTCTTTTCACAGCTGTATAAATCCCACTAAACCAGGTGTGATGATGGTGCAGTCTTACCTGGACCACGTGCCAGTGCTTGTGTCCCAGTAAAGTGCTGAGTCCCTGAGAGAGAGAGGAGTCGGGGTTGGGGGGATGGTGCAGCGGGCTGCTGTCATGCGGGTGTAAGTGTGTGTGCGGATGTGTGTCAGAGGTGTTGTGGACCTGCGAGGGGTCACCGCAGGTCAGGTAGAGGCGGTCTTCCCCATGGAGCAGCACCTGCTCCTGATTACTCTGTACAGGCGAGGGAGGAGCAAACAGAGCATTAGTGCTTAATGTGTGTGTTTGTGTGTGTATTCAAAACACTGACGATATGTTTCCTCTCACCGTGCAGGGGTTGACTGTGAGGGCACTCTTGATGAAGTGAAACTGCAGTATGCCAGCCTGCAGGGAGGGGTGAGGAGGTGGGACCATGTCCTCGTCTTCCTGCTGCTCCTCCTGCCTCCGCCTCTCATGTTTGTCAGGGAGCACCCATAGGTGGTAGCCCTCTGCTCCCCAGCTCTGGAAAGGGCAGAAATGCACAATGGCAACATAACTAAATTTTACATGTAACAAGCAAACTGTCAATTTGTAGAAACATCATTTGAATAAAAACAATAGTATTGAAAAAAAGTCTCATTATTATAACTAAAATAGAAATAACTGTTAACACAGTCTGAGTGTTGCATCTGTTCCACTTCAGTGATAGCAATTTGCTTGTAAATAACAGGATTAAATGGGCACTGACTCTTAACATAACTACAACACGTGTGCTTTTAACTGTAGTGACTGATTTTCTATCATCATTTCAATTATTTTATTGATTTCTGTAACTTTAAATCTCTGAAATATGCTCTACAAATCAGGAGTTTTACATTCAAAAGTCCTTTTTAAGTGAAAATGTAGAAGCTGGGACAATATTAGTCAAACCACTTACCATAGAGCTGATTTTAATGGGGTCTTTCTTGGTTCCATCAGAACGATACCTGAAGAGAAGACAAAAAACCACAAAGATAAATATAAAAAAAAAAAAAAATCAAGAGAAAACTTAGGAATTCAAACTGAATGACATTTGTGCTGGTGCATTTTTGTGTACACCTACGCAAAGTCCTCTCCCAGAGTGCAGATGAGGTGAGCTCCAAAGACGCTCCACAGCGATAGGCCGCCACACTCCCATGTAACCATGGCAACGCTGTAGTCAGGTGACCAGCAGATCAGCTTGACTGGGCCCGTCTTGTTATAGATGTCTGAACAGGCAAAGAATGCAGAGAAGTTATTAAGAGTTCAGAAAGCTTTAGCTACAGTTGTATCTTTGAAAATACTTGATACTTGCAAAAGCAGATGGTGGAATAGAAGTATTTTTACATATCTGTCACTGAATCAGATCATATTGTGCTCTTCTCTATGGCAGGATAAACAGGGATAATTGTGAAGGTACCCTGGTATTTTTCATGCATGTTGCAGTTTGTGTCTTTTACTTTGATGCTCTGAGCTCATAAACGTTTGGTCTTTAACTGGGAGCAAAAGCTCTGAACAACAGAGCTTGATATTACAGAGTGATATTATTATTTGATGAAAACTCCAGCAGTTCTCCTGATTGCTAGCTCAAAATAACTTGTTTTTACTTCCAAATAAATCACAGCTTTCTAGAGCATGACTGTCTGACAAAACACAACTTAATTAACACAGGATCTGTTTTGGGACTGGAACCCCCCATCACTACTGCAGTATGCCACTTGTGTGTTGTTTTTACAGTACTAAAGCCCACCATGTGTGAGACAAAACAATCATGTGTTGTGAAGGTGTGTCTGAGATGATGCAGGTGTTCAAATATTAGTGCAAAGATTTTAATTGTATATTATATTATATAGAGCAGATAAACCAGGGTTTCTGCACGGCTAAATGTTAAATGTTTTTTAAGATAGTATTAATAACATACAGAATGTTACGCAATCATTCTGGCCAAAGCATAAAAGTACAATGGAAAACCAAAAGGGATCCACCATAAATCAATCTGGATCGATGACCAGAGATCCAATATTATAGATGCAAAATAGAAACACTGATATTTGTCATGATGTTTAAGATGTGCCTTAATTGTGAATTTCCTACAGCACATCTGTGCCACTATTTCCTTCAAGCACGACTCCTTACAAATTGTTCAAACAGTGCTCGTGGCATAGCGCCAGGCAGAAAATGGTTATGATATTTACTAATATTGTTTCATATCGATCTCAGGCCTTTCAATTGAATCCAACCGAATGTTTGTCCATAGAGTATAATGTCGTTTTGTGATGCATCTTGCGATTTACACCCCTAAAAACCATTAGAGATGATATGAGCTGCAATTTGACAATAATATAAAATATAACAATATAAAAATAGCTAAGTAGTATAAAACAAAAATTCCTAATTATGTGATTAAATAAATCAATGCAACCTAGACCTGGATAAGCACCAAGAAATGGAAAGATGACAAAAAACAATTCAAAGTTATTGATATCTACTAAAAAATTCAGCAACTGTAACTGGCAGTATTGGCAGTACTTGCTATTATAGGTGATGAGCTAATTGAAACTCCACAAAAAGAACTGAGCTGTCACTTGGATGCAAAATCCGATTTTGCAACTATCCCATTTTTAGTTTACAAGTGTTTAACATCTTTTGACAACCCCAAAATCAGAAGCAATAACATTTTAGAGCTAACATTACTGCTTACGTAAGACTATTAAAGACCTTTGCAAATTAAATTTAACTCAGTTTAATACTTTCTAGGGCTATTTTTGCAGAATCTGGAACTTCTTAAGAACCTGCAGATAGTCTAAGGATGGACAGATTCACTGTTAAAGCAGAGCAGTGATCGGCCTTCATGCCAGTTCTCCCACTAGGTGGAGCTATAGCTCCAAATCTCATTACAGGAGTCTGACTGTAACAGATGTGACCTAAGGGGAAATGCAGGCATGTGCACCCAAGACAGGGAAAGCTGAAGGAATGCGAGTTATCTCAACGAGGAATGTGCGCAGGGCTGTGACACAGAGAGACAAAAAGAAGGAAAGAGAAAAACTGGGAGCACATGTTGTGATACCTGGGTAGTGTTTTGGGGTGAGCTCCAGTTTGTGGGAGAGTTGCATGGATCCTGTTGTGGTGTCGATCATGTACACCAGCACTGAGCCGCTGGAATAAAAACAAACACATTTTAATGGCCATAATTTGTTGCTCCGGGGGAGTGTAAGCTGTAACACATAATCAGAAACAGCTACTTCAAGTGACCTTTTGGCTGTTATTTGGAGCAAAGCCTCCAGGCTACAGTACGGACACACGTGTCCATAACTAAAACACAATCAAGGGCACGTTTTTGTCATTTGTGACTGCAAATGATTAATCACAGAGGTTTAAATATAATTTCATCTGTTGCTGAAGATTTTTAGACCACCTCTTGCTCATTCAGTGGTAAAAATCACAGCTATCTAACATCAGAGTAACAATCACTTTTATCTAAAAGGGAGTATTCAAAGGTTTATTCAGATAATGTTCAAAAGACTCAGATCAAGAGTTGCTTCAGTGAGGTACAAAAACATAGAGGAAGATGTTGAAGGAGAAATGAGGAAGAGAGATTCCTGCCAGCCTGGCAGATTGCACAATCCACTGGGAGTTTCTGACGAGCACACACTAGGTAGGCCTGAGCAAACACAAACTGGCAGATTCTCACACTGGACACACACACACTACACGGACCACAATCCATCTCTGTGACACACGGATGCAAACAAACACACACACACACACCCTAGTTTTCTTCACAACACTGTACTGCAAAGAAACGGACAGACAGACAGTTGCAGACACGTACCTGGCACAGCCAAAGGCCATCAGTCTGTACTTGTTGTTGACAGCCACACAGGTGCCATCAGTCACATCTGCTGCCCAGACGCCCTGCAGCTGCTGGATGCACACACAAAACATTTACCCACAACAGAATGTGTGTATGATGTCAACAGAGTGTGTTTAAACTGCTGTTTTCTTTAAATGCATCACTTATATTTAACTTTAAAATGTGTTGACAAGTCTAAGAGAATATATACAAATTACCAGCAGACTGCTTGGTCACGATTTGACATTTATATCTGGACACAGTTATATTTCAATGTCGACCCCAACACCCACTTCCCAATTTTAGGAACATCACCCAAAATGCTAGAACAACGTATTAATTGTGAGCTTCTCCTGCCTTGTTGGATGTAAAAAGATATCTTACGGATACAGTCATTACTGTTTAAATCCTGCCAAGATTAAGTAATAGAAGCCAGATCTGCATTGAATTATATTATTATGACATTTATGAAAAATACTGAGCTGGCCAGTTTATCAAACATGAAAACCTGTTGACTTGATCAAGTTGCGTCATCACTTTGCTAAAACTCGACAGGTCGTTAAGTGTTGGCGATATCGCTATAAAGCTATAAAACTTAACAGCAGTGTCTTTTTCCAGAAATCAAGACCCGGTTACTTGAGATAATCCACAGACTTCGTTATGAGCAGTTTCATGTTGGAACTTTTTTCTTTCTACGGAGGAACAACTGCAAACTGTATCACCGTGCAGATGGCAGTGTACATCGACTCATAGAGGAAGAGCTCTGGATGGCGTCCTCCTTGACTGAACTGTAATGTCAGCTATCTCAGTGGTGCTATGTGAGCTAGCAGTAGATACATGCTTCCTTCTGTACAATGATATGATTGTACTTCCGTAGACAAAAAAGCTCCTACATGAAACTGCTCAGAACAAGGTTTGTGTGGATTATCTTGACTAACTGTAATGATATCTGGAAAGAGACACTGCTGTTGAGTTTTTCAAATACATTTTTTGGTGCTTTATACAACATTATATTTAAGAGAAGGCAGACATCTCTAAGGTCGATATCTCGAACACTTGGAAGCAAAACAATCAGACTGATAAATGATTCAAAGCCGAGCAGAATATTTAATTTCTTTGCAAGAGTAAAAGTCAAGTTATCATTAAAAACAGGAGAATCGGTTTATAAATTGGGATTTTCCTAGTTACAATAGGTGGTGACCATGCAGTCAGGTGATGCCATACGCCGATGTGCATAAGCGATATCGATGGCACTAGTTAAAGAACTTGCTTATTAATAAGAATTTGCATCAACTTCTTAGTACCACAACTATTATACATAATCTGGATGTAAATCCTGTGTTTGTCTGTTAGAGGTTGCCTGTTAAATTTTGCGCACGTTTAAACTTCAGCAGTGTGTGTTTTCAAGTATTCTTACATCTGCTGTGATGGTGTTGCTGAGCGGTGTGATAAAGCCAAGGCGTCCATCACTTAGTACCACAGCGAAGCCGCCAAGGGTTACACAATACTCCATACAGCGGATATGCACTCCCTCCAGGTCCAGAGAGGGACCACCTGTACACACATACAGAGGTTTCAGTATTCTATGTTAAAAAACAAAGACTGAATCTGGAGCTGAGGGAAAGCAAAACATGGGACAAGGTTGGGGACTGTTGTATGCAAAACATGTATGTGTGTGTGAGAAGTCAACTTTGCATTTAGATTGTATAGTTTTAGGCCTGCTCTCTTCTCCTGTGTTTAGCTTCTCTAACCTCGAGCAGACTGCAGGTCAAGCGAGAAGGGGATTGTAGTGAGGCAGATGGCCTTTCTTCCGTTGCTGCCCAGCCCGTCCCAGTGCAGCACGTGGAGGTAGCCATCTGCGGTGCACACCAATAAGTCCTCCTGGAGGGACTGCAGGCTGGTGGGAAGAAGAAGAAGAAAGACAGAAATGAGCACTGAGGCCCAAAAGACAAGAAAGAAACTGTGGAGGAGGAGGTAGTTAAAGAGAGCAACAGGGACAGTAGGTAGGAAAAGTTAGAACGAGATAACAAGCAGCAGTGTTGGAAAACACTGGACTAGTCATCATCCAGCTGTGGCCTCTGAGTGGAGCCTGAAACTTTTACTGGCCAGCTGTGATGAGGCCACATAGCTGCCCATGCCAACTCTCTCCGTCTTCTTACATCCACAAAGGAACAACGGCGTGCTTGTGTGTGTGTTTAAAGTGCTTCATTGTCTTTCAAAAAGCATGAGAGGTCGAAGATGGCACAATGAGACAACCGAGAAGAGAAAAGCGCGCAAGAGAGAAATGACAAGGATTCCAGGGTGTCAAGAACAGCAGACTTTTAACTGGGAAGGAGGCAACAACTTTTACTGTACTTTCACAGCAGGAGACACCCACTCATCTCCTGCACAATCAAGCTGTGCCTTTGAAATGCCAGCAGAGTGCTCTCATTCAGATGACTACCCTGTAATCTCTGTCTGGTTCACACAGTGGAGGAGATGTGACAGATGAACACGAGGACATGAAAGAAGCGGACAATACAAACACGAGATTAACAAAAATATGGACAAAAAGAAAAATTGTTCTTTTCACAAAGCAAACAAAGACGTCGAGTTGGAGGGTGTGGGGGTGATAAGACAGAAAAAAAGAACTGAAATTAGCACAGACTGAACCACCACAAAGGAGACAGCAGGGACCTGGTAGACACTGGCTCTTATCTAACAGACTCCACTGTTAAGCCTTGGCTTTAATCGTTTCTTCTCATCAATGTTATGATTTTGGGACTGCGTTTAAAGGTCCAAACACACCTAAATGACAACACACAGACAAAGACCTGAAAATGTATCTGCCGTCACAGAGGTGTGCCGATTTCAAAATGGAAAAAAAAATCAGCTTGATCTTTTGCTTGAGCTTCTATCGTTTAACATAGCAGATTCTGAAATTCAAAAGTCAAAATAGAAACGCCTCATTTTGAATATTGAACAAGCAAGCACAGTCATGAGGTAATATGACAAGCCATCAATCTCACTGAACAAAATTCCCAATATGCCTTGCTTGTCATCTGAATAAATAATATCCTGATAACACACGAGGCTGATTTTAATCAGTTACGCTCCAGGCAACTCAAAATTCCATCCGGCGAACACCAAAATCAAAATAGATCTTTCTATCATCCTCTCATCAATCATCACTAAAGCCTTCCACCCACCTCTATTCATCTGTCCATCACTCCTCCCTCTCTGAGCGCCCCTCCATTTCTACAGAGTCCTGTATGTCTCTCTGCAGGCCATTGTGTTTAAACTGACAGAGCGGAGGAGCTCAGCTTCTCACCGCCATCTCTCACTGCAAATGTTGACTTTCCATGAGGGGAAGAAGAGAATTTTTCAAGGTTTTACTCTGAGCCAAATGCCCTTTACAGGCGCACAACGAGCAGGTCACTTTAAACAGCTGTGACTATGGTGGAAATTCTTTAAATATCCAGTGGTGAGCTGCAAGAGCAAAAACAACAACTGCAGTTTAAAGTTTAAAGGTTTAAATGTGAGTGTAAGCAAAAAGCTTTAGTATGTACAAAATGTATAAAGTCGGGTAGAATGATATGGTAAACCTATATCATGAATAACGTGATTTTGCTCTGACTTGTGCTATTTTTAAAACTTTTAATGTAAGACAGCTTACTTGTGTGTAATTTACAAGACTTTAAATGACTTTTTGTGCATGAACATATACACAGAGGACTGTATGCAAAAGGGGAGGGTAAAAAAACAAACATGATTATTAGTGCTCTTTCTGTTTACAGTGTTTACAGGAAGCACTCACGTCAAGGTTTCAACATCTGTAGGTCTACATCAATGTGAAGTGGGGTCTATGAGCCTGGTTACATGTGATATTAACATGCGTGATCTGATCACAAGTGGACAGCGTTACTTCAGTACTCCTTGGACGGTCCTTCAATGCTACATCTAACCCGAGAAGGACATTAGGACAGAAGCTAAGTAGTTCTATGTGACCCCCAATGCAAAAGCATACACGCTGCTGAAATAACGTGGCCAAAGGAAACCCAGACCACTTTCAAATGTGGTGATGAGATCTCCAGACACATTGAGGACACATTGGGTGCATTCAAACCTGCACTCAGAGCTGTTCATTTGTGATCCAATCACCTGAGACGCATGTTGATGCCTGGTGTATAACAGGCCTAAAGCAGGCAGACAGGTAGACACAACAGAAAGAAACTCAAAGAGGGAGACAATAATGGAAAAAGAGATGAAAGGATGATAAGATTTCATCCTACCTGGTGATGGGGGCCTCCAGATCCACAGGCTTCTTCATTTCTAAAGACAGAGCGGGGGCACATTGTTCTTCCTTATAACCCGGGGTCACCTTCACACGAGGACTTCCTCTGTGCAAACACACATTAGTACATGGATTAATTTCACTGATGTATGAGGAAAACTGTTGAGATCCTCAAAACGCGACACATTTTAACTCTGACATAGATCACTGAACAGGCCCCAACTTGCTTGACCTCTGCTGGTATGCTGTCAAGGAATGTGGAAGACACACACGCACACACACTGTGGACACATGGGCATACAAACACCACATACACACAATATGGACACTTGATACACAGCACAACAGATGCATTTGTAAAGAAGAGAGAAAAGCATGCAGACACCCATATGCACAAAACTTCCGTGTCTTCTGATCTAGGCTGCATGGAAAGCTTTCCAGAGAAGTGGAGGCGGTTATACCAGCATTTTAATTCCTCATGGTTTTAGAATGACGTGCTCATTAATCAGATATGGATGTTATGTTGGGGTGTCCATATACTTTTGGCCAAGTACTGCATTTGTCACATTAAACAATTAGTGATAGCAGCAGTTGAAATGTCACTATACACATTTATCAACCATATAAGCACAGCAAATGATTTACAGCATATTCAGTAAAGAGCGAACACATCATTACATAAGAGGATTTAGCAGTAAAGCCCACTTGTATTCCTACTGGCATTGTAACCAGCTACAGTGACAGACAGCTGCCGACTGACTGCTAACAAACTGCAGCAAGCAGCCGATCCCACAAGAGAAGAAAAGTGTTTAAGTGTTTATATAAATCAATGCTGCGTCATTATAATTTGACATTTGCTATTAACAGCAAGGCTGACACTGTTTCAAATGAATTGAAACAGCACAAATGTCACATATGGAATATGTTTTTTTTTAACTCAAAGCAGATACACTGAACATTCAAGACCGATATCACATGCACAATAATGATGCTTAAATAGCTCTTGAAAGCTGTAGTTAGTAAATTTAATAAAGATCACTTTTGTCATATTTGCTGAAACTGCAATTATCAATCAATCACATTTTATTTACACAGCACTTTTCAAACAAATCAAATGCAACAACAACACCTACATATCCTGAAAGTAGCACTTTAGGCAGATAATATGCAAAAAAAACTCATGTTTCTTCTCCTCCTTGTAAAGCTCCTAAAGGCACTTGCAAAAAATAACCTCACATTAACAAAAACAACCAATCAGATTTTAGGTGTCTAACGCAACTGTCCAGAATGAACCAGGGAGAGAAACAGAATGATGAGCTCTCGTGATCAGGATGGTTTTATCAGGCTAACCAGCTGCAGCAAGTCACAAATGATTTTTTGATGGTGAAGCCTCCCTTTACCTAAGCATGTGTATATCAATATGTATGATAGTTTGTATGTGCGATGCACTCACTTTGGATAGACGGGCTCATAGAGGTACTTGTCATCCCCTCCGCCCAGCACATCAAACAAGAGGATGTAGCCTTTGGCAGTCTGAAAATAGAGAGAAAGGAGACTGTCATTAAAAAACAGTATAGTTGCTCAGCTACAATTTTATTGAGACAGAGAAATGGAAAAAAACACAAAATGTTTGAAAAAAACCCAGAAGAAATTGTAATCATAAAAATCACAAAAAAGATGGCAACAGATCAATAATACACTGTGTGTCCTTAAAAGAAGACCTTCTTATCATGCTGGTTATCTCAAAACAACAAATGATGTGTCTTAGCAGAGTCCATCCCTTGACAAACAATTATTGTAACACTGTGATTACTTGTCAAAGATTTTAAGGAGTCTTGATCAGTATTTTCATGTTTTTTTCTATATCTCCTAGGTATGAGCTATAAAAGGATCATTTCTGCAACACAATGGCTGTCATAGTTTAGAAAATATTTGTATGCACAGGGAATGATGGTTGGCATTTCCCTGCAATGCACAATCCAGAGAAGGCTGAGCTGTTACTGATAATGATGCTCCAAAACAAATTTGTCAGCATTTTAAAACAGTTAGGCTCCAGGCTCTATTCTGGGGAGAAGTTCACACTATTTATGATGTCAAAATATTAGTAAAGCACAATTTTTGTATGCGAGTACAATACAGCAACAGGGCTATTTCCACACACACACACACGCACACACACACGCAGACACACGGTGCTGTCAGGGACACTGGTGAAATTGAGCCTGGACCCTGGAACATGACACGAAACCTGATCTTAACTCCACTGTCCGCAGTAATGCAGCATGGTTTTGCAATGGCTGCACATAAAAAAGACTTCAGTCACGCACCAGAGCCACCGAGAACCAGAGTGAGCTCAACACACAAACCTTTATTCCACTATTTACAGTATTTTCTGAAGTCATGCTTCGCTGTATGGTGATGTTTTGCTCATAGTTGGCTGCAGCACACTCAATTTTCAAGTGTGGTGACATTGTTGTTAGTAGCAGGCCAACACATCACCATAGCAATAAGAAAACTAAAAGTAGAAAGAGGGTAAAGCCAGCAGCAACATGAAGCTAGACTAGGAAAGAGCAGCCACAGCCAGAGAGAGGATGGAGCCAAACTGAGGCCTGCTAAACCCATCAACAGCTTTGGAGCTCCACAACGATGCAGATGAGCCACAGAGGCAAAAACTGCCAAACAACAACACTCCAGCATGCGTCACATCTACTTCAAAAAGACAAGAAAAGTGAATTGCCCATTATTCAAAAGTTTGCCATGCATATGTTGCAGACGTGTGCAAATTGTATACATAAAAGAGCTTAAATTGGCTTTTGATCTTTAAAATGCTGCACATGTTGTCAGTGTCAACAGAGACACTTTAAATCTACATACAGGTTCCAAATATTAATTATGGGGTGACGTTTCAAACTGATTATATGAATAAAATCAAAAGTTAACAGCGACTGTGATCATTTCCCAAAATATTACGTAAAAATTGTGCCTTAACATTAAATTAGGGATAGGATGATATACAGTTTATCATGGATCAGGAAAAAAAAAAATCAAAATCACCATTAGTTGAATTTCTGTCATTGGGACAAGTGTGTCTTGCAGTGTCCAAAGAGACAACTAACAATAAAGGGACTCTGCAAAAACAAGCTGCATGTGCACCAAGCTCAAGATCTTCCTCAAGCACTGGCATATTTCATTTCAAAAGATATGATGCCACTTCATATAGTTGATAAGCCTGGCTTTCTGATGCAATAAAAATATTTGTGTCTTTACAAAACGTAAGGTGAAGGGATTCCAGTATTTTTTAGCACCATTTTAACATTTTTTGATATTTTGATCATAGAGATAATATGAATCGCCATTATTTTGGTCACATAGCATTTTTTTTTTTATTGCCCCATGTCTTACACAAGGCTTATTCTTTGACACAAAACAATACTTATACATTACTGCTCAAATATTTGTTGAGAACAATGACAGGGTACATGTATAACAGTCAACCATCCAGATGTGGAACTGAATTATTAAGGCGACGTCCCACTATATGAAGTTACAGTTGAAGATGCTCAAAAAAAAAGAAAATTTCAGTGTTATTGTGAAATGCTTCATACAGTGAAAGTGACACTGCACACTTGTGTGCAAAATCACCATCTTTGAAATATGTTATTTAACATAAACCACAAAACACATACTCCATCATGATAATTTACAAAATCATCACACATTAAGTAGTTTGATCTGAGACGCAATGAAATAACAAAGTGACTTTACGTGATACTTTGCTGATTGTCGACCAGCTTTGTATGATAATAATGTGGCTAGTTTGTGTAAATGATACCGCTTGAGTAGGGTTGAATGAGAATGAGATTTTTATGGTACAATAACCTCGGAAAATATAGCAGCATCATGATATTACAGCATTATTATTACTACCATTTATAATTACTCTTATAGGAATGGAAATAGGAGAGCTTTGTTATAATTAAACAAACGTTTTACTACTACAATTGAAACTAGAAACCATATTTTGAATGAATGTTTGTACAAAAAGACCCCCTTTTGAATATAACTTAAATAGAGAGATTCTCTGCATTTTTTCAATATGGTAAATAGGCAAATGTACACAGTATGATAACCATCGATTTTCATACCATGGTATACACTGGAATCAGCAAAATGCTGCAACCCTACTCTTAAGCAAAAGTGAATGCCACAGCCCTTTACTCCTCTATAGACAGCCTATGAAAAGACCAACTTTCCCGCAGTGAAATACTTCTTAAAGCACAGTAATGTTCTTGAGTAAATCTACCGCCCAACAATGTTTAATTGACATGTTGCAGCATTGGAGGCTTGTCAACAGAAAATAAGCCATAAAAGCAACAGTGCGTAGGCCAGCAGAAATACTGTATCTTGCATATATCTAGTTATATCATGGAAAGAAAGTTCAAATCATCTGAAGACCTGGCTGTCATGTCTCCAATCCCCCTACTGAGCCCATATTTTCACAAACTCAGACAGACTTCTTTGCCAGCAGGGCGCTCGGAGAGGAAATGCGAGTGCGACTCGCCAGCTACTGTACTTCAAAAGCATGTCAATTACAGGAGGAAGGGAATCTCAGTGGAGTATCAAAGATGTGAGGGGGAGGGGCGGGAAAACTATTTGCCAACCTAGGACAAACTTCAGCAGTGTCTCCCACTCTTTGATCACGCCAGATACACGAAAGCATTCACACACCCATTTATCTTTTCACTGTGATCAGGTTTACTTCAACTCATCTCGTCAAATTTGTGAAAAACTGTGGATGAAAGGGATGAGAGATCAAGAGAGAAGGCCACGACTGACGTCTCCAGGACTCTTGGTGCTATTGATACATTCACACATGCGGAGATAACGATACAGGAAGAGGAAGGACGCCAGTCTTTGTCAACTGAGGCCCAATAAACACGCAGACACTAAGATTCAAAAGGCAAAATGCATCCAGTGACTCAGGAGGTTTAAAGTTTTCTCTTTACGTCCTTTGACAAATGGAAGCAGGAACAAAGAGCTGTAGCTCCTGAATCGGCCGATGGTTACTCTCAAGAGTTTTTCATGAGCTTGCAAAATGGTATGAATCTACAAATGAGTGACGCCGGCTCAGTTTTCAATTTCAAGTGGCAAATCCACTGACTTGGCCAATTCTTTCTCATAGAGGCAAAATTAAGACCCAGGACAGAGAGCGCATCGCTGTGGCAGCACTAATATTGCTGCTAATAACACGGTGTCTTTAGAACACATATCCAAACTCAATAATTGGCACATGAGAGGCACGTAATAGATGATACTGTAATTACAGGACTTAAGACGGGGCTTTAGCGCTTGTCACGCAGCACTTCCTCTTCTTCCGTTGGCACTTCGACACTATTCAAACCAACTATTACGACTCGGTGCTGCATTTGAAAGAGGAGGACATCAAAGGATTGACTTAATGCTGCTGTAAAGACACAAACGAATAGAAACAAAGAAAGAAAAAGCTGACTGGAAACTTCTCCAGTTCAGGCTTGCAAGTGAAGATGGTGTTTTTTTGCAGAGAAAGTGGCAAGTCAGCAGAAAGCTCTACACCATGTAATAGCGTACTGAGGCCTCTCTTCTGCATGTTTAAACAAGCTCTGGAGGTACACACACACACACACACACACAGGCTTGTGGATATCTGCAGTGGCTCTCTCAAATGAAGTACCACTCATTCACAAAATTCACTGATATTAAGTGCCAGCGGCTGTCATTTAAAAAAAAATGAACATAAGTCAGAAGTGCACGTGCAATGGCAAATGCTGATGTGTGCATCTGTTACCGCAGCATGTGAAAGCTGACAGGCAGTCCTGACTGCAGCATGAAAAAAGACATTTGATCACCAATCTCCACCACTTTATCAGTATTTTTCCTTAGGCTTAGTGTCATCACTATCTAGTCCCTGTAAGTCTTTCCGAACAGGGGAGGAATTTAGCGACATGGATGGGGGAAGTGAGATCTCATCACAAGTGGTCACTCGTGACGTATTCTTATGCCAGGTGTGAACAGACAGTCTTAGATCTTTCCACTACTGATTGGATTTCCCAAGATGCATGTTGTTATCAGGTGTAAATAGACTGAAGGATTAAATATTACTCTCTTTATACGACAAGACAGGATTTACCAGCACTGTGTGATCAAGGTGGACGCAGTGCAGCCACCACACCAAGTAAAGCCTCAAAGATATCCAGAGTTGAAACACCTCTCTGATGCAGTCTCAGCAAAATTATATTTATTGCAGAGCTAAAATATGTATGCCCCTGTTATTGCATCCACATCCTGCATGTGTGTATATGTATAACAGAGATAAGAGGAGAACCTGAGGGTTGCATTTATTTACATAAAACATAAAATGCTGCAGAAAATCTTGACTGTGAAATGCGAGTCTGCTCTTTATTTTCAAACATTCTTGCGCCCTGATGACTCCTGCTGAGAAGAGACTAATTACCAGCAAAAGTGCCAGTAAAATATGTGCATACTTAGTTTATTCTTCTTCATACCTTAACCCTTTTCCTTTCTTTTTTTGACTTACAGTGCTTTTATTTACATAAGCTTGTGTATTTATATGCAAGTTGAACTATGTCTGTGCCTTAGAAAATTGCACTAAATTCCTGGTCACACAAAAAATTCTTGGTTGAAAACACTTTCCTGAGGGCCGCTGAGTGAGTCTAAAAACGGAGCGGGAACATTTTGGCCTCGGACGGATCCCAAAACACACACAAGAAGAGCTAAATGCTATAAAGTGTTTCCCCTGCTCGAGGATCCTTTCTTGACTCCTGCCACACGAAAAAGTCCATCCCTCTCGCACTGTCAATTGCTTCTGCTGCCTCGCTCACACTCTCAGTCTCTCTCTCACACACACACACACACACACACACACACACACACACACACAGCTAAAGATAGTCCTAGCCATGGTTTATGGAGGTGATTACGTTAGCCTCAAGGTCTGCAGGGTGTGTGAGCAGCCAAACATCTGGGAAACAGCTGGTAGTTGAAGCAAAGAGGACTACTGCCTGGGCAACGTTGGCTTTTATTGTTCTGCTACTTCTTAAAGTCTGCTCGTCCTATAATTACACCACAATGCTAATGAGGGTGAGAAATGTTATGGCTTCTTAGAGATTTAAAAAAAAAAAAGAAAAAAAAAAGGCAGCCAGTCAAGACAACACATAGCCAGCGAGCAATTTACGACACAGACGTCGCAGGCGATAAAAACGTGTACATGTCATCATAACCCTCTGTGTGCCTGGATGGAAAAACTCTGCGTTCTCTTCAACATGTAAAGTTCCCACAGCTTTTATGGCAAACATCATGTGTGAAAAAGGGCACGTGTCATCGCAAACGTTTGATGTTCGATTTATATGATGGTTGAGAGCGAGAGCCTGAAAGCTCTGCTCCACAAATCAGAGGTATAAAAGCCACCGTATCGTGTCTTTTTCTTTGACAATGGGACCAGTTTCAGATTCAACTGGTTTATTTTCCACTGAAGTACAATTTACGGGGATGTCTACTGTTACGTTTCTTTGATTGATCTTTTAAGACCTTGAGATGTGAGAGTTTTCCATCAATATCTGCACCTTTTCACTTCCCGTTAAACATTTTCAAATGTTCGATGACTCATCCTGGAGTGTTTACAAAAGTTCATCCTATCAAATGAGACTTTGGGCGATTAGCTAACCACAGCGGTCATTTAAAACCGCACTTTGCCGTTAATGGGTCGTAGCAGCTAACAGAGCAATATGAAGAAAGATAGTGCGTGTTTAGATATCAATGGGAAAAAACTTTGTCTTCATTTCCTAAGTAATGCGGCAGAGGTCTAATTCGTTCCTTCCCTCGTCCCTCTTATCCAACGGCGAGTGAAGGATGTGTGTGTGGGGACAACAGTCCACTGTTGCTCTGTAACGCTCTAAGCTCGCCTACTTTTTTTTTTTTTTTTTTTTATAATTTTATTTAGGTTTTTAGATATATACAAAATACAAAAACAACACACAATAAAAAGAAAAGAGAATGAGACACAGAGTCCCTACCCCCAACCCGAAGAAAAGGCCAGTATGTACAGAATATAATACATTATACATCATATATTGTACATGCATACTTAGATAGACAGTGCAGGTATTACCCAATGCTAATGCCACAAAAAATCCAACAAAGGCAGGTAGCCATAGGAAACCAGATTCAACCGCCAGGACCAACAACAAATAAGCAGAAACACACTTAATGTCCTTTAAATTTAGACAGTTAGAGCACGTAACATGGACCATTAATAGTACTGCAGCCACAAAAATGTAGCTATCATTAAGTAGGTGTACAACTTAGGCGCCCTGTTGCCTGATGTGATCCACGAAGGGCCCCCAAGCTCGCCTACTTTTAGGCAGTCCAATCAAATGCAAAGTATTTGATTTAAATCCTAAAGTTTCACTCGGATATACGTCACAGTAAAGATGCAAAAGACACTCTGAACTTCCATTTCACTGGACCTTTAAGATCTAATTTCTGTAGTATACCGTTTATTTATTTCCACTCAAAGTGCCCAATGCCCTCTTTCTATTGTTTCGGTAACATAAAGGTAAATCTATCCATTTTACCAGATTGAGCACCACAGAGTGCCAGGTTTGATCTGGCCCTGACACTTCGCTGCATGTCATCTCCTCTCTCCTCCATGCCTATTCTTTATCTCTCTCTCTCACTGTCTAAACAAAAAGCGGAAAAGCCCCCCAAAAAATCTTTAAAAAAAAAAGATTATTACATCACATTTTAAACTCCATATTTCTTGTTCCTTTTTACCCAGATGTCAGATACAACTATTGGGGTAAGAAGTTTAGCGTTAATCAACTCTTGCCCTGAACATTTCCTGTGTGAAAGGAAGCTGAAGTGACAAAAAGAATAAACCAGAGGAAAGGAAAGTAAAAATACCACAAAAGAACATCTCCCCAAAGGGCAAATTTGATTAAAAGAACTGATAAAAGTCGAGTTAATCGCTGTGGACTGAAGGATAATGAGAGTACGAAAGCTTCATTACGTTAGGCTGCAACACTGTTGGCATTAAAGAGGGATTGTGGTTGTGACAGTGGTTACTCCAGTCAAAACACTTTTTTGCCACATAAATTAACTGTTAACACTCAAAACTTTTCACCAGTCATGAGTCAGAATCAAACTTTGCGGAGCCCAGGAAGTGAGCGAACGAGCGTGCCCTGTTATTTTTAACTCCTCCACCTGCTCCCTGTTGTGTTTGGCTGGGTGGGCCTGGGACTGAGCCTGACTTAATGCTTTCCCAGACACATTCACGGCATTCATTCATGTGTGCTTTGGCTTCGCTGGGAGAGGTCGGGATGAAAGGAAGGACTAAGGAAAACGGGGGGCAGAGACCGACATTAAGAGGTCAAGAGGTCCCGATGCTAATACTTTCCAGTAAGTTATGTCGTGTCTGCGCTATTTTAAATCAATGTCATTTCATCGCAAGACACCATCAGATCTCCATTTTTTTCACCGTTCTTGATAAATGGGGCTTTATCTGGACTTCTTAAGACATGCGTAACTACAGTACAAATTTAAAATATAGGTTTCTGCTTCAATCGCTCTATAACATTCAATGTCACAAGACACCACTGTGTGTGTGTGTGTGTGTGTGTGTGTGTGTGTGTGTGTGTGTGTGTAGTCCCTTTAACACTGGATAATGTATGTTCAGCAAAATGGCTTCAAGGACAAGTTGTGCTGTTTTGGGAAAAACATGCAGGGCCCTCAGCCACACTGACTTCTAAACAGCCTCTCGAGTCCTTGACAGTATTTCCGCGCACTGTTTACAAAAAGACGCAGGATTAGTTGGATTAAGGTATTTGGTGAAACGTAAAATAAAAAAAGGAAAATGCTGAACTTCTTGGGTACAGACCTGCCGTCTTTTTTGATCACTTAAATCAATTTTGTTTTCACATAAAGCCGCTATATGCTGAATGTTAAAGAGCATACATGAGAATCTCTGATTCAGCACATTCTGACGCGGCGTTCACATACAATCAGGCAGACACAGTAGACAAAACAAGGACAACACGGTCTGGACTGCACGGGAAAAACAAACGAAAGCATGGCAGGATGGTAAAACTAAACATGCATGACAATATGTTGGATTGTTCACATATAAGTTGCATACAATATATCAAATACTATTATTTTGTATTCATTATTTTATGCAATTATTCTAACGATGTCCGGTAATTGTCTGCATCTCCCGTGCTTTTGCTTTGGGAGAAAAAGTTACTTAAGATCCTACTGTAAATTCTGTTGCAGAGGATGGAAAAAAGGTCAAATATTTTTACTTTAAATGGCAATTTTGTCTGTTGTTACCAGTATTCTCTGCCAGTCTCACATCTTTTTAGAGTCTTGCTCTCATCCACAGAAATGATATCCTGTTTACCGTCTACCGTCTCCCTTATTCCATGTCAACGCAAGTATGTTAATAATATAAAAAGAAAATGCTAAACCATTGAACATAAACATCTGTACAGGAAACATCCTGTTTCCTACAATATGTGAACCACTGCAGTACTATATACAAAGCATTGCTTGAGACTGATAATCCCACTAATTAGAAAGACATGATTATTTGGCGAGGACAACCCAGCATTATTATTACATTATTAATCATGGCTGGATCTCTTTTCTCAGTTAATTATATTTCCTGATGTTTTACATAAATGAACACTCTTCAGCTGTTTCTGTGGTTTATAACTAATGTTCAACAGTTTTATACCCCGGGCAGCTCGCAGCGTCCACACACAGACACAAAGCAGCGCACCCATCCAGTGTGCACTAATGATTCTAATGAATCAATTCTCCGTGTGTGATTTGTTTTGATGTCGTCTGCTTCTGTTCTGGGCCTTGGCGGTAGCGCTATGTGTCGATGATCACATGGCCTTTGGAAGCTGACTGAATCACCTGCTGACTCTGGCACTTGCCTTGTGTGAGATTACTCAACCAGACGCTTCCTTCTCACAGCTGTCTTAGCCGCAAAGCTAACAATCATGAGTAACGGAAGCAAAAAAACAGAAAATGTCAGTGTTTGATGTCGCTCAGATTTCAGTTGTTCCAGTTTTGCAAAAGATAAATTGTGGTGCTTTCTGTGGTGTGTGTGCTGTGCCGCTTTTGTTTTGGGTAAACACGGAAACTAGATGATAATCATTACAAGTAACATAAACAAGTGCATGAGACCACAAGGGACACCTGCTAGCTGAATGAGTGCTTCATCACACACTCATCCTCATCAGCTTTCGGTTTATTTTACATGAGCATCCTATAATAAACAATCTGACTCCACTACCGCTGCTGACGCTTTCTTTGTCCGCTTCAATTTGTTTGACGCAGCAGATGCAGAATCCGTCTGCTGCTTCTCTGAGCTCGCAGTTCGTGTTGAGACATTAGCTCGACACAGATGAGGCTTGTTATCAAGGATTACGCTTGATGAGAAGATTTACATTCAGTGCTGAAAATAAATAACAGCAGCTAATAAATCCAGCCGTGATGTACTCTGCTGCCTTCAGGGACACTCGGCTCCCTGAGAGGATCAGAACCTGCTGTCTCTCTGTGAGCAAGGCCGCTGTTTGTGCCGTATTATCTGCAAATTGTGCTTGCTCTCGACCTCAGTGGTACCTGTGTCGTAAATTGTGGACACAACAAGGTCAGCGCAGCTGTCAGAATACAAGACGGATGGCGGCGCTTTATGCTTCAAAGCCGTGTAGGTGTGTTTTGATTTGCTGCGCTGAAAAAAGGGCGGAAAAACTGACAGCTGCTTATTTTACAGCAGGGTTATGTAAACCTAATCATGAACACTGCTGCCTAAATTTTGATTGGTGATAGATATAGGCAAGAAACTGAGCTGCAAACAATTCTATGATCCGGATGGAGGCGTGACAGCGAAGGAAAGGTCTGGCTAAACTAACATCAGTAAGCGTGTGTGGGCTTATATACAGAAACATGCTGGCGAGAACATCTCATCTCCATGGAAATGAGCATGAATTTTTAAAATTACATCTTTTAAGCTTTGTGGGCTGATAATTTGCATATTTTTTTGGTGGCGGGTCCTTCTGGGGAGTTTAAACGAGGCAGGGCCATAATGACAGGAAGGAAGATCCTAGGGGAGATATTTCATGATTACTTAAACAGAAAAAAAACAGGCTGACACAGGCTGTGTATCATCCCCTCTTCAGGTTCAGCATTCAAATGAAGCTTTATTGATTTTCGCTAAAAAAATCGAGGCCCTCTCCATTTCCACAAACAGCTGAGGTGGTTAGATCCTTTCAGACTGCTGTAATCTACTGTATTTCCAATATGGCATCTGGCAACAAACCTGACCACAGAAGAAAGAGGTCAGGGTTCGATGGACATTAACGGCCAACACATAATCAAAAGCAACAGAGGAGGCTCTTCAGCTCGCCTGATTAGTTGATAATTAAACATTTGATTGATAAAGCACAGAATATAAGGATTTTGACAAAGAACTACTGTTTCGCTTTAATCAGAGGACTACGGTTTCACTTTGAGCTGATTGACTCAGCCAGATAGAAAGTACCGTGATCAGCACATTACAAAGTATGACAAGACTTTAGATGAGGAGCAAAGTGTAACTGAGGCACACGACTGTTATCTCAAAATGTTAAAGGCTAGTTTGTGCAGTGACGTATCGAAGGCAAACAATTTGCTACATACATTACGGCCACAATGAGCTCCCTCTATCAGTCCCTATCACTAAAGCAGCATGTTGAGCCTGACCCACGTCGAAGAAAAAATGTATATTGTCTTTCGCTCTTAACTGCAGTGCTTTTTAGTCTACATTGTATTGGCTTGAGCTGCCTTGTGTCGGAGATATCGGCCTATGTGATATCTGTATTCTCTCAAATATAATGAAACTAGATGGCACTCGGCTTGTGGTGCTCAAAGCGCCAAAAAATACATTTAAGAAACTCATGACCCGGTCACTCAGGATATTCCACAGAGCTTTTGATGTGAGCAGTTTCATATAGGAACTGTTTTCTCTCCTGAACTACATCCGTCAACTGTATCACTGTGCAGAAGGAAGCGTGCATCTACTGCTAGCTCACCTAGCACCACTGAGCTAGCTAACATTACAGCGAGCCAGACTGTGAAGACAATTTTACATAGTGGCAAAAATTGAAAATACACTGTCCGGGTCTGTCACGTGACACCATGGGGCCAAAAAAGACTTTTTACCATAGTGCCACATAGTGAAACAGATATCTGAAAACCAGTGGACACATTTATTTGAGTGTCACAACCTCTGTGAAATTACTCCTTTCACTATCTGGATTTGCCCCATTTGGGCCAGTAACATTTCCGAAGTTTAGAGGAGCTGAACTTGGATATGCACGAGGACCCACCTCCAAAGCTACATCCAGTTCTCTTGATACATCCATGGTAAATGCACGCTTCATTCTGTGTGGAGATGAGGTTGGTAAGTGTGGTTTAGAGGAAAGAAAGTAGTTCCTATGTGAATCTGCTCACAGCAAAGTCTGTGGATTATCCTGAGCATAAACAGCACTGAGAGGAAAAATATGTAGTTTTGTTTTGGGGGTGAACTATCCCTTTTAGTTAATCTTAACTAGCTCGTCTGTCACACTTTCGTAGCAGGTAATAACTTCAAAAGCCAGAAGTACACTTTCAAGTAGTGAAGTTTTTGCCTGAAGCATCACGCGTAAAGCTTTAATTGTTTTGTAAGTGGCTGCTAACAGTATGCCTGGAGCTACTTGTGCAAGATGCACACCTGAAGTGACGATTTTGCAATTCAAAGCATGCCTAGCCTCAGGAATCATACACAAACATACATATATTCCTTCTTTAAACACCTGAAACTGCCAGTAAAATGATCAAGTCTAATGACTGAGGAGAAAACCTGCAGTAAACAGAATGAAGCACTTTTGACTGTCAATGAGGACGTGTGTTGAATAATCAAAACATACAGCAGGTGCCGAGCCATCGTTTTAAACTGCTGCTCAAACAGACGTACAGTGTTTACGAATGGTCAGATAATATGGCCAACAATAACTTCTTTGTCTTTGCAGTTATTTTGTAGCACCTAGAAATTGCCTCCTCACAATAATGCCACACTGCTGCTCACTGCGTCGGAGGACTGTGTGATTCAAAGTAAAGTTGTAACACGGTGTTAAGGCGCTGAGGGAGCCTGTTTCAGTTCCGCTCTCGTTGCCACGGGAATACCTTCCTGGTATCTGGAGCTAAGCATAACAGCAAAAATAGGACAAACTCTGCTGTTTAGAGAAGTGCAGCCTCACTTTCATTTTCCTCTTTCCAGCATTTGTCAGGCTCAATCTGCTGCGATGCACCGTGGTTACCAGGAAGCTGCTTCTGTGGTTTTCTATGAGAAAAGGATCCTTATAAAACCCTATCGTCGGTGATCAATTACTGAAGCATCTCCTCCCTGCTGACTAAAACCCTGCGTGCAATATGGTGGTGGCAATAAGTGGTGGTAAAGCGATAAGAGGAAATCACTGTTACAGAAAGTAACAGGAAAACAAGACAAAGGCGAGAGGAAGAGAAAAGACCTTTTTACAGTTTGTAAACACTGATAACGCACGCTATATGAGAGTGGTGGATTGCAAGAGCTTGTCAAGTTATGCAAGGGTATTAACTACCAAAGTTTGCCAATACTACCAAAACGAGTTGACTTTGACAAATGGTGCCAGACTTCCAGACCTGTGTGCTATTACTCAGAGTGGAGACGATATCACTAAGTGGCCCAATAATCAGTGACAGTCAGATATACAGAGGTATGTGGTGGAGAAACATGGCGCGTACACCAACAAGAAATTATAAGCATACAAGTCACTAGATGCTTATAACTATCTGTGGTCATATGCAGAACATCAAATATTATAACACAGACTAAGAGTTATGTGTTTTGAACTTAGAAATCCTCCTGAGAAAAAGACAAGGACACCAGACGGCCCTCCTTGAAGCTTGGATTATAATATTATAATTATACAAAAAATCAGACAACTAACGTTACATCCAAACAGGGAATAGTACCTGAATTTATGTTGTTGGCTTGCGCGCTAGCAGAGCTGTATGATACAATACTAATTGTTATGCAAACGTGACTCTGCTTCTTTTTTACTCTAATATATGTATTTTTGATAAATCCGTACTCATGTAGTAGTCAACAAATTTATTAGCGTGCAGCCATAGCTGCCACCGGTGAATAACTGGTGACTTTCCACTAACTGGGTCGATGGTTGCACCCAATTTACCTAACCATTAACCAAAAATGCTACTTCCATTGCTAACATATGCATGTTTATTTTGGCTGTTTAAGTGTCTAGAAAGGAGCTGGTTTATAGATGAAAGCCGACCATATGTGGCCAAACAGAACATGACCAGCAACATATTGCATATAGTGTCATTCTAAAATTATTATTACAATAATGTAATGAAATATAGTTGTATTGTTATTGACTTCTCTCGAGTGAATCATGAGGTAATGTTTAATATTTATTTATCTATAACATTTGAGGGTAGAATTTGCCACTACATGTGTCAGCAGCACTTCATGTTGCGTGAACAATAACACAACAGTGTCAAACTCTTTTTGAATTCCTGAAAATGACAGTCAAATCTCAAGTTTGCCATTTTACTAACAGGGCGTTATGCAAAACATGGGGAAAGGGGCGTCAATCAAACTGCAAATATGAGATGCGATGGTGGAGTTGTGTACTTACCGCCACAGCTATCATAGAGTCGTCTGGTTTCCATTCTGCCCTCTGGTAGAAGCCAAACTGGGCAGCCGCCTTTGCAGACTCGATATAGCTGACTATCAAAACACTGGGCTGTGGGTGGAGAATAGGGATATGGAAAAGAAAATGAGCACTTAAAACATACCACTGATGACATACATCTGACTGCCACATACATATTATAATCAAAAACAAAAAACAACACCCACAAAAGAATGTATATGATGGTACAAAAAATGCCTTAAGATTGATGTGAAAGTCCATTTCATCCACAAATAACAAATAAAGCTACATTTGAATAGGTTTGGAGCCTAAACGTTAGTATGACAAGACAACAATAACTTTCTTTAGGTTCTAACTTAAACTTGTTTAAATCTAAATTTTGACTATAACTACAGAATATAACTGAAATCAATATATTTTGGAGTTTGGTGTCCTTATAATTGTTCTAAAAATGACGCTGCTGACGGAAACTGAAACTAAGTGAGTAGTAATTCTGAACACAGCGACCATCTATGAGAAAAAACATTCAGCCGAATTATTTTCCAAAACATGTAGAAAGCACAAATACATTTTCAGTGCTGGCTGGCGATGATGTCTGCGTTTGTCAACTGGTGTGTTGGAAGGGGATTTGTTGAGACTCATTTCACTGCCTTAAATTACAAGGACGGCGAAAAAACAATACAGAATCGAAAGTCCTAAAGAATACGTGACTGCGACGCCTGACTGTTCCTAAACTGCAAACTCTTACTCTGTATGGCTCATTTATTCTGCAAAATATCTTTCAGCCCAGCAATCAAAAGCATGTTCGGGCCAGGCTACTGTTTAAACCACGCAGCACGGATAGAGACGGACAGACAGACGTTGCCTAAGGCAGCTGCCCTTAATTTGCCTCTACCTCTGAATCACTGCGCCAGATATTTGCCTAGATCACAACCATCACTACCAGTTCATTACAATACCCTGGCAGAAAACTACAAATGTGTGTTTCCCTGCAGGCAAATAAGAATATTTGAGCGACTAATGATTAATAAATGTGTAACTTGAACCCACAAATGTCAGCAGGTGTTAAAACAGCTGCTGAAGAAGAGCACAGGTAGCAAAGTCAGTTTCTGAACGCCTGATAAAGATTTATTCTTGAGTCACCTGCATTGTTCAGAAAGTGGAAACCGCCTGCAGATAATCTATCTATGATTCCTTTGTGTTTCACACCTGTACAGTTCTGTACATGTCCTACTGTACCTGTAATGAAAACACCATTCAGACATGTAACAGTCTTGGTAAACCGGGACAGGACGCTGGTAACAAAAGCAGGGACAGATCTTGTGTAATTCCAGCGATGTAACATTAGACCTGGTACCCAGTCACCGTAATGAGAGCGCATTACAACTATTTCCACCGGCCAGCGTCCCTTTCGTGCATGAAATGTTAATAATGCCAGTGATACCTGCGCTGGTGGAGCACGCTCTGTGGGAAACACAAAGAGAGACCTCTCTCCTCGCTGCTAATTGCAATAATATCGGATCACAATCAGAACAAAGTCAAGAGTTCTGCAGGTTAAGCAAAGATCACTCCTGGGACAGCATGAATGATTACATTTGGGAATAATGTTACCATTTTCATTCCCATCAAGTTCAACACTTTCTATGTATATAATATCATTTTTACCATTAATTTGAGTCATCATCTGATACCTGTGCAGAACCTGTCCTTATCTCACATACAGAAATCATCTGCTAAAATCATGTATGTTAGCAAAATAAAAACAAAAGATTTTTTAAAATATAAACTCAAAAAGGACTTCTGGTTCCAGTTGTTCCAATACCGATACCAGTATCTGAAATGCCTCCCACACCTAAAATGCTGGATTGGTTGTTGGTGAGCATGCGAGACTATGGACCTATCAGATCCATCATTTATTAATAACCATAAAGCAGTTTCACACCAGGATAAAACATCAGTTTTAACTGAAACCAATTCTTGCTTGTCACTCTAAAAATGAAGCCACACAGCAGGAACCCCCCCCCAACCAACATTAGCCATTAGCAAAATGTCAGCACTTTGACAATTTCTATGGCATTTGTTCTTTTTATTCTATTTGCTCGTGTTTTAAAAGGGGTTTAACTTGAGTCCTGCCATACAAGAATGACAGAAATCATTTCACATCTATACAGGGATTGTAGTATAAAGCAGTTCAGTTTTTGTTTTTAACGCAGTGGTACTGGATCGATCCGACCAATGCGCAAGTTTGGGTACAGGAACATCTGTGTCTCTGGTACATAACTCAGTTTAGTTACACTGTACGTGTTTGTTTATGGATTACATATTACAAACTCCTTCTCTTCAACTGCACACACAGTTACCTGTACAAAAGTTTGTGACAGATTCTTTGGTCGTTGCCCTCTACCTCAAACCCACTCACATTTTTATTTTCTTTAATTTCAATTTGTCATAATTTCTACAATTAACCATTCAAAATGGAAAATGCTTGTTGGCAGTTATGAAGTATGATTGAGATCAGTCACTGCAACACAAATACATCAAACATGATCTGCATTTAATATGAAGGACAAAAGGAAGGATCAGGAAATATATATATTTGCTTATTAAAACCTGAATTGAAATCGCTTTTGCTGTGGTGCGTTCAGACACCTTTTACAGAAATTTAAACCTCTGATGCCTGAGAAAATAAGTTTGATTTCTTTCAAAAACATCAGGGAGAAACTGAAGAAATGTGCAAGAAATGTCCCATAAATTGCAAAAAATTATTAAAAGGCCACACACACATACATATTTGGGCCATTTCTTGTTAAGTTACTTGTCGCCTGCGTTCTATGTTTTCAAAAGAAATTCAGGCCAGTTTGCTCAGGTTTTAAACAGTTAATATTCAAGTCAATCATTCATCAATAATTTTGGTTATTGCACTTTTAAAGATATTACTATGGTTTGGTTGTTGCTCCCTGCATGACTCAAACCCTGCAGGCAGGATGTTGTGTTGCCCACTAACAAACACACACACACACACACACACACACACACACACACACACACACACACACACAGACCTGCCAATATAAAAAAACTGAAGGACTTGAGTTTACATGACAACAACCCAAATAAACAACCAGCATACATAATTCCAGCTGACCTAAAACTGAAGGGCAGTAGTGGCTCAAGCTCACGTATTTCTCCTACATTTCCCATGATCAACCACAATTACATACAGTCAGCTGGTGCAACTGAAGAAATCCCAGGGGTCCATAAATAATTACACACAAAACCATACATGCCCGTGCAATCGCACAACGTTGCTAATTTTTGCAGGCACCCAGAGCCAAATATGGTGCTACTACTGCATAACAGCACCACCAAACCACCAAACTCCATCTCTGTATTCCTAGACATCCCGGGTTTCCACGCCGCTGTCGCAGGGCGACAGACTGCAACGACTACAAAGCTAAGCCACTGTGTTACACGGATTAAGTGACAGCGCCTCGACTGAACTAGACGGGCTCAGGCTGCACGGGCCGAGGTCGAGGACAGATGGGATTAAAGGGAATAGACCTCCTGGTGGCAAATCGATGGCCGGGAACAACAGGGGCAAAAGAGCCGGGAGGGGAAATCACCTTTATTCAACAATTAACTTGAGCATCGTGCCATGCCATCATTTAGAAAATATATTACTTGAGAAAAATGTCTAAACAAAGCCTTCCACGACATCCCTGTATGCAGGCTTGGGCTAGGTAGCGCACTGAAAAAAGATGATGGATAAAACAGATGTGAAAAGGTGCGTGTTGAAAGGAAGAAGTTGCTCCGATCGAAATTCCTGACACGATCCTTTTCCTGGTCGCCTCATTGATACTCACACAAACAGGCGAAGTTCTTAAGAAAGAGGGGAAGGAAAACATGGTGGCATCCTGCGGGCCTCAGGAAATAAACAGTGACCTCGATCCATTGTGGCTACACACCTCATAATATACAAGCTGTGTGGAACAAAGACTGCTGTAAACAATGTGCTCCACATCATATAGCCACCGCTCCGTATAAGACAAATGAGGACGGGTGTGTGCCGTCCACAGGGCTCACAGCGCAAGGACTGTACATTGAATTCCATAAGATTTATCTACAGCATCAGATGCTGGTGCTGGAATCAGTTTCACAAGCCAGTCTATGTTTCCATCAAACTGAAATGTGATTATTTTTAGGTCTCTGAACAAGAGTTCCCTGGTTACAAATGGCATGACAGCCACAGCGACAGACAATGGTCTTTGTCGTGAAGTGAAAATATCTCTTATGAGCAAATTAATCAATATATTCAATGGTGAAAATAGGATCTGCGGTAGACAGACTATGTCCTGGATTTTTACTGACTAAATTAAAAAAAAAAAGAAAAAAGGAAAAGATCAGTGCTGGATTGTTTCACACCACTTTTTTGTGTTAATTTGAACAATAATTTGTTCCATTTTTCTGGAAAACACTGTTCCCTCCTACATAGGGCTGCACAATATGCAAAAAAAAAAAAAAAAAAGATATTGCAATTATTTTGACAGATACTGGGGTTGTGATATGAGTTGTGCTTTTAGTGGAGATTGAATTTTTTGCATTTCATTTTACAGAATTGTTTTTAAAAGATAACTTTTTAAAAAATGATGATTTGATTTTTGCTGTGGTCTTTACCAATCAAGCTTGTCCTCTTACTTCTGGAATATGATTTGCAGGTCGGGGCATCTCTGTAGCTCCACAATACTTCATTGATAAAGGAATGCTGTGACACATTTTTCCTTTGCTAAACAACAAATAAATAAACTGTAGCACCTGCAATTTGGATATTGCACTTGGCCGTATTAGGATTTCAGTAATATTTCAATTACTTGTGAAGCCCTTCTCATACAGGAGAAAAAAAAGAAAAGAAAAGACAGTCAATAAAGCATTTATCTCTTTGACAGTCCACTGACTTTCAGTATTGCTATTAATTTTTCAACATCGGAGGTCCCTTGGCTCTCGACCAGCAACATCAGAGGCCAGATTGGAATCGATTTAACCGGCGTCTCAGACACGACAATGCTCGAGGTTTTAAGATTTAGTAAAGGAAACTGGTTCCAGCACAAAAACTACTTTTGTTAACCGATATCAGTTAAATCCAGGACTTACATCCCATTTCTAAAGGTCTTAGCTCATTATTACCTGTAAAATGCTATTCTCTTGAAAAGACTGCTGACACAAAGAAATAAAGAGAGTGAGTCCACACTGGCTTTCAGCTGGAGGTCATTTAGAGAAAATATAACCCATCGATTGACAAGATGTCGCTGAAAAGCAACTTTGTTTTCAAGTCAGGGTGAGAAATGAAAATAAAGGGATCAAATTATGTGCTGACACAATTGTTTACATAATAATTTAAGTCTGTCAGCATGTAAGAACTTAAATTAATGTTAAGCTGCTGCTTGACAGAACACACCACAACATGCGGTCAGTGAGTATTTGTTTTGAACACGATTGGAAATCTCATGCAGATAGTCGCTTAAACTTTGAATTTGAGGAGATATTCGAGGCAGGGATTGATAAAAATAGAGATTTCACCAAAAGCACTGAATGTACCAGAGAAACTAAACCACTTTTTTTTTTTTTTTACACTGCTTACTCTGCATAACAAAAAAGCATTCATCAGGTGAACTTCAGTTCCTGCGGCCGCGAGGATGAAAAGCCACGTAATTGGTGTCATGACTGAGGGAGTAAATGGGAGGAACGACGCACGTGAAACACTATTCAGCTACGACTATGCCTCTGTCAAAGGCACATCTAGACGGATGTGCTCAAACTGTTTTAATGCAAAAATACAAATACAACCAGAACATACAGGGAATATGTAAACTGCATTTAAAACGCAAAAAATTTTAGAATGAGATAACTTCTACATGATAAAGTTGCAAATTTCTGGTGTGACTTCCCTTTCCACTTAGCAAGTCTTGAAACTTTTTTGGGCAGACAATATGTGATTTAGAATAGGGATCTATGATTTTAGATATTTTGCTGATATCCGATATGCCGATATATAATAATAAATAATAATAATAATAATAATTTGGCCAATAATTTTTGATTGGGTATCATGTTATGCATACTCTTATGGTGAAGTCCCACCAACAGATAAAGACATGAAATACAATGCTTTTCAGTGTATGTAATATTCATTAATTGTGCAACACAAGAGAGGTACTTGAGCTTAGGGTTGATATTTTGTAGCTGCTCACTTTGTCAATTAAAAAAAGTATATATCGGGCTGTAATATCATCAGAAATCAGCATGTTGAACAATTCTGATATTTCATTTTCAAATGAAACATCAGCCAATAAGCAGATGGCGTGCCTTTATGATGGTGCATCCCTACTCTACAATACTAATCTTTTGATGAATTTTCACCAGGTTACATTCAAGACATGTCCAAAGCTCAATATTGATTAGTTGAGTGACCTTTTGTTATGACTGTATGATCGTTTGTTGAGTCATTTTTTTGTTTTAATGCATTGCACATGTTCTCTATATTCTATGTATCTTACTAAAAAGACTGAGAAATAAAGATATATACAGTATACCCTCATTACAACGTTTGCTCAAATCCTTGTGTATGAAGGTGAAACCTGGGATTTAGTATAGTTTAAAACAATTTCAAAAAATCCGATGTGAAATCCCTTAACAGCATCCAACATAAAATGCAGTAAAGCATAATAGATAAATATGATTTACAACAAAAGCCCTAAATCTGAATATATATTTATTATTATTTATTTTCATTACACTAACATTTTTTATAAATTTAATACATAAACTTCTGGTCTGTTTTGATTTATTTTCTCTTCTCTCTTTGGCTGTCTGTACTGTGTGCACCTGATCCTAGTGATCTAATCCTACATGTCAAAGCCATGTAGTTTGCACATGAATTTTGGTTAATTGAAAAGGGGAAAAAAAAAACTTCTGCACTGTGTTGTATCTTTCTGATCAACATGGAGAGCATAAAAAGCCAAATTGCCACGCAGTTTTTCACAGCGTTTACATGTAAAATGATGGCGTTTGTAGCTGGAATAGCAAAGCTGATCGCGTTAAGTTACAGTGTGCAACATGCTCTTGGCTGCTCAAATCAAATCAGCACCGCACGGTTTGTTTATGTCCGGACAGCAGAGTTCACGACTGAACCGAGGCTGCAGCTAGCTGACTTACTCACCCGACTGAACCAAATGCTGAGCTGAGTCTCCGACAGCACGGCGAAGTAAAACCTCTGGGAGCTGGGCTGGATGTGGAAGGGCTCCTCTTCACTCCTCAGCGGACAAAGCAGCCTCCGGGGCCAGCCGGTTAGAAAATACATGACGGCAAACTCACTCCGCCTCGACACTCCAAACAGTATCGCAATGCCAGATCGTCGGTGCCCCTTTTTCCTCCTCAAGTGTTTTTTAATCCAGTCATGGGTGCTGATCCCGTGAAAATTAAAACTTTAAATACGCATACATGCTGTGTGTTGATGCTATCAATCCGGGAATGCCGTACAGAGAGCTCCAAGCAGCCGATGGAGCTACACAGCTAACCCCGGGCTAGCTTCCCAACTTGAAGCTAATGGGCTATCCAAGACAACGAAAGTCTAACCGTAAACAAAAGCGATCAGAACCGCAGCGACAGCGCGCAGGACCGATCAGGTGGCTGCTGCTGACTAATGGGTCGATTAACTTTCGCTCCTGATGCCCTGTCAATCCTCACGGTGTCTGGACCAGCGGTGTTTAATAATGGTACAACGTCCAGTTTTTACTCCTCTCTGCCTCACCGTCGCCATCTTTACAAGAGTCTGTGTAGCTTCGCGCTGATTGGTCAGGACGGAGACGTCTGCTTGGTGTTGACATCTGACGTCAGCACTCCGTTATGTGAAATCGTGGCTCAAACACGGTGGCGTTTAAGGCAATGTGGCTCGACGGTGACATCTGGTGGTGAAACCAGGCAGGGAAAACATCCATTATTAGATACATAGATAGATAGATAGATAGATAGATAGATATACTTTATTGATCTCAAAACTGAGAAATTGGGATGAAAACTAAGAGACTGTACATATATACATATATACATGTGTAAAGTGCGGAACATTATCTGTATAAATATAAATAAAAATAAAGTCAGCAGTGCAGAATGACATGGAGCTAAGACCGGAGTTTAAAGCGCAGACAGAGGTGAGTTATTGTACAGGTGGATGGCTTGTGGCAGGAAAGATTTCCTGTATCTGTCCTTTCGACAGCGAAGCTATTGGATACTCTTGGTCTCTCACTTAAATTATCCTTTTTTTTTGTAATTTGAATTTTAGAGGCCATGAGGATTCTATTTAAATTTATTGAAAATGATTTCGAACATGTAAAAAAAGTTAAAGAAAGAATAAAGATGTGATGTTTTTGTTTTAGGTTTTTTTTTAAGTGCATTCCTTTATATTCTATTAATAATGTGTGCTCTTTATTCTCTGTTCTTACTGTGTGGCGCTGCTACATCCCAATTTCTCAGTTTTGAGATCAATAAAGTATATCTATCTATCTAAAGATACACAAAAATACAGACTGAAAAGTAGTGAGAATAAGTGCAAACTTATTAAATCCCACCCCTTCTCCATCAGTTATTGAAAAATGATTGACTCGCTTTCATGTTTAAATAAATTGAATTCTCTTAACTATATAAACTATATATCACTGAACTATAAACTATACACATATAACTATATGTAAACATATTTACATTGTTGTTATATGTAAACATTATATATAAACTATGAACTGACAGACCATACACCATATAGAAGCATGTCTATATTGTTTTTAACAGATATAAGAGGAAAGGTAAAAAAAGGAAATAATACAAAACAGTACAAAATAAATAATTATACAATGTTCTCTGTAAACACCTGGTTACTGTCAAACCACTTCTTTGCTCATGTATCTCATGAAAATCATATCCTTTTTGTTCATGTTTAAACATTGCTTCAGCTTAATACTTAAACTATTCCATAATGTTACACCATAGATTGAATACAAAAATTCAAAACTACATTTTCCCCTTAAATTACAGCCGCCATCTCGGTCACAGAAAGCTCTCCATTAATGCTACAGTTATAATGTATTTTTCATTTCCTACATGTTTGCTCAATTTGTTTAATGTGGTTTTCAGCTGTTTTTTGGGCACTTCATATTTTGACATTTTTTATAGTCATAGTATAGTATGTCTTAAAACGTCACAGTATAGTATGGTGTCAAAAATTACCCAAATGGCGCAAAAACGTCATAGTATAGTATGTCATCAATAATGACCCGAAAACGTCATACTATAATATGTCATTAAAAATGACCCAAAACAACCCAAAAACATCATAGTATAGTATATCATCAAAAATGAGCCAAAATGGGCCAAAAATGTCTTAGTATAGTATGTCGTCAAAAATAATGAGAAAAATGTAATAGTATAGTATATCATCAAAAGTCATGCAGAAACGTCACAGTGTAGTATGCTCTCAAAAATGAAGAAAAAACCTCATAATATAGCATGTCGTCGAAAAACATGAAAAAACGGCATAGTTTATAATGTCTGATTACAACACACACAGAATTAGGGTGATTTCATTCTCTGTTCTGGACTCCATAACTCCACTTTATCCTTACATACCAAGTAGTTGTTTACTGCTGTATTAATGCTTTGAATATTGTAGAGCTCCTTTAATGTGATAACTACAAACAAAACTGAAAACAAAACAGCAAGAGTTCTGCCACAACTTGAAGTGGTCAGTTGGAAACTCATTTAACTGTTATGTTGGTGGAAACATGAACAAGCTGAATACGTATTTTTTTTAAATTAAAAAAAATAAATAAAAGTAAACTCATATTTTCAAACTTTCTTTCAGTCTCTTAAAATCAACCACTTTGCCACTTTACTATAGAATTTCAGAAAAATATCCTTTCACACTTGTTAATAAAGCTTTTCTCCCATAGACACTCTACATACCAACTGATGCATTTTCAGTAAAATAGATTGAAACATCATCCATCACTTAGAGCAGTGTATGTGTCACCAACAGATGTCTGCACATTGATGTGCAGTGTGTGTGTTTGCCCAGTTTTTTTGACTTGGGGATGTATGAGGTACTTGTCTATACACAGTGTATTACCTTCTGGCATGCCCCCAGTTTGTAGGCAGGAGTACCAACACTGAAACTAAGCCATGTAGCGCTGTGGAAAATCAATATTAGTTTAGGTGCATGCTTTATTGAGAGCATTTTTATCACGATACTTTGCAGCAAGCAGCCCTTTTCAACAGGTTCATTTTCCCATCAATGCTGTTGTCACAGCCACCAGACTCTATTCAGAATAACAGCGGTTTAAGCTCGCTGAACACAGGGGCTGCTGGTCTAATTACTGTTTTTCTGGCTTTAGAGAGAGCTATCAGCTTCACTTCCCTGTTGGAAATTGCTACAGATTTTCTGACTGAAAAGGTCGAGCATTCAAAACATTCTAAATATAGCGTACACTTAAACTGATAATGACTTTTGAGGTTACTAAAATAAATACATTTTTCGTTGCTGCCCCCATCCACAGGAGTACATTGCTTAGCTTCCTGGTCGGTACTTCAGCCTGCTTCTCCAAATTGAGGGCGCACTGACAAACTGTATTAATACTCCATACAACCCCACTTCAAGAAATCTGAACCATCCCTTTATGCAGCAGCATCTGTTTCAGGAAGAAAATGGTTAAAGATGTTAAAGGCGCATACTGGTGTTTTTCTCTTCATGTTTCAGCACATTAACGTTACAGCCAACTATTTTCCATGTGCAGTAATTTTCCAGCAGGCAGCTGGACATCAAAACATCAAAGTGCACAGTATGCCTGCTTTCACTGTTGTCAAAGTTACAGTAGGGTTATAAAAAGAATATATGATCTGTGGTAAATGGTTAAAACGTATAAAAAGAAAAACACAAGTATGGTCCTGTAAGATTAACAAAAAACACTCGACAAGTATAAAATCACTTTGGTGTTAATCATTACACCAGATAATTAACTTTAATTTCTTCTTTCTGTACAGTCAAAGTCAAATTTATAACAGCCAATGTCTGATGTACTGGATATTTTGCTTTTTGAAGGGACATTGACATGTCACACTGCAGTCAGCTGATAAAATCATCTGACTTTTAACAAAAACAGCTTCCACCTGTATCACACTACCTTCCTCAGCAGATGGAGTCAGAGTACGTTTCTCATTACACATCGTGCATAAAAGAAGGAGCATAGTAGGATGATCTGTTTTCTACCTGTCGAAGGCTGTGATGGATTTTAAGTTTAAACTTTCCAACAGACAATAATTCACGTGCATAAAAACTCTGTACAGTGCAGCACCTGATAGCTTTAAGACCACTGAGACGTTTGTGTCCACAACAGTAAACATTTTGTGTGTCTTTGGAAGCAAAATGTTAAGGCCTCCTTCATGTCAGCATTTCTTATTGTGTGTGTGACTGAAGCCAAACAGACAACATGAATCACGACGACGCGTCATCGGGTGTAACACAAAGTGGACAAAAGACGATTTTGCTCAGTTGATCTCCCAAGTGCAAAAAATCTCCCAAGTCTTTACAACCTGATGCCACCCGTGGGACGTACAGGAGGAGTCAAACTGCCAACAAGCAACTACAGGACATTTTTGTTTTAAAAGATGTCATCAGAGTGTGGGACTGACAGTGGGGAGGGGACACTCACCCTGTTTTTATGACAGCACAGACACGATTCAACTCTCAAAACAGGATGGAGCCATTCCACTTTGTTAGCAGAAAACAGAGGTAGCCCACAGACGGACGTGATGATGCTTTATAATCCATCAAAGTAATCTCTCTTGAACATTAGCTAGCTCAATCATTTAAATCTTCCCAACAATAACATTCAAGCCACAGTTTATGAGAAGATTAATAGCTATTATCTCGGTGTCGGACACAAAGTTTTGATCATAGTGGAGGTAGTGGTGACGCTGAAGGGGCCAGTATACACTGTTAGTGAGTTTGTCACACAATTAAAATAGAAAGGCCAAGTCCCTCCTCTTCCCAGTGGACCACCATGGGGACCTTATTTCCCAAAGAATGATTTTTGTTGAAGATGACCAGAGACAAATAATGTTTTGATCCTGATTTATGCCTTAAATTATAAAAATATGTTTCGTCAATTAAATCAAGAAGTTTGTTGCAAAGCTGTTTAGGTGTAAGACTTTGACAATACATAATAACAAAGGCATAAGTTTCTATCTCATTAAAGCCACGATGCCTGGATGTTTTGTGCCGGGATGTACTCACATGAGCAACTGGTCTTACTCGTTCTTTTGCCTCCCGACTGATCAAAAGGCTGTGAGTAGTTGGATACACACAGGTAATATAACGCTAAGTTTGTGTGTCAAACATAGCTAATTTAGCTATAGCAGAGCTGAAAGCGAGCTAGCTGGCTCTTAGCACGTTAGTGACATATTTCGTGCGAGATGGAGGACAGGTAGTTCACGAAGTGGTTTCTAGGCCCCCGGAAACATCACTCAGCCTTGCCTCCAGTTTTTTTCAGTTGCCATTCACGATATTGCAGCAAAAAAGCCCCAAATGGCATTTTTTAACATTGACCAACACTATAAAAGTTGATAAGACACCTCGATCTGTAAACAATGCGAATTATTACTGTTTCCGTGATGAATTTTTGATTCAGAGAGGTTAAAACTTTCTATGAGCCAAGAAAAGTGACGTGATCACAATGTTAAGTCTACTGCAGGAGAAACACTACTACAGATATTCACTGAGCTGCACATCCCAGAAGTAAACCAGGAAGCCAGAAAATCTTTTACCATGTGTGTCAGGTGAGCAATTCTTAATGGACTGAGAAGGTGCCATCTTGGCATCTGGTCTCCAGATCTACTAATATATCCAACCTAAATGGTACTACACCAAACCTCCAACAACTGCAACCTTCTCAACTAGCTAAATTGTTTTTAAATTGTTAATTATTATGTTATTTTTTGGCACAACTGAAACAGGATCAAAAAATGAACTGTCTCTCATTGCTAACTACTGTTTTTTCCCAAAATAAAGTCCCAGGTGAGACGTCGGAAGGCGAGGTACTAGCATTTCCTCACACCTTTCTGACGTCGGGTTATGGGGATCTCTGTCCGACCATTTCTATGACTTTCTGAAACCGACATGAACAACCACTTTACACTGGGGTTGTCCAGCTGTGTGGAGGCTAAAAAGGTGCAAAGCATTAACCTTTTCTTTAGCTCTCTTTTTTCATTCTAACCACAATTCTTACTGCCACTTTTCACGTGTGCAACCTCGTGCAACACCATGAAAGTCTTCCAAGAGAAACAAACCCTTGTCCCCACATTTGCACGACCACGGGCATGTGGTACAAACCACTTCTTTTCTAGTGTAACTTGGCCCTAACTGTATAACGGTGTTTTATGGGGTCGACTATGTGAAGTCTACACATAAAACAGGTCATATTAACTGGATTGTGGTTGTGATACTTGGGCTCTACACAAAAAAAGATGCAGCTCCACATGAGATGAGTGAGATATGAGAAATATTAGCAACACATCACAAAATGAGTGGACAACAGTTACCAGTATGAGCTGTCCGCAGCAGCACAAATGCATAAATGTACATTCTTAGAACAATTTCAGCACAACTTAAAGGACAGAAAAATGACAGTATATAAAGTTTCAGTTTAACACAGCTTAATCTATATCTCTTACCTATTTTTCTACCTATTTTTCTGTATAGCACAGATTATTTATGAATTTTAAATCAACAAGGACTAGCTTTATATAGCTGCTTTTGGTTATGCTTTTTTATTTTTGCAGGTCTGTTATTTCCTAGTAAAATCCTAGGCTATTTCCTGGAAATAACTATGCAAATTGGTACCATGTACAAAGAAAATACCATTTTATTTATTTACTAGAAATGCGTAGTAAACATTAGGGATGTAAATCACAAGTTTCATCACAATCCAATATTAAATTGATTCTTCATTCTATACAATATTTGCTGATATCACTAAGTCATCCATGATACAACTGTGATTCAGTAGCCTACGATGTCAATAAATACCCTCATTGTCATTTTTTGGCTTCTTAACATTACCTGCCTGGCATTAGGCTGCTTGCACAGTTTGATTTTTTAGAAAGGATGTGTGCTTGGATGGAAATGGTGACACACGTGCCAAAGGAATTTAAAAATAAAGGCGTATCTTAAAGATGAAGATACGTATTGATGTTTTCACTCAATATTCTTTGAAATGATACATCGATCCTGATCACCTCCCATTTATTATCAGAAACTTTATACTCTCTATACATTATACTTAGTCTGCACTGAGTTGCCTGTAGAAGGATTTAACTATTTTCACAATTAGCTGGTAATAACTGGAATTGTTAGTAGACTAACTTACTATGGTGTCCATGTTCCATATGACTGGTACCAAGCCGCAGTTTTTTTTTCCAGAAAATCTCTTTAAAAAAAATTCAGAAATTACAGACCCAAAAAGTAAAGCTTCACCATTTTTTAAAATGGATAAATATCACATCTGTATTGCTATACTGAGTCCTTCTAAAATTTATAATTTCATTTTAATGGTTTTTATATAATGCAGCTTGGCAATTTGTTGCCATTTTAGGGGTGAAACTGCCTGGAAATGCATCAATTTCTGATTAACTTTTATCCATCTGCACATGGCATATACAGCTATGTGATTGGATAACTTCCCAAAATGAATAATTATTTTCAGTATTAATTATCCTTTCCACTGTTTTCTCGATTAACTGTTTAGTCTATAAAAAAGACATCCTTTAGTGTTGCTGGGGACAGTTCATAGCACAGAGCAAGAGTCAAGTTTGAAAACAAGAATAGAATACATATTATTACAGTAAATGTAAATAACCAACACTTCCACGTGAGACAGAACAAACTGACACTGGTGCTGTTAATGAGTGTGGAGTTGCATTGCTGGTTTTCCTCCCAGTTACCCCTCACCGCCTTGGGGAATAATTTTAATCACAGGACATTCAGACGGCCACAAGTCCTTGTTTCCCTGTGAGCTCTGGTCTCATCAAGCCCAAAATCAAAACACATTTGCTTAAACAAATCAGGCAGAAAACTTCAAGACCTCAACATTGCCCTCTGCACAAAATCATTAGGAAAGCTACTCCTTTTAAAGGACACATTGACATTTTGATGTTAGCCAGCTGTTTTCATTTAACAGGCACAGTTTTCTGCCTCTGAATGCCAGATTCTCTGACAATTAAAGCAGACTGTTGGCATTCCTCGCTGAAACACGGGCATACGACTCGCTGCAAATCAGTGGTGTTATTGAGAAATGGTAATGAGCAATTTCAGTTAATAGAAAATCTATTTGCTCAGAATATGAACAGGTGCGTGTTGATGAAAAGCAACTTTCAAAGTGTCAAAGTTTCCAGTTAACGTCGGAAGAAGGGTCAAACAAAAATGACTCTCTTTGTTTCCCCTCCCAGTAGTATGTTACTACACCTATAGTGCATACAGTAGTGGTGTTATTTCTTCAGAGGAAGCCAGAGACGCATCTAGTGTGAGAATGGCCCGAGTGGTTAGCTGATAAAGAGAGGGCAGGGGAAGTAGCCATGCAACGTTATTCATTCAGGAAGCATGAGAGAGGAAGAACAGGAGGAAGTGGGTGAGACGGAAAGTGAGGAGGGGAGTGAGATGGATTGAGTAAAGCAAAGGCACGACAGATTGAGTACAAAAAAAAAAAACGTAACCCCTTTGTTTCACTAGCCCAGGAGTGAGCATGAGGCTTGTGGCGGCCAGTGGGTGGGTCGTCGAGTTAGTCAGTCTGTAAGCGGGTCGGCTTACCTCTGGCGTGTCTCTGCGCGTCTTCCTGCTCGGTTAGCTACTAAGCCTACTGACACAGTGATGGGGGTCTCTCAGGCAGGCTGGGAGGGAGCATGAGTGTGTGTTAGAGTGTGCGTTTGTGTCAGAGAGAAAAGGCGTCAGGGCTGGTCCTCAGTATTGTTCTTTGAAATCTTTTCTGTCTGTCTCGGGGGGAGGGGGCCCTGAGACCCTCAGCTCTCCTCGGCATCGGCCTCTGTGATGTGTGGCCTCCTCAGTATCGGTACATGTCATAGGTACTGACCCAAGATGAAGGAAAAGCCCACGAAGGAAACCTGCTGAGGATTTCATCCAACTGAGCAGTCCTTCTATCTTGTCCAAAGAAATAGTGGGTGGAGATGGCGACAGAGATCATCCCCTCAGGGCCCGATGGGTCGGGCTCTCTCGGAGGCTGATAGACGGGGAGATAGAAAAAAACAAATGAATGCCAGCACAGACAGTTAACATGTGAGAGGATCAGAACCAGACCAGCAGTTTAACCAGGCTGTAAAGAAAATCACCTTGTCTTTAGGTTGATAATGCTGCATGTGTTTCAGCTTATGCAATGGATTTTAACGGTCATGGAGTTTGTCTGAACCCATGCAGTTGTTAATGCAATTCAGTAATTAGACTTTAAAGGTGTTCACATGACAGTTAGACAATCCAATTGCATCCTGTCACGACTTAATCTCCTGCAGACATCACTGAGGGAGATGATGAGGTGAAGTTTTGCAGAAATCAAGTTACTCGAGGAATGAAAAGAATGGCATAAGAAAAAAATGAACATCTGTCAGAGTACTAAGTCTGTAAAAGGTGCAGCAGTACCTGACAATTAACTGTGGACAAGAAAAAAAACATCTTAAAGGGATACTTAGATAATTTGGGTAGAAAAGTTTTATTCGTTGGGAGTGTCCAGTGATTAGGTCTTTCTGAGCAGAATTTCACAAAGCGTTAAAAAGCATACTCAATATTGATCTGCAATTTTCTTTCCTAGGATGTGCTGATTTTAAGGCAAAAAATTCAAAGAATCTTAAAAAAGAAAACCTCATTTGAGAGATTTAGAGGACGCTGTGAAATATAAAGCATTTCGAGTTTTTTGCTTGTATTTATTAATAATTTCCTATACATATGTTTCAAACATGGTGTTTCAATCCTACATTTGCAGGGTGCTGACACAGTTTGATGCATATAAGACTAGATAAGGAATAGCTCGGTGTGTAGCGAGTGTGTGCTAAAAGCAGACGGGTGTTGGCAACCGGAGCAGAGAGGAGATTAACAGTTAAGTTGTCCAGTGACAGTAAATGTACAGTTTGGGTTTCAGTTGGTCTCTGAATAAACACTGCAGCTCCTCAAGAACCAAGTAAAGCAAATGTGTTGCTTCCCAACTGCTGTGTAAAAGTGAACGGGGTTAGGCCTCAGCATAAACTTTGGCCCTGGAGGCAAAACAGGCTCCCCGGAGAGCGATTAAAAAGACATTTCAATTGTGAATGATTGCTCTGTTTCTTTGTTATTACAGATTAAAATTTCTCTGAGAAATTAAATGTATTGATAGCATATTTTTGTACTTAGACAGATGCATACATGTATACATATGCATGTGTGTAGTTCCCTCCGTATCCCCCAACCACTGCAAAAAAGGGCTTGCCTGAAAGCTATGGTGTAATTCAAAAACCTACAAGCATTTCCTAAAAGTGGATCTATTCCTTTAAATACACAAGGTATTAACATAACAAATCTACATTACTCACTGATACTATCCATATTTTATATTGACAGGTTTGTTAATGTTTACTGTCCAAAAAGTTCTTCCATCACAGTATAACAGCTGACATTGACAAACACTGATGCTGTCGCAGATTTTCTCGTCTCACCAAAAACAGAAAGCAGTTTGAATAATTCACATGAAAAAAAAAAAGTTGAGTCAAGGTATGAAATATTTAAAGGTGCAAAAAATCCAGAATGCCCACTAAGCTGCAGGCTGTACCTGTATTTCAAACCAGAAGGTCCATGTGGGGGCATCGAGGCCGTGGGAATAGAAGACAAAATATTCTCCACTCAGGTCGAACTGAGGCGTCCCGTCACCAAAGGACCATGTGGAGAGGCTGGTTCCTCGGTGAGGCATCAGATACAAAGACATGTGGCTGGGACCTGCACAGGACACAACATGCACATATATGCACACATACACATCCAGATCAGCCAACTGGATAATGACTATATCACATTATTGATAGTTTATATCTGTGACAGTGGCTGTACTTAAATGGTCTGGCAACAGAAACCGACACCGAAAACTGAATGTACTAAAATTCGAACAAAAATGCATGAACTTCAATAATAAATGGCTTGATAATATTACCTTAAAAATAATGCAATTGCTCGTGTAATATCTTGCAAGCACTGCTCACAAATGTCGCTGTTGAGCATGTCACATGATCTTCCTCTGCAGATTGAGTTTGCACAGTTGTCTTGGAAATTCAGTATAGAATGTTGTCAAAAATGTTTTGCCGACATACTATACAATGATGTCTTCATGACATTTTTTTTTACAACATAGTATAAAATATCATTTTGGTGACGATTTGGTGCCATCGTGACATTTTTTAAAGACATACTACACTATGACGTTTTGGTGACATTTTTCACAATATACTTGTCGTGAGGGTAATTTGTCAACTAATGTTTCCAAGATCAAGGCTTAACTTTCAATCAGTAATTTAAAAAAATGTCTACACAGTCATGATCTCAGTGTTGATGTAAACTCTGCATTCCAACTGATGTGTCACTGGATATATTCAGTATGCGCAACCATCTCTGTCTCTGTCTGTTTTGTCTGCGAATATTCTGCTGTCATCAGCCAAGATTCTGGACTGCTCATGTGGCTCAAATCCAACTGAAGTCACATGACAGCAGTGTTGAATTGCAAGTCTTTTTTTTTAACTGTGTCGCTTATCTCTCTTCCTAGAAAGAGTGTTTTTAGGCTACATCCAGACTAATAAATTTCAATTTAAAGCTGCATTTAAAATTAAAAAACTATCTCTGTACACACAAGATTTTAGCACACTTTCCGAAATAATGTCCATCTATACTAACACACCATATCACATGACCATTCACGTACACTTGGGCATGCCTGTAATGGTGCTAACAGGAAGCAGATGTCTGCTGTGTGGTTGGCTGCTTCATTATAGAAAATAATACAGAGGGAGAAAATGGTGAAAAGTAAGAACAGAAATGTATTTGTCTGGAGCAACAATGGAAATGTTACTGAAAATAACATGAGTATAAAGCAAGCGAGGCCACAGAAAATCGTTTTGGAAGATTGGGAGGGCGAATATGCCGACATATTGAAGCAGAAAAGTATTATCCATCACCTAAGGAAGCTGTGGCTATAGGAAAGGAGCACCCAAAAACCAAAAACGTATCAAGCAAATGATGACGCAGACACCAAACACCAAAACATGTTTTGGTGTTTGGTGTCTGCGTCATCATTTCCAAAAATCTCAGTTTAGACCCGACCAGCCTGAAACCCAACTGTCAAGGTTACGTACTAAAAACGGGGTCTGCACTGTTTTTAAAAAGTCTCTGTTTTAGGAGCAGTTTGGACGCTAGGTGCAAAAATAGCAATAGTATGCATTTTTAAAACAAAAATGTATGTGAATGTAGCCTTAATATAATTTATGTTGGTTTGGCCAAATAACGTTGTCCTGACCTTTCACATTGAAGGTCATCTTGATCGTCCCCCAGCTGGTCTCCTCTCTGGACAGCAGGCTGAACTCCACAGGAGAGGTGGGAGACACTTCTGGTGCAGGAAGGTACCAGTTCTTCCTGCAAATACACCAAAATATTTGAGGCAAGGAAAAATTAAAAGTATGATAGGTCTATAAAGGAAGATAATCGCATCAAGCAAATGAAAAAAAAAAAAAGAGCTGTCAGCTACAAGGCTACAAACTACTGACTTGCTGAGGAACTTCACAGGAAGGAACCAGGGGTAACCACAGAAGGGCCGGTCTTCACGGCAGCTGGTGCGAACGCTGTCGTTGATCTCGGGGATGAGGGGTGTGACGTGCTGTATGCCTGTGTAATCAAAACTGTTGATCCACAGACCTGAGTCTCGGCTCTCCACCTGGCCCTGGAGGTTGTGGAAGGTCCGCGTCGTATGCTGCAGAAGGGTGGACAAAACATTTTATTTACTTATTTTAAGAAAACATCTTTCTCCAAGCTGCCAACTGTTTTTCAGGCAAAATTACTTGATGGAGCTCTCTGTGATTTACATCAGCAGGTGGAGGAGTGAAATCACTTTTAGCACTTTTATTCAATCACATGGAGAGACGTCATGGTGTGCCATGTCCCAGTTACAAAAACAACATACAACATAGGGGCTTTGCATTTCACCTGCTTCCAGCAAAAGATTTTAATGATGTAAGCAGGTGCTGCACTGCAGGATAGTCAGCTGAGGCAGAGCAAAAAAAAAAGATAAGAAATTTAAAGATAATTCTACAGCAGACATCTTCCAGGCTTCCCACACTTTTTTACAATTACATTTTCCAGTAACTTTTCCACGACATTTAACCACATTTTCTTGACAGTATTAGATTTTTAATTTGTAATACAAGGATCAATGTATGTTTAAAACTTTTCCAGGTCTGGAAAACAGACTTTCTTCACTTTTCCAGAAATTTCATGATCATGGGAACTCCCATGTTCTCATGGCAATGAAAGTTATTTATGTTGGATTTTTCACACTATTAAATTAGCATTTTTAAAAAGCTTGTAAAATATCTAACAATCCAAAATATAAAAGACAAATTTAATGAATTTTTACTTTTCAAAAGGATGACAGTGTACAGAAAAATGTGACTGTGTGAGAGATATCTATGTCCTTTCTCTAGCAAGAATTACAATAGATGCACATGTTTCGGTGTACATATTTATGCTTCTGTTTGTGTTTCTGTGTGTGTGTGTGTGTGTGTGTGTGTTGTGTTGTGTTGTGTGACTTTGAACCTGCAGGAAAACTCGTTTTGGTCGCGGGCTCTCTGGACTGCCTGAATAAGGAAAAAGGAGGCCGCAGGACATCAAGAGGAACATAAAGATGAAGACTGTGCCCAGACCAGCCAGGATCCACTTAGTGCTCCGTACCAAGTAGATAAAATGAAGCTGAGACAGAGAAATATAAAATGTTACCAGAGTGGAGGAAAAATATACACTGCAGTCTTTTTGAAATTACAACAAATATGAGAACATTTTTTGGTGAAGTGGTGGATTATTAAGACAAAGTATCCCAAAAACCCGAAGCTTCCGTCTGCAAGATCTACACAAACTTTTACTGTCACTCAGCCAACTATGCACAGCCGTTGGTTTCCTTATCTGAAGTCAAACAATAATGTAAATAGACTGCTCAAACAACACTGCTGCCAGTAGCTTAACCAACATAATAAAACCGGTTTGGTCACGTTTATTCTGTCCTGCATGCACTCTCCCAATGTGATTTCAAGGTGATTCTGCTGACAAATTTGTTGTTCAATAATGTTCATAATGTGGAGCTACTCACAAAAAAGGACGACAGGAAGATGGTTGCCAGGGTGACCAGGGAGGCCATCACCACCTCAGGAGGTATTTCTGTGCCACTGCGACCCATGATTGGTGTGAAAATCTCAAACACCACCCAGATGAGGAACATGAAGTGGACATAAGGCAACGCCAGGCCCAACAAATAAAGCATGCTGTACTTCACTGATGCTCCTGAAGAAAAGATAGAGAGGCGACTGTTAGTCACATCAAATGGAAACTACCAAGGATCAGACCGTCAAAATCTTTTGGCTGCCCCACAGCTATGAATATCTCTCTAAGGCCCAGCCCACACAGACAACTGAAAAAATTGAATTTTCTTATCTTTTCTCCTCAAGGACAATTCCTGTACAAAAACAATGAAAACACAACTGAAGCACTGTCAAAAGCATGCAAAACCAACAGGCGGCAAGCCTTCTCACGCAAAGAAAAGAAAGAAGATGTTGGCAAAATCAATCAATCAATAGTAAGAGGATCAGTGTCGCCTTGAAAGGAGGCTGCCAGGGAAGGGCTGATGTTTGTTGGTGTTATTTATTATAATTATTTTTTTTCATCTCCTCTCATGTTTACATTTGTAGAGTATTGTAATTAATCATTATATGTTTGAATAGTAATGAGGTTTGTTCTCTGACCTCAGAAAAGCTTAAAAAAAGAAAAAGACGATGAAATTGGCCAATTGTCATCTTTGCAGGTGTCTAAACAATTACGTTTGCGGTGTGGCATAAAAGTCATTAAAAAAAAAAAAAGGAAAAAAAGAAGGGCTGATGAAATTTGTAGTCGTTTTAATTGACCTATAAATAAACACTAGTAGTGAATAAAGTTAACTAGAATTGAGTGTTTACCTCTATGCTTAAATTCTTTTGCCAGCAGCAGCCTGGTGGCCAGTGGGAAGGCCACCATTAGCATGGGCACGTAGGCTGAACACAGGCCCTGCTGGGTCAGCCACACCAGGCTGCAGCACCACAGAAACAAGCTAACGTCGAAGAAGAGATCGCCGAGCTCCACCAAACGGACACCCTGCATGGAACACATACATAACAGCTCAATACAGAAGAGTTATGCACGAGCAGATTAGACAGGGTATGCTGTATTTTGCTTTGATAAATGGGATATAGCTAATGTGCAGTTGAGGGAAAAAAAACGTTGGGATTGAAATCTGTTGACATAGAGGAACGCTAAAAAGTGTTTTCTATTAATAGTGTGTATGTGGTGACAACTCGTACTTCTCACTCAATGCCCCTGTTTAATTAAGGAACTAAAGACTCATACGAGGAGATCAGATCCGTTGGTCAGTACATGCTGTTAAGTACAAGACTACCTTTAGCCCTTACATAAACTATATAAACAAAAAATATCACATATCTTATTAAAAAATCACTGCAAGTAAGATGACTGCTAACTCATGAGTGTTGTGGATAAACACTAAACAGGCACAAAGAATCAGTGAAATGACTTGGAACTTTCCACAACAGGAAATGTACATAATGGCCACAGTTGTATCCTGAAACAATAAACTAAAAAGTAACAGCTGTACTACTGCAGGAAGGCTTGCTGCAATATGTTGTTATTTCATTAACAAGGACAACATCCCACGTGTACACAAGGCAGTATTGTTTCATCAAAACGTTCCACTGAACATCATGATCACGGCCTCACTGAGATGCACTCGCCCGGCTCTTCTTTCACAATAACTTTTTGGTTAAAGGATTTGCCAATCAGCAGTTAACTCTCTAGTGTTTGAAGGGAGATTTTCGCACATTCAACAGTCTCAGTTGCCTTGCATTAAACAGTATTGTATGAGTCTTGAAAAAAGCAGAAGTTGCCGCACATTGCTCTTGCTCAGTGTCACAATTTATCGGTCATACTAACATTTCGGTCCCTCCAGACCTTCATCAAGACAATTTAAAATACCCTTGATGAAGTTCTGGAAGTACCGAAATATTAGTATAACAAATAAACTCTTTAGTGTTGTCATAAATATATCAATTACCAATAGATATCAACTCTGAACAATTAAAAAGGTTTAAATACTAATTTTTTGAAGCACTGATACACCGATACCAGCTGCACTTTGTCGCTCTCTTATTGTTAATGTTTACTAAAGTCATACTGCAGCTCTACACTACAAACCATGAAAATAAATATTGTCCTTGTCATGTTATAGCCTTATCTTTTAATAAAAAAAATAATTTGCATGCCCTCAACGCCAAAATTTTCTCTGTGGTTTTGAAAATAATATTGTATATCGATGTCTTTCAAGGGATTATATACACACACACACACACACACACACACACACACACACACACACACACACACACACGCACACAACAGATCTGTACAGCAGTGTATGGTCTTGCATCTCTGCGATGCAAATAAATCTCCAACCAGAGCTTAATATAGCAGATTCTGGCCTTGACTAATTGTCTCTAATTCCACTCTCTACATGTTCCTGTGTATGCAAAAAAAGTGATGACTTTTTTGTTATCTGTTTCAGAGTTCTTGTGGTTAAAGCAAAACAGTGATTCTCAACCAGGGCTACTTATACTGCTGAGGGTTCTTTGGCAACTGCCAGGGTGTACGTGGAAATATTGTGGCAGCTAATGTGATGAAGACAATATTTTTTATATCTAGTCAGCTACATATTACAACTGCACAATGTTGGAAATTAGAGTGAAAAAAAGAGTAAAACCTTTTTGTTCACAATTTCAGTGTTAAACAGGGTGAATAATTGAAATATAAAAGGTTATTTGGGGGGTGAACTCGTCCTTTAAGCGATAGAAGTACAAATGAAAACAAGACTAAACTGACACTGACATTTTCACTGAATAAAAAAAAAAAATACAACATCGACTGTTGTATCCACTTTTATATAAATCATAGTTCTATTAAATCCTATCTAAAATCAATATAAATGAGAACATTTGGAACATGATGGATTAAAGTCTGGATGCCACTAAACAAGAATACCAAATTATCAATAGCCAAGCAAATCTACTGATATTTGTAGATGCAGGCATCATTTATTTAATCTTGTTTGAGGACTCAGGAAGGCCATTTAAAACGAGGCCAAAGATATATTGTGCTCTGTCAATAGAGATTTTGTTTCATCAGAAATGAAGCCTTATGCGGTGTGGCTGGCACAAAGATTAGTCTGTGTCCTCTCTGGAAAATGGCCATGAAAAGCTGAAGTTCATTATGTGGTTAGCTCAGATGAAAATACATTTTGTATAATGGTTCAAGGCTTATATTTGCTAAATGTCAGAGATATAATAGGTCTGTTGAGCTGCAAGAGCTGCTCCTGAAATGCACAGCATGTACAGAGTTTCCCATAAAGTCTCTAACATTGGCTCTGGAAATGCAAGAACAGGTTTTGCTATCAGCAGGCAGAGATGAAAACATCTGATAGCTGGAAAACCACAGCGAGGCAGGTCAAGTGCCTCTCAGCCGTTAATGCGTATTTGGTGAATTATTGTGTTCATGTGACTGACAGATGACTGCTGGTGTCACACTCAGAAAGAGCTGCTGATCTGTAATGGAGGAAGAGGAACTACATGGCCTTCTCCTCTCTGCACTTTAGTCCCCATAAAATGTCAGTAAACATGGCATATTAGACTTGAGTAAATAGTAACACAACAAAGTTTACGCTGTGTTCAAAAGTCAGATGTAAAATCATGATTCTTGGAAGAGAAAGATATCAATCTAAGTCCAGCTGGTCGACATTCCTCTGCTTCAACAGAGCAAATATTTTAACCTTTTGTCCAGCCTTATGATTTTAGCATTTCGCCATTGAACTCAGCAATTTTCTGTACAGCAGTGTGTACACTTGTACACTTTTTTTGTCCCATTCAGCATGTTGAATTGGCTTCAGCGATGGCGGAGCCTAGCAGTAAAAGAAATCAGTTTGACTGGCAGTTCAGCTTAGCGCAGAAGAAGAGAAAAAGAAGTGAGGAAAGCAATCAACCTACTAAAGTCAGGAGGGAATGAGATCGAAACAAACTTGTCATATTAAGTAAGATTTCTTTTTTAGCCATTGGGCTCTTTAGCTCTTTAACTGGCTAAATAGCACCTTCAAGTCGTCCTGTCGGCCTTCCAGTTTCCCATTTTTAATGACAAATACAGACTACCACTGCCTCCTGCTATGAAGAATTATTTCTTCTTACACAGGTGCAGAACATATTATGTGCTAGTTGACTGCTGCCTATAGTATTTGTGGTGTGTTCAAGTGCAACTTTTGGGCAGAGATAAAGGGAAACATGAGGCAGTGCAACAGCCTTCACCGTCACTAGTTCTTCAATGTCGTTTTGCTGTGTCTGGGCCTTTTAGGGGTGGTGGTATGTGGATTTTGTAGGGGTAATCAAGAAAGCATATAAATGTATTTCCCAAATGTTAAAATATACCTTTGGCGGAAATCCTACAATAAAACTTACACTTACTCCGTAATACAAGTTCTTGGCCAGCGTGTGAACGAGGATCATCTTGCCTGTAGCTGCGGTCCCATACAGGCATATGGAGGCGTAGAAGTGGTTGTACCAAAACATGGAGCGACCCAGCAGAGTGACGAGCAGAGCGACAATCAGCACTGACAGCAGGGTGATGAACCAGCTTAGGACTGCTACGCCTGTGGCACAGGCCAGATCTCGGACATATCGGCCACCTGAGAGAGATGGAGAGGACGGATGTAAATGAAGACCAACACACAAGAATAGCTCTTCTAAATCTAATACAGAAAATTAAACAATAATTTGGATTATGCCCCAAAGGTTGGGATTAGAAATTTCCTATTTAAACACTTGACAGAAAGACTTTTAGATAAGCCACAAAAAGGAAAACATGCAACACACACATCCAGTATAGGAAATGGCATAACAACATCCACCACAGGAAGTGGCAACCTACCCCCATTGCCTGGCAGTGAAGCTTTCTTGGCCAGATAAAAAAAAGTGACTGTGGCTACCATGTAGTTTAGGATAGTGCCAACGCGGGCTGGGTAAGCCACCACAACTACACCCAGTAGGTCAAAAAACACCATGTTGCCATGACGATACTCTGAGGAATCAGCCAACTTCTCTGACGTCACCAGGTACCTCAGAACTGCCAGGATGTTGTCGCCTGAGAACACGAAGTCAGTTTAAAGGTGAAGAGGTTTAAAGTTGAAATGTGACACAACAAACACTCAGTTGCATTGAGCTTCTTTGTTTTTGGCAGTAAAGAGTACAGCAGGAGTACAGCAGCTGAACTGCCTGAGAGTACAAGCAGAACATCCTAACTTAAAACCAGGAATGGACAGGAGACTATATGAATTCATGGAAATGGACAAAGTTGTAAATGCTGAGTTTACTCTATTGTGGTTTGTAATTTCCACTATTTGTACTTCTACCCCAACAATAAGAGGAAGGAAATGGTTAACATGACTGCATATGAAACAGATAACGTCACTGTAAGATACGCTCATCCTTTATTCAGCTGACACATCATACACAGTAGACAAAGTTTATTGATGACCAGAAGGGACAGGCTACACTGAGGTAGTGGCCTTTGTCATTCCTGCCGGACAATACAGACAAAATCTGGAGCTATGAGACCATGTGCAGATGAGTACTGTGCTAATATGAAACAACATACTAGTACGTGAAGATGTGTTACTTTGTACTGGGACTTACAATCTCTGCTTTAAGTTACATTACCATTGATCAATTAGAAAATAGCATGACGTTAACTCTTGGCAGTGGCCAATGTTTATTGGTGTTTTTTCAATTTTGCAGTGTCTCAATGTTGTTTTGTTTATTTGCGGTCGAACATGGACGACAGTTGCGAACATACCTAGCTGCTGATTTGGAGAGGAAGCCACTGGCTGGACAAGGCTCTGACACTCTGGCATGATGTAAGAGTGCAACATGTGCCTTGTAAAGTTAAAGAAAATGATGGCCGTGTGGGAGTATTAAACTGTCTCGGAAACAGTTGGCAAAATGCAGTTTGGGAGATATGTTTTTTTGAAGAGGACCCATTTTTCGGAAATCCACTAAACTCAGATACTGTAGAAATAATAACTTCTGTTCCCCAGTGCTGGCACAAATAGCACGTAAATACCTATGTGATCAGTGCACCAGCAATGACAGCGAGCTGCTGCTCAGCTCTGCATCTCCCATGTTCAATAAGAAAAGAAATAGATTAAGCTACAACAACACAGAGATTATTATGGTTTAGTTAGTACAGGTATAAGTATGTAGGTAGTTGTACAGCAGGCTAAAAAGACATATAAAGCTGTGATTTTGAAAAAAAAAAAAAAAACAAAGAATCTTTTTCATGTGAAAGAAAGCTCCATTTAAGGTTGTTTCATAAATTTGTACAACGGAATTTGTGCTTATTCAAAGACAACGGAGGCAAAAAAGGACTGAACAACTTTCAAAAAAAAGGTTTCGTTATTTTTTTACAATGTCGATGTTTTTGTTTCTTTGGCACAAAAGGCAAAATAAATAACAACAACAAAATAAATATCAATGACAAAATTAATAGAAAATTCTAATAATATAATATAAAATCATATTATGAAATTAAATACTTCTGATTCTGAAAAAAAAACAAAACATCCACATCGCTATTGGCTATCGGCCACATTGTAATTTAAACATCAGAATCGACCCGAAATCAAAACATCTCAACAATTATTTTTAAATGCAATTTAGTTCAATCAAATGTATCTCACTGGTAATTATAGTGAATAAATGTATGAAAGATCTATGGAAGATATCAAGCTGTATATCATACTTGCTTTAACAAATTATGATCTTGCACATACACTACTACAATCCCACACAGTTCCACATCCATATCATGCAGGCTACAATAACACTCGCCACTCGACGCTCGCCATCCTACTCTCCTAAAATTCTCTCAAACACACAGCTACATTTTTGTTTTTTCCATGACAGGATATGTTGAGAAAGGCACAATCCACTCACACACACAACTGTCTTAGTCACTTTATACTATTTAATGGTGCTTGGGAGAGATTATGATGCGTGTGAGCAAATGTGATTTCATGACCCAAGCAGAAGTGTTTCAAATAGGATATCTGCATGTGTGTGAGAGCAAGTCTGATTTAATGTTCCTCTCATAATTATACAACAGTTATATACTGGTATATGGGTCACGTGGAAGACTTCACATGAAATTGGCTACAATCATGATGCTGAATGTGAAAGAAAAATTTGGCGACGTGAAGGATCAGTAAGAGGTCGCTGTGCGGGTTACTGCCGCCTGAGGCCAAGTTTCTTTTATTTGTGCTGCCCTATGTACTGCTGCCTGCATGTCTGCACAGTTAACAGTACACACACACACACACACACACACACACACACACACACGAGACAAAGCTCCATTGTTCTTCTGCCTGGTAGGCTCACTGTGGCCTAAAAGTGTAAACAACAGAGTGTACAACATCTACTTGTTCATGCTGGGTTCACTGCTTAGCCACACAATTCTGTTCAAAGCAATGTAACCACAACTTTCCTTTCTGATTTAAATACAAAAATTATGAGATTAATATTTAAAATATTAACTCAACCATTTGCAACGGTTAATTTGCCACTTTCTTGTTAATATATCGACACATCTTAAAAAATAGATCCAGGTTTCATTTGGACAAAAGTGAATCTAATTTAGGGCGACACTAGCCTTGCACCTTTCCCCTACTTTGCTGAAAAGCAGAGCTGTGAAAAGAGAGATTTGAATGAGGCGGATGAGGCCAAAAACCTGCTGTGTTCATCAGAAGCATCAACAGAGAAGAGCTACTGGTCTATCTCCTCATTTGCCCCCGTGCTGTATCTACTCTCCACCATACAAAACTGTTCTGCATCCTTCTCTACAGACTAAAAATACCTCCTACCTACCTCTAAATTTTCACTTTCTCTCTCTAATAATTCATGCCTTTCACGGTGAGTTACTGTACACAGAATAAGAGCGGGGAGATGTCCAGTATCTGCTGAGAGAGAGAGGAAAGATGCCAACTGTCTTGAGTTTTTAGTGCTGACTGACTGGATTCTCTGCTAAGTAAAGCAAAAATAATTCAGCATCACAGATGCACAAGGTAAATAAAGGGCAAGTGTAACAGTAAAAGTCCACAACTGCAATGTATGTTTGTACGCGTTTCTTAGTTTTCCAGGGAAATAATGAGATCAGCAGAGTGCTGACCAATCTGAAACTGGGAGCATAAAGTACAAATGGACGGCGTGTATTTCAGCTGGTGACAGAAAAAAAACGATTTTACCACACCATTTTCCTGCTGCATTGACCACTTTCTCCTTGACAATCAGACACACCCAATGGCCAATAACCGCAGAATCTATTTGCAATGACGGTCAAATAATAGCATAACGTGACACCCATTCAAGTTTTGTACACGTAGATATGCAGAAGTGCGTTTCTGTGTGGTGTGTACCTGCTCTCTGGATCGAGTCTGTCAGGATCCTGTCAGCAGTGTCGTACTTGGTGTGATAGATGAAACCATTTTCAATGAAAGCCAGATCAATTCCTGTAAAAAATCAAATGCACATACACACAAATAAGATTAAAAAAAACACAAACACAAAATAAAAGCGGCTTTGCTCTGTACATTTAGCAGCCACCAGATTAATGTTTTCAGCTTTGACACAGATAGTAATTTCTATACTGTACTGAGGTATTAACAAGTTGAATTTCAAACTTATTGACTTTTAATTAAATATAAGACCAAATTTGCAATGGAAAGACATACCAAAAGTGAAAATAAACTCTCTAAAAAAAAACATTTTAAAATGAACAGAGAGGTAAAATGTCACTGGTGTTACTTTCTGTAATTATGGCTCTGCATGTGCAATTTTACTGCCTTGACCCCATTATCTCAAGTTTAAAAAAGCCTTCGACATACAGCATAGATTGCTTTGTAAGCATTTCCAGGCACTGGCCATAATCACCACTGGTTAAAAAAAAAAAACCTCAAGCTTTTTGACGTTAAACTTCTGTTTTCCTAATCCCATAAACTAACAAGCAGGGTAGCTAGCAGTGCCCAGGTTTAATTATGCAGACTACAGCAGGGAAAAAATAGGGGCATTGTGCGCATTTAGGTGTTGTGTCAAAGTCTGTTCCCCTGTCAGATTGTGTTTCCCTCCTGTTAATGACATTTTAATGCCAACAAAGGAAATTCACATGGTAATATGACTAAAAGAATATTTGATTGGATTTGAATTCAAGAAATTGTAATATTTTTAATGCCTTTTACTAGTAAATGTGTATTTAAAAAAACATTTTAAGACTTTTTCAAGACCTGCAACCCCACCAAGTACTCTGAAGAATGCTATGCATTACCTGGGATGTTGCCAAAATCCCTGTAGATTCGGAAGTCGGTGTCAGAGGGAATGATGCCACTCTGAAAGACCTCCTGGCCGACCACAGAGGCAAAAGGGTGTTTGGCTGCATGCACGTAGGCCTGGACCAGCCACGGGTTCTCAGGACCTTTTAGGGAACAGAAAGATTTCTGTGATATTTTATATAGTGGACAGTTATTGTACTCTCTTAGGCACAATAATTTGGTAGAAGAAGGCATCAAGGGCACTATAACACTGTTTCCTGCTGCCTTAACCACTTCCCCTTTATAGTTTTAGTGATGTAGGCATTTAAGCTTGTTTAATGTATAGAGTAAGTGCATCAAATAACATCTAAAATATAAATGCAATATTACAGGCACCTTAGGACCCATAATCAGGCTGCTAGTAATCCATATAGATACATAATAGTGGTATCCTGCAGAATACAAAAAAGTGGAACAACAGCATTAACTGTAGGTACGTAATACAAAACTAAACATTGATTTTGAGGTCTGCAACAGTGTGTCTGCATCACACAGTCGATCTCTGTAAGAGCAAAAACTGCGTTGCATTCATTTGCACACTCTTTCCAAGTACAGGAGGAAGAAACATTGATGGTGGATTGCACATGCAAATACCGGAGGAAAAACTTGCTATAAATAAACAAACCAGAACAGTTCGTTTGATACGGTACCCGTCTGGAAAACAACCTCCTTGCCCCCGACACCTGCAGCCTCCAAGTTAATGAAAGCTCGCACCTGCTTGGCCCACGGATGCTGAGTAATGAAACCGTGACTGGCCTGATGGAGAGAAGGAATAGAAAATAAGCCCAAAGAGTTAGTGAGTGAGAAAGTAACAATGTCACAGAGGAAATTAAATTAAAAAGATAGAAGTTTTATATCAAATGACAACCCAAAGTGGTGAAGATAAGCTAGTCTGACATCCAAAGTGTAAAACGTGTTCTCGTCACTTCTTTTTACCTGAAGGATATTTTCCTCTGCCCCATTAAAGAGGAAGATAACTCCATGATGAAGAGGTGTAGACTGGTTGGCCAGAGAATGGAGGACTTCCAGCATCACTGCACAGCTCACTGCATCATCACTGGCACCTAAGACAAGAAAACCAGTGAATGTGATTCAAAAAAACCCAAAACAAAACAAACAGCTCCTGCTTGCCTTTCAGATTCATATCAGGCAAAAGGAGCTTGGCTCAGCCTGATATTTACACATTAAGATATGCAATCGTTCACCCAGATCGCTCCACTGTCTCGACTCAGTGTGTCAGTTTGAGATTAGAAAACATGTAGGTGATGGAGCTGATAACGCTGGTGTACATCAGAATAATGTATGAGTGAAGGTAGTACGCTGTGAGTGAAAACATGACAAGAATGCGACTAGCTGGTGAAAACCCAGCTCCCACTGCTTGCATAATAGTGAGAGCACAAAGGAAAAGCGGCAATAGTGAGAAGAGAAGAAAAGAGCATGTGAACAGGGCATGTGATGTGGAAAGATTAAACAGGTTAATGGTGAGGACGAACACATTTCACTGAGAATAAATGCAGAGAGAAAAAAAATGTCCAAAGATCAGAGAGCCTAACTGAGACATCATGTGCTCCAGCTTTCTGGATTGAATGTGTTCACGAGGTGGGGGTGGGAGCCTGTTCACCATCTGTCTGGGTACCATTCATGCTCCTGTCACTACCACTTATGTCTGCTACATATTAATCCGTGTCCCCAAAAAAGCTCTGTGAGAGTTAAAGATGGTGAGTGCAAATCAAAGCATGAATAGTTCACCTGTGCACGTTAAAGTGGGAAAAAGTCATTAGAAGTACTCTGATTTCAATTGTCCGTTTGATGTGCTGACCGTATTTTCCCGTACAAACTTTAAACACAGGTGGACAAAAGTATGTGCAACAGTGAGCTACCTTTTTATTCTGTCTTTTTCGCCCCATTATTATTTTTAGCATGAAAAGTGTTTAGAATTCCAAGAAATCAAAGGCTTGGCAGGCAACTGTGGACATAAATGTGTATCTTCCTGGTCCACACCTCTTGGATGAATTTCCTCTTGTTGGTGAAGCTGTGTGTGCACATTTGTGTCTATGTGTGAGAATATATCCCTCAAACAGGCTCAAGGGTGAGGATTGAAGCAGCGAAAATTCCTGAATTAACACAAGACAAAGAAATTAAGACTGTGCTATCTATCATCAATAAACAGTTATTCCTGTGCAGTCCAGATATGATTCGCTTCGGCATTCAAATTTTCTGGATTGGCAAAATTTCACACTGTGTGGTCCACATGACGGCAGTGCACAGATAAGGGTATTATCATAAAACACATGAGGACTTGTAGATGGGATCTCGTGTCTTGTGCAAACTGAATGAAAGAGCTGCAGGATTTGACTATACAAAACAAAACTTAAAGGTGGTTTCAATAGTGATAACTGGGTAGAAGAAACGTATTTATACTTATATTTTACTCTACATCATGTTATATTTTAAAATGTTAGTATATTTCATTGTTTAATTTAGTTGAGGTCCTTAGAAAAGCCCATTATGGGTTTCTACCTCGCCTGCACATGTAAACGGCTTTCTTTTGCTTAAATGTGCAAATAAATAAAATAAAATAAAAGTCTGCAGCCATAGCAGCTCTATGAGACTATAATGTGACACAGAGATGCTTAAAGGTTGATGGAAATGTCATTATTCTGCAGGTATTGGTACTTTGGGTATACCAAGTACTGATCCACTGTTTAATTACATAAATAAACTATAGATACAAAAATAAAATATAAAAAGATACAAAAATATACATTTACTGAATTGGTATTCATCATTACAATAATTCATCTCACAAAATAAAGCAACACACTGGTCAAAACTCAAGGAGGAATTGAAATTCCATGTATCTCTATAACAGCCCAAACCACTCCTCAAGTACCACTTGTCCTGCATGTTTTGCATCTCTTCCTGCTGTAACACAGCTGATTCAAATGATCAACTGGTTGATAACAGGCTGATCATTTAACACATGCAAAACATGCAGGACAAGTGGTACTTGAGTAGAAAACCTCTGCTCGAAAAGCTGCTCTGTAAAACTAGTGTAAAATGTAAACTTTTAATCACAAACAGTCACAAGGCAGTTCAAACAAATGTGATAAATGACGATTTAAAATAAAACAGGAATACAAATTCTTTGTAGACATTTAATGCCAATAAAAATTTCAATATTGATATAAATCACTATAGCAGCTGAGACTTTAAACCTAGAATTAAACTGAACAGATCAGCCCCATTTTCACAGAAACTTGATCCAGCTGTTTGAGTGAGTTGCAGCCCGATATCAGATATTAGTATTGGATCAGTGCATATGGTCATAAACCAAAGTATTTGAAGAAAATTTAGATATTGGCCCTAGATAAAAAGTGAAGGGATCAATGTTTACAGTGCATCCTCTGTGAAACACAAATGGGAACCTCACGGGGGCAAAACAGGAAGATTGAGGGAATCACTAAAGTCAGTATGCTTCATCCTGTGAGGAATATGATTGTTGCTACAAAATTTCATGGTAATCTTTTCAATAGCTGTTGAGATATTTCTGTTGAGAAGTGGTGGACCAACATTGCTACAGCCATGCTGCCACCGTGGTTAAAAATTAAAACAGAAAAAGCAGAGGAATTTTCTGTAAAGTGCTCTTCAGATCAGACACAGGACAGGAACAGCAATTAAATGACTATCTTAGATACACAAGATGGCACTAAAAGAACTGAAACAGAAGATTTGAGGTTTCAATCAGCTGAAAAAAAAGCTGAAAGTTGAACAAATACACAGGAATTATTGTTCAAGTGTTTATTCTCTTGCAGTTAGTTAAAGATTGATATCTGAAAGCCCTTTCCTTTCTGTCAAATCAAGTTTGGCCCACTGGTGTGTGAATCATTTCTGCATGTATCTACATGCAAACTGAGTGCTAAATCAGTTCATCTACAGCTCACTGTTCATCACTGTCAGAGCCTTCAGCAAGAGCTCACATGCAGTCGGCAAGAGAAGGAGGAACGTTTTCATACCTGGACTGTTGGCCACTGTGTCAAAGTGGCAATTGGCCAGCATGAGATGCTGCGTCCCACCCTTAGGCTCCAGCCTGACAGCAATGTTGGTGATACGGTCATAGAAGCTGGTGAAGCCTCCGAGAAAGTCAATGGAGAAAGTGCCGGTGGGACGCTGTACATCTACCGTGAGCTGATGGGGACCCGCTGCAGTCTCGACCCGGATTTTCTCAATCTGCTCCAACAAGTAGCCCACTGTCAGGACCTCATTCTCCTGGCTGCCCACTGGCCGAGGGCCGACACTAGTGATCTGCTCCAAGTGCCGTCTAGATTGTGAGGCACGAGTGAGAAGAGAGACAGAGAATATTGTGATGCTCTGAGGGGTGGAAAACCAAGACTACTTGTTCCATCACAGTATTACAGCAGCTTATCAGAGCCCTGCAAGTCAATGTTGCTGTTAAAGACAGTGATGTAGATAATCTTGCACTCTTCATTTTGGAAAAATAATAGAATAAACTCAATGAGTCACAGTTGATTTTACTTTAATATATGTGAAATACAACACAAATCTGACATCGGAGAAGGTCCACATGTATGCACGGACACAGCCGGAGCAAAAACCTATAATATATTGTCTATTTCACATTTCATTTCACCTTCGAGGACTCAAAACAATGTTGTGTAACCTTTGGTCCAATCTGTTTATCACTGGAGTCTGAACAGCCACAAGGCCCCCATCTTCAATCGCTGATACTTCTGCTTGCTGACATTTAAATGATGAAATGAAACCAGGTTGAAGTTCAGATATCTTTTCAGACTTTGCTGTTCATTTTGAAAGTGAAGGAATTCAGACCCCACAGTTATGCACCTCTCATTTTCATTTACGTCAGACAAAGAAAGGGTTGCTGGCTGTGATGAAGTAGGTGAGTATTGTGTGAGTATTTTGCCCAAATACTGCTGACCTACATTGGGTTAATAATACGGATTAGCAAGCAACAACAAACTGCTGGATGTGACAGTTTCATTGGTGGATTTAAAAAGAAATAGCACACACTTGATTTGAGAAACTTCTGCTCTGACCCAATCAACAAGTGCCGAAACAATTAGCTGCTTAATCAATTATGGACAGAATCAGCTACAATTTAAACATTTACGATATATTTTATGCAAAAATGACAAATAAAAATGCTGTGATTCCAGATTCCCAAATGGGAAGATTTTCAGCCTTTCCACAAATTTATAATAATGTTTTTCACTATTTTTCTGGTATTTTTTGGACCAAATGATGCGGTTGAGTGAGAAAATAAACAGCAGATTGATATATATTGAAAAACAAATTGTCATCTGCAGACCTGCAAATAAGGTTCAAGGTTTTAAAGAGCGAGTGAAGCATCTTCATAGGCACTGACTGGTGGTCTTGAGGTTGAGTCGGAAAATTGGGTGACGTCCCTCTTTCACCTAATTAACTGAGTGGGAAAGATCTTTCCAAAATGAAAAAGTGACCCCACAAAAGGCTGGACTAGGACTACAATTTACTTATTTTTCATTGAGTTTTATAAGCAAACAAGATGTAACCCGTCCTTGTTAAGTTGGCTAAGTCCTGAGTTTGGACAACTGCACTGACCCGTGCAGGTTACATGTTTCTGTGGAAGTTTAACCTGATCTTTGTCATCAGTGCAGACTCCCGCAGGACATAGAAACAGGAAATTAAGCCAAGCAACCCATATGGTCAGAAAAAGCAGATGCCACTCCTCAACTGTTCTTTAAAGAAACAGCTGCTGGTGGTGTTTGCTGCAGCTGTTCAAGAAAGTCCAGTCCAGTCCAAGATAATTGCGATATGATATATATATATATATATACACATATATATAATAATACAATTGCAATATGGGTCACGATTTAAGATGAAAAGAGATAACAGTATTGTTTGTAATTCATCTTCACTGAAAAGAATTGTAGAAAAATGATTATGATGTGATTTTTAGCTGGGCCTGTACCAAACAAGCCAGTTCCCTTACATCTAGAAAATGATTTGTAGGCCGGGACATCTCTGTAAGCACCACAATATGTCCTTTATAATTATAGGTTATCTTACATTTACCAAAAAACTGTACAGATGCAATTTGCATATTGCTCTTGGCCATATTGCAATTTCAGTAATATTTCAATTAACTGTGCAGCTCTCAATCAAATACAGTAAATGTCTGTTTTTTCTTTGCTTTTTCAGACAGTAACAAAGTCCTCCTTTACAGCTTTTGTAGCACTGACAAAGTGGTACCAAATTATATTAAAGATACCTGAACTGTTGCTTTCATTCCACTTTAACAGCAGCACCTAAGGCACTGTTTTATACTCAGGCTCATAATTCAAATCTGGATTGGCAGGGCACGGACTCATGAAAGCCATGATTGTGACCAAAGAAGCTCAGAGCCCTAATCAGTTCAATGCAGCATGCCTGACTCATTTATAGAGCAACCAGCCAAATGATGGCAAATCCCGTCGCCCAGCACTTTCAACCGCAGCCCTGCGGACCTCAGATTCAGCACCATAATCCCCATCTCTCCTCCTCACAGGGACTGAAAATCTGATAAAAGCTGTTGCTCTGTGAAGCTGAGGAGCTTTGTAATCTGAAAATGTACAGGATGTATAATGTTTTCTATACCAATGCAGGCTGTTTGATGGATTTTTTGTTTATATTTATGTTCTATGAAATGTTCAAGAGCCCAGTGTGATGCCTTGAAATTGATTATTTTGTCTAAAAGATCAGAAAAACACGAAGTGACAATTGTGTAAAACAGGAAATCAAGCTTTTCATCACTATTCATCATGAAGCTGAAAATAAACTAACGGCTGATTTTCAGTTTTGATTTTACTAGTCTGGTAGGCTACTATTTTTTAAAGCACTTTATCCAGGTCATTTCCTTATTTATTTTTTATTTTTTCCTTTTTTTCCCTTTTTTTAAAACTGTTTCTCTTTTTTTTCGTTTAACTAATTTTCAGGTAATTTTCTTGTACTTGTTGGTGATTTCTTCCTAATTTTGGGGTCATTTTTTCATTCATTGCTTATTGCCTTCTTCCCATGTTTTTGAAAGAAATCACCCCAATTTGCTCATGTTTCAAAGGGTTAAACAACTGACTATATATGCAAAAGCTGTGTGTAATGTGTTTTTGATGAAAAGACTCAAGTCCTCTTCCTTACCTTTTAATTAGTGTTCATGATGCACTTCCTGTTTGATATATTAATTCATTAAGTAAGACATTTTAAATGTTTTAAATGTCTTCTTAAAAAAATAAACTTGCCATATGTAACCTCACCTGTCTACTTTTCAAACTTGAATTTCGAGGTTATGGAATAATTTCGTTGTTTTTGTATGCGGGGATCACAGGTTTTAACTCACTACATCATTTTAAGTCCAGTCCTGGAGGCTGCTGCACCTCTTTTCCCCTGAGCTAAACTCCTTAAACACGCCGTTATACCGCCTGTCTGCGCTGCAGGTTACCTTGGAGGTAATAGGTGCAGGTGTAGGTGGAGGGGAGGGGCCACCCGGTAGTGGTTTCTAGGCGGGTCTGTTGCCAAACTAGAGGAAAGGTTAGCTGTGTCTCTCCGTTAGCCAACATATAAAGACAAAACAGGTGAGTATAGCAGCAAACGGAGTCCAAAACTCACCTGGCTCTCTCAGCGTTGAAGTCGCCGGTTGGCTTTCCAATGACGAGCTGCTGTAACGACAAATGAACGAGTCCCCACAGCACCAAAATAAACACAGAGACCAGGGAAGCTGCCAGCCCTTCCCGCAGCAGATACAGACTCACTTCAGGCTTCTTCTTCGGGTCACCGCTGTAGCCGTTATCCCCGCACCGGTCCCGGGAACCGTCGTTATCCTGAGCAACATAATTATGCGTCCCGAAGGGTTTTATTCTCCTGACAGTGGTGTCGCTCTCCATTTTTGAGCCAGCGGTCTCTCAGCTGCAAGCGTCGCTCTCAGGCGTCGCTTTTTTTCTGGACGAACGACGGAGCGCGATGAGGGACAAATTTCAGTGAGAGGGCGGGCAGCGAGGCGCTTAAAAAAAAAAAAAAAGCAGAGCGGGAGAGGGATTATACACACTGGTATTTATCTCCCCCGTATGAGCATAAGACAAAATTAACAGGATAATTATTTTGATGTCACTGTATAAGAAAGGTTTATCATTTAAGGAAATAGTACAAGGAAACACACGTTCCCATTTTCAAGTCTGCATGCTAAATATGATACTTGACATCTGCTTTAGTTTATGGACTGTTATTTTATGTTTTTCTCTGCTTTTGTTTTTATTATTGTATTGCCATTTCTTTATTAGTTGCGTTTTCTATTGTTTATGTAATTGTTTCATTATATTTAGTGAAGTACTCTGTGTATTTTAATTCGATGACAGGTAAAATATCAAATATTTTATTATTATTGTTATTATTGTTGTTGTTATTAGGGCTCGAGCACCGAACGGTGCGAGGACCCTCTTGGAATGCAAGGAATTATATTTCTGCCAAATGAATCGCATTTTTAGAGGTTGCAACATGCCCAAAAACTCATGAAACTTGGTATGCATGTCCGGGCTAACAAAAAATTTAGTATTTTGGTGGTTTCGAAAACGCGTGTGGCGAAATGGCTACACAGCGCCACCTAACGTGTAGACCCAATGGCCAGTCTCACCTACAATGACAAAACTAGGTTCAATTATGTATCCAAACACACAAAAAAGCCTCTTGGACCGACTTTTGATGTTTTGCCATAAAACAGAAAATTGTTGTAACTTCGGTATACATTGTCCGATCTGCCTGAAACTTCATAGGCTTGATAAGGGTCCCGCCCTGAACACATTTGTGTGAGAATATTCACTAGTCTTAATAGCACCACCTCGTGGCTACAGGAAATAATTTTCCGTTTTTTATACCTTTACAAACTTGTCCTACACAATTAATCCAATACAGTTCTGTGGCTTAGCATCGAATGCAGATGAGGGGGAAATTATTCTAACTTTACTGTACATACTCAAATGTTGTCCAAACTTGCCATGGCACACAACAGTCCAGTCCTGAGCAGGTCTATGTGTTCAGTTTTCTGTCATTGTGCTAACATGCCTCAGTAGCGCCCCCTACAATGTTTCAACCAGGAAGCCCTCTCACCTGCTTGTATGAAATTGGCCCCAAATTTCACAGGTGTGATCAGGCTGCAGACCTTAAGACATCAGCATAATTGCCTGTCATACTCACTGCGCCACCTACTGGCAACAGGAAGTAAGCTTTGTCAGACCATTATCTTTTAAATCTACATTAAATTTTCATGGTCTGGTTCGCAAATAATGTATACCATGATGACGTGGAATCTATGTTCCCTCCACTGCCCCCTAGTGGCCACTAGAAGAATTACATTGTGTGAAATATCTCACTTCAGGGTCCAAACTCTCTGCATGCATAATCCAATTTTCACAGAAATAAACGACAGCTTTAGCTGGAGTCCCACCAGTACCCCCGACGTACGTGGGGATGCGAGGGCCCTTTCATCGCTGCCTGCAGCTTTAATTAATATTATTATTATAATTGTTGTTGTTGTTATTTATGAAAGGGGAAGGGAACTGTGCAAAAAGTGGGAGGCATGTCATATAATTTTTTTAAACACTAGGAAGGGATTAATGTCTTTTATTTTGGCTTTGGGTAGGGGCATTCAGGTTTAAAAGGCTGTATTTTGTATTGATTTAACCCCCAATTCTTCAAGAAAACTTTCATGTATTCTTAAAAAAAATCACCCAGATAACACCATTTATCATAGCCAGATATAGTCAAAAAAAAGAAAATAAATTTAAATTAAAAAAAAAAAACAAAATCTGAGTTTAGAAAAAATAAAAAAATAAATAACTGAACAAACTACCCACTATGTACAACAACAGTGAAAACCCACAGCTTTTGTCAACTCCAGGATTTTAACTTCAAATTTTAACTTTCAAATATCAAAAAGTTCATTTTATAAATCTACTGATTGATTTATAGTGGCCCAGGGAGGCTCAAGGGAAATATTTGTAGCTTCAGGGAAGGTAATAAAAAAGTCACATCCCAGCCATCCCCGCCTCCTCTGATAAACAAAAACAGTCCCTTGGTTCGCACAAAGTAACAGGAGGAAACAGACTGACTCTGACATAACGGAAATGAAACCCACCTACTAGCACCTCCAGCTCCAGAAAGTTACTCCACTGGCACATAACTTCTGCACCATAAATAACCATATTTCACAGTTTCTGGCAATGATAGATGGCATGATTTTGGAGATTTTTAAAGAAAACATGCCTTTTTAACAGACTTGCAGGTTTGGGGGCCCTAAGTATATTTAAAATGAATACAAAATACAACCATTCAAAGTTGAATTCCTCCTCCATACCAAACCATAAAACACAACTGCCTTACCAGTGTTTAAAAAATATTTGAAGTGCCTCCACCACCACCCGTTTTGCACCACCCCACCCCCTCCTATAAATAATGAACACTCCCTTAGCATATAATAATAATAATGCACAAATATAATATACAATGCACTCTGAGAGGGATTGTTCTGACTGCATAATGGCTTATTGTTGTTGAAAGGTACTATATAATGTAACTTATATTGATGTGACTCAGACTAAGCGGGGGTATCTGTTGGATTGCATTAGGCTACTTGCACAGGGGGTTCATTGAGTTCATATTAAAGGAACAGTTCCACATTTTAGTAAATACATGATACGCTTTTTTGAGAAGATCGCTACCACTAATATTATTAAGCAGTGTCTTATAACTGTAGCTGGTCAGGCACTTTAGCAGAGAATGAAAATGTCAATTCAAGTACATTAAAACTGAGTGCAGCACTTGAGTATAAGTATTTATATTCAACCTCAATACCCTTTTTTTTCAGCTTGGTCATAATCTGTGCAGTTTTTGAGGCTGCAATCAGGTGTGTAGTTGCATGGAAATGCATTATGTTGAACTTTTTTTTTTTTTACTGTTTTGTAAATAAAACAATGTGTCTTAATTTTGGTCACCCATTATTTTAAATATCTAAAAAGAAAGAGGAAAAAAGTTAATTTATTAATGCAGCATAAAGAATTGCTGTGCAAACATGCAGTTTGATAAAGGGACATAAAAGCACATTTTACTATTACGATTTTTCTTAATACAATATTTACCTAACTTTTATCAGCAAATTAATCAATAGCTCTAAAAATAGACATCAACACTGTGCATTAGGCTATTTAATTGGCATGGATTGATGATATTGCTGGATGAACAGCTCATGATGTGATGTGATTTGCACTCGGGTTAGGAAGTTTTTCTGTTTCTTTGTCGCCACCGTCTGGACGAAATTGGAAAAGCAGACGAGATGTTTTGGCTGTGCTACACCTTGTTTATCCCATAAGGTTTATCCTAATGTCATCCCACACTCACTTTTGATCAATAACCATCGTTTCTAAAGGCCGTAGTTTAAGGAAGTTACATTTCATCATCATCCAGTTATATAAGAATAGTTTAAGAAATAAAAATGTAAAGGATTACAATTTGACAATTAAGGAAAAGGAGCAACAGCACACATAAAAACACACCATAAAGTAAAAACATTAAGGATGCTTCTTTAGTAAAGTAAAGAATTATCAGCATCAGAATGCACTTAAAATATCAAAAAAGTATTTACATCGTTGATTTATTGTGCAGAATGGTACCTGCCAGTGTTATAATATTATATAATTCTTATTTATGCAATAACATGTAAGCAGAGCTTAAATGATGTAGATGGTCATGGAGAGGCTAAGTTGAATTGCTATACTGATGGGTAGTTCATTAGCATAATAATTCAGTATTTTATAGACTATTGTTTTGTATGTTAAACCTTTACATTTATTACAAGTTATTAGAAACTAAGGATGTATTTTTTTAAATGCAAATAATTAAGTTTACTGCAAAACACCCAAACACAATGGCAACGATAATTAACAACTGAGTAGAAGGTTTTTCACGGTCTAAGTATCCATATGTCACGAGATGTCAATAATCATATGGATATCAAACGTCTGTAGTGTCTTTGTTTTTCCTCTTTCCTCGGTAATTTTCCATTAGACACCGTCGTGTAAATAGCCGCTGGGCTAAAGGCAGCTAACAGTGACAGCTAACGTTACAGGCTATTAGTTTTCTTCGCTTACGAAAGGCAATAATCAAGAACAGCACGTAGTTGACATTAAAGTTTATTGGACTATATACTTAATAGACATAGTTAAGTGACAGTACTCTAGCGTCCGATTTTTTTTATTTCATTTTAACCGTGGTCGTAGGTCAGGGCCAGTCAATTATGAAGTTATGGTCTTTACAAGCATCTTCAGTATTTAGCGTTTCTGGTTAGCGTTAGCATGTTAGCAGGAACGTGAAGCTAGATATTAACAATGGCGTCTTCCTCTTCAAAATAAAAGTCCTGGATATTTATTTATTTAAATGGGCACATTTTGCCAATATTTCAGGAATTTGGACTGTATTTGCAGTTAAAGCAAAGCCTAACTTTTGTTTTAACTTGTTTTGAAAATAGGGGCTACAGTCCAGAGAAATTACTATAGAAATTGAATATGTAAAAAGCAGTATATTTCAGAGGAGCATGTTATAACTTATAGGATCGTTGATTTATTTTGTTGATGTATCTATAGGCAGTGATGATGTAATTGGTGATCCAGCATCTTTTGTCATATCTGCAATGGATTTTATTATTATTGTTGTTTATCAATTATACGTCATCTGTACCTTATTTGATATTCTATAATACAGAGCTTAAAATAGTTCACAATTTTCACGATATCTGAAAATTGTGAACTATTTTAATCGAAAATACACTAATTGCCATATAAGAAGAAACAAAAAAAACTACTCAATTAATTCGACTGACATTGTGAAGAAAACAACTTACCGGAAATGTGTCACCTGTAATGCGCGTGACTTGACTCCTATTTTTTGTACCAGCGCCGATCCTCTGACCGATCATTTACTAGGTGAGCACAGCAGAGAGCAGTCAGCCCGTCGTGTCTCTACCCGAGGCCGGATGGTAAAATCCAACCTCCAGCGGATCCTGAACAGTCATTGCTTTGCTCGCGAGAAAGAAGGAAAACCACAGTCTTTAACTACCATGGCGGATTTGAGTAACGGTATCTGTGACATGATTGGGAAGTAAGTAAACGCTAAAAAAAAATCCTCACCGAGCTAACTGCTAACCGTGGTGTGGGGGAGGGGTGGCTAAGCTAACCTAGCTAGCAGCCACGGAAAAGCGGAAGTAAAACGCTTGCTAACTTTAAATGTATCGTTTATGTGTAATACGCAGTTTCAATAATGTTCCGCTGTTTCGTGTTGTGTCAGCCATAGTCGAAAAGTTATTTAATTAAATTGTCATAGTTAAGTACGCAACGGACATTGACTTGCTGGCCCGAGAGACGACACGAACAGCATATGCTAACATTAGCCATGAACATCGTCGAAGTTGTAGTACGTCACTGTAGTTAGCTTCGTCAGCTAGCTAATCAGTTAGCATGAACGTTTCAACGTAGTTAACGACAAGCATAATTACCTGTTTTGAGGAGACTATTAACAAACGACTACTATGATTTGCTGTTTCATACAGAGGACATGTAACGTTGCTGTCAGTGGATTTAAATATGACCTTTTCAGTTCCTCTCACGGAAGCCTATTTGCAGACCAAACAGACTGGCGTCTCAATAAAAAACAGTTCACCGTTGACAACTCGGGATGAGCCTAACATCAAAGAAGGAAAGGGCAAGAATTAAGTAAACTATGTTATAATTGCCTGCATATTATATTCGCCAGCTATGCACATTTCTGGTCACGCTGATGTGGTGAACTGACCAAAAACAGGTTGATAAATGTTATTACGCAACTGACAGCTTCGTGAGGACAGGATGAAGTAACAGTAGACGGTGAGGCAGTGGCACACGTGGTCTACATGTACTCTCACCTGTCGGAGACATTATTATTATTCTTTATTTTTAATGGTATAGACTTGTGTCCCTTTCGCGCATCAACATAAATAGACATTGGTTGAACTTCGCTGTTTGAGTATTGATAAATGGCCTTAAAAACGAAATTATCAGTTTTAGTTTTATTAATTATTGCCTACTAAATTGTTATACTTTGCAGCCCAGCTATTTCATCAAGCCACATTTTCAGTCTAATAAGCTACAAAATTATCCTGACTCTGAAGTGACAGCTGTCAGAAAAGAGTACTGTGTACAGTGGTGGAAGAAGTAATCAGATCCTTTAGATCTGTGAAAATACTCCGTATCAAGTAAAAGTCCTGCTTTGAAACTGGTACTCAGGGAAAGTAAATAAGTACAACCAGGGAAAAAAAATACTTAAAGCATTAAAAGTAAAAGTACTCAATGCAGAAAACTCTTAAAAACACCCCCCAAAACTCTTAATTATGTTTTTTTAAAGTAACAAAAAAAAACCCACCCCAAATTCAAAACTATTAAAAATAAATGAGGAAATAAACACGAAAAAAAATCAATTATTTAAAATGAAAGAAAGGAAGAACTTAAAACAAGACAATTTAATAACATCACCTTATGCTTTGGGGGGAAAAAAAATCAATGGGTGTTTTTATGGATGTTAGGCAGACGTTAGGGGCCGTATAACAGCATAACCTGTACTGGTTGTGTCAACTAACAACACTGAGGTAAAGGTTACGAGTGTCGTTTTGTGTTTTTAGCAGCAAGTACTTTTGGTTGGTTGCCTCCCAATGCATATTGCTGTGTTGGCGCAACATTCATTTAAAGCTCTGTTAATATATCTGTACACACAGTGCTATTGTTTCAAGGAACATAAACTCTTAGTGGTTTGAAAGAGAGCGCCCAGGCCTGCTTGAGTAACATACGTTGCAAACTGAGCACGTACCTGCAGTATTTTGTGAAGTTTACAACGTGGAAAAACCAATTTGAGTAATGGAGGGGATGACATGCAGCAAAGGGCAGAGGGTGAAATCAATACCATGGCTGTTGTGGCAAGGTTATAGCCTTTGTACAAGTGGCGCCTGCTCTACCAGGTGAGCTGCTGGATGCCCAGAGTTGGATAGTCTTATATTTTATTGCTAATAAAATTAAACAGCCTGCAGTTGGTATTCAGTGGTACATGAGTACATTTATGTAACTGCAATTCAGGTTGTTAGCATCATCTCAGAAGATGCTGCATGTGCATTTTATTGCACCATGCAAACTTACATTGCTTGTCAAAGTCTATATTTGTCTGTGTTGAGTCCCGTGACATGTTTTTTGACGTGCACTGTGTGATACATTAAAATACAGAAAAAACCTTTGTCATAAGTGCATAGTGGATTCTGATTATTTTTCCTGATACAGTAATATCATTATGTCCTCCCCTCCAGCCTTTCCCTGCACTGTAGTAATACCCGCAGCCCGGGGCCTCTGTGGTGCTCCTGATGCCCCTCTCCCACCCCTGAAGATCCCAGGTGGGCGAGGGAATGGCACACGGGATCACACTCCTTCAGCTCGGCCACTCCACTCAGTGAGTCAAGACACACACTCACTCCCTGTTTAATTGCTGAAAATTAGCCGTAGGACCTAAAACACAGATGCAGAAATTAAAGAAAGCTGTTTTTAGACGGAGAAATGTGTCAAGAATAGGTGCTGAAACATCACCTGTCACCTGATTCAGTGTCAGATGAAGACACAGTCATCATTTAATCATCTATGCCTAACAGTGACTCATATTTAAATTTCTTTGTCCTTAAGAGTTCAGTTGATTTATAAGCTCAGTTGCTGATTGACTAGACATACAGGTGCCAATTAAATTATGATTTGAAGTAAGAGAAAAAACATATGGTCTACAAGGGACTTACACATTTAATGTCCCCCACTGCTGTTTTCAGATGTGTTACTCATGTTTGTGTGTTCAGGATCGAAAGTTGACTGTAACGGAGGAGCCAGCAGGGAATGGTCGCCCCGGCATACTCCACTTCCAAAGTCGTCCCACCGTAACCAAGACAATACAGTGGGATGCTGTCCTGAGCAGCAGCGCACTCTACGTGGAGATACCTCTTGACCCTCTTCCTGAAGGCAGCAAGGAGAGGTGAGGCCAGATTGTTTAAAACAAGAGATCTTGAGTGGAATAAAGCTTAAGGTCTTCACGAAGGCTAACTTTAGTCATGCTGCAGGAGAGTAAACAAGTACAAAAAGGGACAGTTCACCCAAATCAAAAATACTTTATTTCACTCTTAATAGCACACTAAGTGCTATTAATTAATCCAGATTATTTAGTGTCTGTTGTTGAGTGCTGGAGATATTGGCTATAAAGATGTCTGCCTTCTCTTTAATATTATCATACTAGATAGCACTCGGCTTTTGGTGCTCAAAGCACCTAAAAATACATTTGAAAAAGTCAACAGCTCAAGATAAACCACAGACCTTGTTGTGAGCAGTTTTATATTGAAACTACTTTCTGTCTACTGACCTACACCTGCCAACCGGATCACTGCACACAAAAAAAGCGATAAATCTACTCATGGATGAGAGGCTTTTGCTTGTGATGGCGTGAGAACTGGAATAACGCCCTCCTCGGCTTAGCTGTGTCATTAACAACTCGCTGTTGTGAACGACACAGCTGTTGTGGAAAGGTAGGAGGAAAATAGTCCACACATGAAATTGCTCACAAGGTTTGTGGATTATCTTGAGTAACCAGGTCATGATTTCTGGAAAGAGACATGTGCTCTGTGACATTGCGAGTTTTTCAAATCAATTTTTTTGGAGCTTCGAGCACCACAAGCTGTGCATTTGAGGGGAAGCCAATGCTGCGCTTTTAAAGTAACCACAAAATACACACCTTTTTTATAGGATATGCGCAAGTTTCATTCAGTTGTTATTGTGCCTGCATTTTAAGAGGCTGTTTTCCAATCTCTAACCTAGGCTGTTCATTGTTCTCCCTCCAGTTTTGCGGCTCTCCTGGAGTATGCTGAAGAACATCTGAAAGTTGTTAGCGTGTTTGTCTGCTTTTACAAGAACAGAGATGATCGTGGTGAGTGCTGACAGCCCGTTTTTTTTCCCCAACCACACCTTTTTTTTATTCAACTTTGATTACTTTATTATTTTGGATTCTGTGTTTTGATTGCATCTTAACATCTTTTTTTACCCTTCTTTATCCCTTCAGCTAAACTGGTGCGTACGTTCAGTTTCCTGGGCTTTGAGATTGTGAAACCGGGCCATGCCCTCGTCCCACCTCGACCTGACGTATTCTTCATGGCCTACAATTTTGACAGGGACTCCTCGGACGAGGAGTAGCCCTCTGGACAGCCCCTCCACCCCCTGCTTACTTCCCCGTTTCTTCCCATTGTATGTTTGTCTATCCCGTCCCGGCTTACTCGTATACACCACCGTCTGTGTTAAACCCTCAGCGGTAGCTCTCTGTATGCAAGTATTCATCTCCCCCATGCTTTTTGTGTTCAAGGGAATATGTAAGATGTGCATCTCCTGTTTTCATCAGCTATCTTTGTGTGTTTTATTATACTGTTCTCATTGAAGATTAATCAGTGTTGTCACCTTTAAAGGAGGGAACCTTTTGTTTTTGGACTTACAATCACATTGCAGTTCCTATAGCTATAAGTTCAGTTCTGGTATAATTTCCATTTCTTGTCAAGTCTGTTTATCTCGATATTTCCTTTTTATGATAGACTAAGGTGGAGGATTCTTCATTTCTTGAATGTACAATAAAAAGGTCATCAGGTTTACACTCGGGTACTCCAGCTTTCTTTTGATTGGCAACACGACTTAAAATTTCTCATATTTTCTATCTCTCTGAATTAAATACATACATTTCAGTGGGACCAGTTTTATTTTGTAGCACTAACATCCTCTTAAAAGTATTTGGATTTTTGAAACATTACTTTTGAGTGACGGCCCTAATAATTGGTACTTCTTGGCTGGATAGTGAATCTGTGTAGAGTAGAGTAAAGACATGAATGGTGATACATATCCAACAATTGGTACAACGCGAAAGGAAAGTGAATAATCCAAAGTGCTTTTGCTTCTTTCTGCCATGTATACCTGACTATATTGTAGTGTTTTGTTTGGGGAGTTAGAAAAAATGCTGTGATGTTATGATTGGATTCGTTTCCTTTTTCTTTTGGGTTAGCATTCCTTTTAACTTTTTTCTTTCATGATAGTGTTGAGTTTGTTGTTCACCTGCATAGTGGTACCTGTCGTGCTTCTGTGATAATAAAACAAACAAAAACAATCTGTTGCCTACTGTCTGCATTCACCGATGCATTTATAATATGCTCCAAATTGTCTTTATTTTGGGTTAGGAGACCCAGAGCAGCTCTCTTCTCCCATTTAATCATTTTGAAACAAAATATCCTTACAGTGAATTCAGTGTTTGTGCGTCTACCTGACATAACTTATGGTGCAATATGTTACCGCAAATCAACAGTGGTGGATTTTAAAGTGCTTACTTTTATTTAACAATTGTTGTTTTTCCTAATAAAGTTATCTACATGCATCCTTACAACCTATCGATGTGTATAATAAAGCACATGTATTTGCCCCTTTTGTTCAGGAGCTAGTGTCTAAAATCGAGTATATGTGCCGCTCAGTGTGCACAAACTGTAGAAAATTAGGTCAGTTACAAAAGAGCAGCAGGGCAGACATCCAGAGCCTGTCCTGAGTCTTCACACCACCAGGAGGCTCCACATGACACTACTAAACAAAACCACTCAACAGCTCAAGTGAAAGTTGCATTTTCAGAATACGTCAGTGTAAGAAGAGCAGTTATAAACAAATGTGCCCATGGATCAGGAAATCTGATGGACTACGGTAGCTTAAAACTGTCAGATAAAGTTACAGAGTCTGGTGACCTTGTTATTTCTAGCCTGGCCCGCCTACCTTCAACCTCAGCAAGAGGTCAGGGACTCAAAACCCCCATGTGGGTGTGCAGGGCCTTTAATGGAGACACACATGGCTCTCTTGATTGGGCCAAAGTGCTCTTAGTTTACGGGCCTTTGTTTCCACTTGTCACAGCAGGAAAAGCACAGGTGTTACTAATAACATTAACGACAGCTCTGATCTGTTCAAGCATCCTGCAGGGTTCCTGCAGCTTAGGGCAAATTATATGTAAGACTTTTTAATGCCACTCCAAATGAAATTTGAGACCAATTTTACAAAAATAAATAAATAAATTGAAGAAAAGAAAATCATGAACTAATCATGAAAAATAATCTCATTCATAGCTATCAGAACTAAGTGTTTGCCACCAACAGTTTGGTGGAAAACACAGAGAGAACAGCTCACTAATTTCTGCAAAATAGAAAGAAATGCTAAAAAATGTGTATTTAATGCTTTTGAGGGGAATTTTACTATTCATCTTCTCTGAAGAAAAAAAACTGATAGCTGGCCTCATGTCAGAGAGCTGTGATTATCATCACTGTAAATAAAATGGTCTGCTTGACCACTTACATATATGATTTCATGGTGCGTCATTCAATTTAATGTACTGAATTCACATTTCACGCTGAAAACAAAAGTCATTAGCCTCATAAAATCTGGATAAATAAAAGAAGCTGTTTTTTTTCTGGAATCCAAATATTTAATAGGTACATATCAAGTATTATTATGACATGTATAAAATTTCAGATCACAATATGAAGCATGAAACTCCTCAGACTGGCGTATGCTGCAAATGTTTGAGGTCGCCACATAAAAATGACTAATGATTAAAATAGAAGAGAAGCAACTAAAATGGTAGAAAAAATGGCGTACAGACATAGATAATAGTAAGCATTCTAGGAAAAATTAAATGCAACTTTTCAAACTTTTTTCTTCAATAGAGTGCAATAAAAGTAAAAACAACACAGCACTGAAGCCAAGCGTCCACAAGACGTCTAAAAATTGTTAGTACTGTAGGCTCACGGAGGGCAGAGGACAGTGGAGGGAGAGAGGGGAGGGAGAGGAGGTCACAGCAGAGAAAGAAACGAGGGCTATTAGCTTGCCAGTCAATGCGGGGAGAAAATAATCTTTGAACAAGATTGAGCAACAGTGGAAGAAATGCACATCACAGTTAGCTTTAAAGACCATAGTAGCATTTGTACTTGCATGTCGTTGATAAAAAGAGACAAAAAAAATCCTGAATGATTGAACAGAAACAAGGAAATCACCACAAACAAACAAACAGCCGGCCAATGAGAGGGGATCTGAGTGTCAACGGAGCAGTAAGAAACTGATGTGTACAGCAGCGAGTAATCTGTCATTGTCTCCGCTCTACACTAAACATGGCGACGCCTTGATGGCTGTTACAGGTGAACGTGATGATGTCAATGAACAAGGGCTACATTTTCCCACAAACTCAACTCAACTGGTGAAACTTTTTCAGACACGGTATCTGAAATTCAGCGCTCCAGGTGTCCAGATCGCAGATCAGTGCAGAGACTGTGCTGCTTACTCTCCGTTTTTGTTTAAGTTCCTGCCAACCCTGGACATTTTAAAGTACCATATCAGAACTGGACAAGATGCATATCTGTGTCAGCCGTTCAAAATAGAAAAAACATTTCAACTCCAGCTGTGTAACATGTATGATATATGTGGTGGTGTGTCAGATCTAACAGATTAAAATGTAAAGATAACTGTAAACTGAGTGTGTGTGGGTGCAGAGTGGAACGGAACTGAATGCTATTTTTTGACATTTTCTGTGGTCATATTTTAGGATGTCATGACCCTGATTTTTTTTTTTTTTTTTTTTAAATCATACAGCAAAATCCTCAAAATAGATAAAGTGATAAATCAAATTAAACAAGTTTGTCTTTAAAAAAATTAAAACAACTTTGTTTAATAATTAAATGTAATTTACTGCTATTTTGCGGCATTAATATAAGTGCGTGCCTCCCCTTGTGTGACGCAAGTGAAAATGTTTTTTTTGAAAAGCTAAATGCCAACAAATAATAGAAGAACATTTACAGAAAAGAAAAAGATTAATACTACTAATATAAATGTAACCTTTATCTTTATCTGCCACAGTATATAAATAGTTGGTTAAAACAGAATGAATAGACATGCGGAAAGGGAGGAAAAAAAGAAAAGAAAAGCTGCGCAGCCTTCGAATGTTAACGTTATGGGTGTACTATATGGGCAGTTTCCATCCTTACATGGTAACAATAAGCTTCTATCTGTCCAGTCGCCAATGACTGTATTACCATTAGGCACTGCAGAGCTGCACCTAAAAAAATTGAAAATCAAATGTTTTGGGCAATAATGTACCAAAAATGCATTGTGGAAAAATGCACACGAGGACTAAAAAAAGAAGAAAAAAAATTACACGTCACTGTATTTTGTAAAATTTTCAATGTCATTGGTTTTGCAAGTATTGGAGGCATTCTTATTATGACTGAACAAATTTATGTGACACTTACAGGTTCATTTCAAATATACTGAGGGAGCAGTCCAACCAGTGCCGCCAGAAAACGTTATAGTTATATATAATTCTATTTGTAACACGTGATCTTAATCTATATAAGCGTGTACTTTGTTATTCAGCATATCCAAAGTAAAGAAACTAGTTTTCTCTCTCTTTGGAATCAACTGTCTGTGTCAAGAAATCTGTTTGTATGTTCACGTATTTAAGATCCTCATATTCAGCGCAGCCAACAATCAGACTCAATCAGTAACTAACAAACATCACTGTTTGCTTTCTTTCATGCTTTTCAGTGTTTAAGTTCTGCAGTGAAGGACAAAACTTCACCTTGGACACATTTTTCTATTTGTTTTTCAGTGTTACGTTGTATGCAAGTTAACTGAAACGCTACCTATTGAAACATTCAATAGCGTATTTATGAAACTACAAGAATGTGTTATGCTCACATTGTGCACTACTGAAAACCTCTCACACTATTGAAAGGTCTTACATTTTTCGGTGTCAATAAGATACCTGACTCTCACAACCAACAAAAACTTTTCAACACTTAACTCTCAGGAATCTCAGCTTTTTTCAACAAACTTTTTTCCCATTTAACGAAAGAAATTCTTAAATGTTAAACTTTATCTAACATGAGCAGCCACACAAAAACTTGGCCTACATAAAAAAGTCTAGAATTAAGATTTTAAATCAGCAAATCTGATTAAAAATAACAAGTTATAACAAGGACACTGATCAAGCATTGGATGCCAACTTTCAGTACTTGACAGTATTTGATAGTCTGTGCTACAAGGCACTCTTGTCCAACGGGTCTGGACTGGTGAATAACAATTAGGGCTGGGTATCAGTAGCTGATACCTTTTGGGCAGTGGTTCCCGACTGGTATAGCCACAGGGTCCATATTTCTCCTTAGTCATTAGTTTAAGGTCCACACACAGTTTTATAATGTCATACCTCTGTTTGGCCATGTCATCAAACTAGCTTGCTATCTCTGCTAAGCAGTTGTCCATTATTCACTCACTCTAAAGCATGAAATGGCACTTCAAAATTAATGCTCTGTGCCTAAATTCACTGTACTTCAAAATAAAGAGTGTTTTTTTTACACAAACTTGACACCTGGGACCCATTTTTGGACCACAACCCATCAGTTAGGAATCACTGCTTTAGGGTATCAACCAACCATATACCAAGTAGTATCAAAACTTGCATTTGATCCATTTTTACCCAGATCTACAAAGAAATGACTATTTGTATGGTTTTGCTCACAGCCAATCACCATAAACTCTCTTCAGTTTAATGCGACATGTGACTGGTCCACTACTGCAGCAGCTACAACACATACAGTGTGTGGTGAAGTCAGAGTTGGTAGCTCAAGATGCTACCAAAACATCAGAAAGTATGGTTATACTCCACAGCTGTGGCGTCTGGTGGCATTATAAGCAACTGAATGCTTCCATTAACGTGGTGAGTATGAAATGAACTAGAAAAAAAGGCATCAAAGAACTCTATTGGTATTAGTATCATTTTTAGTGTACTTGTATTCGTACTAGTATTGTATTTATTTAAACAATACCCAGCCCTAACAACAATTAATGACAACATCAGACTGGTCAAACTATATTTCTATCTGACGTATACACAGTATATTTGGGAACACTGCACACATTGGCAGTGTGTCCGAGCCTCTGATGGTGTGAATCCACGTAACCATCATTTGGATTCTAAAACTCTTTGTTATTGAACAGAGGATCATTTTCTTAACCGTGGCACAAAAAGAAGGCCTATCTCCATTTCCTGGATGTAATGAGACACGTGCATCATTCTGGCTGTGCAATCACTCATCAGACTACTTTTATGAAAGTGAAGGACGAGCAGATCGTGCTGGATACCCAGAGCTCTCCAGTGAATATTATACTACATCTAACAGAGAGAACAATGGCAGATGAATATCTGCTGAGCTTAAAATATGCTAACCATCTTTGTGTGAAGACCTGCTTGATTGCGGTTGCTCGGTAACACCAGGGACAACCACAGAGTGCCTTTCTTGGCGTCACTGAAAAGAACAAACAGGCATCGCGCCTCACACTTTTCAAGCATTTGAGGTGTGCCGCAAGGAAATCTTTACTTTCCACGACATCATTACAGTATTTATCTGGTAAACAAATTAAAGGGAAATACAAGAACGCACTCATCTAATGTACAAGGACAACTGTGTCCACGTGAGGAAGTGGAACCATGAATGAGAGTACATGTGAAAATACATGTGGAAGATAGAACTTCATTTATAAATGTCTTGACATCAATGTTTAATGATACAGTTCACCCCAAAATCAAAAATGCATATTTTTCCCTCTTACCTGTAGTGCTATTTATCTATCTATATGAAACTAGTCACAACGAGGTCTGCAGATTATCTTGAGTAACCGGGTTATGATTTCTGGAAAGAGACATTGCTGTTGAGCTTTTCAAATGTATTTTTTTTGCCACTTGAGCATCACAAGTCTAGTTCCTTTATATTGGAGAGAAGGCAGACTCGGCAACTCACGCTAAAAAAATCTAGATTGATAAATGGCACTACAGGTAAGGGGAAAAATACGTTTGATTTTGGGGTGAACTGTCCCTTTAATACATTTCAATAGTGTTAGAGGTTTTAACAGCACTTATGCAAGAGATTTAAGAGAACTATTTGTTTATCTTTTACATTTTTAGCTGTGGCGAAATGGAACAAAAAGTTCCTTGCTGAAGAAAGATGATGTAATTTGGTTAAATCCTTCAAGATTTTTTTTTTTAGTGGTGATTCCTTACCACAAATGATTTTTTAAAAAGCAGAATTCTGAGATATTTTGCCCCAACAAGCTCTATAGCCTCACATCTTTGGTATGTTAATGAAGTGAATACCTTCATTATTTTTCTTACTCCACATATAATCTGTGTGTCTGTTGATGATTGCTGTGTTTACTGTAAGATTGCTTCTTTGTTGGACCCAAAAATCTTCTGACGCTCAAAACAAACCAGACACAGCTGCCAAATATCTGTTCTCTGCAAGCGGACTAAAGTTACCTCTGGTGACAAGTTTGCTATTCTTATTAGCTCAGGGTACGGCAATGGCGTTATTCCAAGTGGCATGAGCTGAATGCCAACGTGTGCTCCTGATTAACCTCCAAAATGAGTCACGTCATTGATAAAGTGCTTCAAAGCCATAAAACACCATGTGCTTTATATGAATACATGTTCATTCTTGACTTTCTAATTTTAGCTTGCCATCTCTCAGTCCCATGACTTGCTCATTCTGAATGTTGTGCAGGGGGTGTTATGTCCTGCTGTGCCAAAGTCACCGCGTTAAACTAGCACCTTTGTTTGCCAGCCCAGCTGACTGAAATACTGCACATATATGTAGCAGCTCAGTTTTTTTTGGTGTAAAACTGCGTACATGGTACACAAAAATGGGTACAGGTTGGCAGGAGTCTAATGGCTGATTTTATGATATTGCTTGGGAGAAATTTGCACTCAAACAACGTGCTGTATGTCAATTTATGTGTGAACAAACACAAACAAATGAGCTAATATCTTGGCTAATGGGTGTGAATGTGGGCTCCTTTTGTGCATTTGTAGGGGGCAGGAGATAGGAGGTTAAAAAAATGTCCTTGGTTGAAATTTCAGGCTGGTGATGTTAATGGAGACAGTCCAGGTTCAACAGATGAGGTCAGTCCCTACTGAGGTTGTTTGTGTATGAATGATTGTATACATAAATGGCTGTATATATGCAATATACATTTGCCTGTGGGTAAGTACAGTATGTGTGTGCAACGCATTTTAAAGTGGAGCTCTAGGTACTTGACGGTATACGCGGGTGCACAGAATGGATGCTTATGTGCGTGTATGTATGTATTCTACTTATATGTAAATGTGATTTCGACCTCACCGGCCCTTGCTGTAGCCGGGATAGAACTGGTCGAGGAGCACCTGAAGTGTCACGTTTTGGGTCATGACGAAGTCTTTGCCCAGGTCGTGACGGCAGGCGGGGCAGGTGTACACCTTCGCTCGGAACGAGCGTTGTAGACAGCTCTGAGGAGAGACGATGGTAGGAGAAATTTAATCATAATTACACAGATTTTGATTAGTGGTAGCTACAAATATATCCAGTGAGTATGCACCTTGCAAACGTTGTGTGAGCAGACGGTGGTGATGGGTTGGAAGGCCAGCTCCTGGCAGCACACACACATGAAGATCTGCTCCATCTTCCGCAGGAAATTCTTTACATTTACACAAACAGAAACACATGAAATGAATGAAGACGGGAAGGATAAACACAGAGAGAAACTGCAAGTGTAGAAACAATTTTAAAAAATAAACTGCCATTTTAACTTTCATGCTTCCCGCTAATGTCAGGTTGCAGCAAGACAGCTAATTAGCTGCACAGCTGCAGCACATTAAACCTGCAAATGTCACTTTGTTCCGGTTAAATGCTGGTATGGTCGTTACTCTTCAAAATCACTACTAACAACACGCTGTCTGCCTGTGACATGTAGTTGCAACACAAGTTTATTTACTATGTCTCCTGCTGCCTGCGACATAAACACGCCCCTCCAGTCAGCAAAGATGAAGACTCACATCTGATATATTCCCCAAAGACCTTTCGTCTTCCTTTAAATTAAACACAACTATTAACAATATATCAAAAAAAGCGTAATGACTTAAAGAGGTGAAGACATTTTCATAGATCAGTGTCAATGAGTTCTCTTTTAAGTGGCTGCTGTGTGCGATGCTCTGTGAACACACTGTTGAAGAGTCTGAGATGTGTTCAGCCCCTTTCCCACTGACACCCTCTAACATCTGGCTTTTGTCTTTAGTGGGAAAGCTTGCAATCTGCATTCATTCCTGGGACAAATGACTCTGCAGTTGTCACAGTTATTTATTGTCTCCCGCTCCACATGGCTTCATGGACACGACACCCAGGTGGATGGACTAATATTTGCCCCCTTTTCTAGCACAATATAATGTCTCTCTGCCACAAAATGCATCTGTCTTTGTCCTAGCGGTGCTCAAATAACGTTCCAAATCAGCCGGCACCATGTTTTTTTTTTTAAACAGACAGAGAATAGATAACAGAAATTTAAAAATAAAATAAAAATCATAACATTTTGACTGGCCTCCAAGCTGCTTTCCTTTGTTTCTTAACCCTGCTTTCTGGTGTATTTGACATTGAATTGCTGGAACGGTGCAGGTTGAAATGTCTGGCTGCACCATTTCAGCAATGAAACTCTCTAAAAAGCAGAGGGAATAGTACACATCACATCAAACCAGCCACAAGAGGGGGTGACCGTGTCGAAAAACAACTCCAGAGAGAAACATACTGGATTTTCAAACTCAGTGCCATGACTGAATGAAGAAACTGATTTCAAACCCTTTTTTTGTAAACTTAGTTTTCACCACTGCATCTTTTTCCTTTGTTCAATTAATTTACTAGTTTGCACTAGCCACATTACATTACACATGACATTAGATGTCAATGGACAACACAAGGAAATATTTACCTTTATTTATATTCCAGCACACAATGACATGATGAAGGCTGCTGTGCTGAAGTGCCTTGGCATTTTTTTCCCCTTTCTTTCTATTCTTTCTATTCTTTCCTACTTCTTTTTCTCTCTGTTATAAGATTGCCTGTGACCGCTCAAAATTCATTTAAAAAAAAAAACAACTGCATGTAAGGTCTAATTTTGAAGGAAAAGGGTATTAGAGTGTCAGAGTGTACTGGGATTCATACCGGTCCCTCTTTAAGGTGTCCCATGGCTTCATCCCAGAGTTTCTTGTTGGCTGTGTCCTCCCGGATCAACTGTTGCTGCTGTTCTGACAGCTGGAAAGTCTCCTCTATCTTCACCTTCTTAGTGGGAGGCTCAGACGCTGGTGACGACTCTGGTAAAGACACACGAATAAGACTGAAAAATGCGGCAAACTCTTAGAGAATAAAATATGAAAATGAATGTAAACAGTAGTGCATGCTTGTGGAAAAGAAGACACTGGTGGATATCAAATATTTACAAGCTATCTTAAAAGATGTTCCACTTCCACACTGTTCTCACCTGTCTTCTTCTCACAACACCTTGTCTGACCTGCTTTGAGATTCATCTGTAAAAGCACCCACCACTATCATGGGCTGTCTTCTGCTCTCCATTACTCTGTGGCTCCTCTTCATCCACACCGGCCATCAGCTCCTCATCCTCTTCCTCCTCATTCTCTTCTTTCTCCTTGATCTTGCGTCTCCGTGACCTCCCCCTCCCAGGATAGTGCTTACTGCGGCCGCCACGGCCAGGTCGAGCACAGGCCTCCTTCTTTGTTTTGTTAGCCATGGCCGCCAAGTAGCCAGGCGGGTACTGCAGACAGTGGTACGTAGTAGAACACATGAAATATCCTACATACAGTAAAGACAGTATGTATTTATGTACTAACCAAAAATAGCATAAAGAAGATGTATTTGCAGTCTAACCTGAACAGAAAGGCCCAGTTTCTTTATCCTCTCCAGTCCTTCAGGCGTCCACGGCGCTGGTTCCAAATCGTCCCGTCTCAGCAGGTACCGCCACACCAGGTAACCACACTTTCCGATCTCTGGCCAGTACTTCACCACCTAAAATTCACACATAACCAGAATAACATTACACACTGCTGTGACGAAAGAAACTTTGAACTTTTCAATTAGAAAACAGTCAAAATGGAGCCAATTCAATATGTAAGGTTAAATACCCCCCACCCCAAAATACTTAAAATAATATAAGAGCCATCTGGAAACGTAAATCAGATTTTTCAACAACCTAATCCTATTTTAAAAGTCACTAAAATGCGTGGAACATTGCAGATACTCCTAAAAAATAATCCTAAAAAAAAACTCCACAACAACAACAACATAAACTTAAATAAAAGAGAACAAATAAGTTATTGAAAACAATATTTTTATGGAAAATAAATCTTGAGAAAATATGCCTGATTAGTAGAAAAGCATTTTTACTGGGTGAATGCAATTGCATAATTTGCAGATTTGTTTTAGCCTACAAAAATCCGCATCTGTACCTTGTAAATACCATCGTAGCGGTTTCCCTCCTCAGGAGCGTATTTGCTTATGCGTCGACCTTTGGAGCTGCGCACAACTCTCACCGGCTTTCCTGCTCGCCAGTTCCTGGACTCTGCCCCGTCTTTGTCATTTAAGGGGGCATCACAGTTTAAGGCCAACGCTCTGCAGGAGTCACAATCCAAGAGATATAGATGAAACAGAATGATGTTCATCAAGGCTTACTCAATGAGCAATCTTTTATTGATTGATGGTAAGACATTAATCATTCTGGGTGGTTTATCTTAAAAATCTGTTAGCCTTCCATTCATCTTTGAGTGATGTACCTGTTCATGTGTGTCAGGGTCTGGTCAAAAGTGTGCTCTCCAATCCGTTTGTTTCCTGAGAGGTCACGACCCCCACTGCCTGTGTAGGTGAACTCATCTCCCCGGTCCTACAGCAGGTAACCATGACTAAGTGACCAGCATCAGTAAACTATCTAACACAGTAAAACAAGATGCTGTCCACGTGACGGAGATTCATAAATATTTTTTAAAAAATACAAATAACCCACCACTTCATCCTCAAAGCCTCCAGCCAACACCAGTGAATAGGAGCCATCGTTACTGCGCCCGTGGATACCACCAACATGCGGCCTGTGAACACCTGCCTCACTCACCTAAAGTGTTTGTGTGAGACAGTCAAAGAAACGGAGAAGCACAGGGAAACTATTGATCATATGGGTAGTGATGTATCAGTTATAATATTACAGAGAGATATGATAATACAATTGATAATGCCATGATAATGAGAGTGTAGGATGAGATATGGGAGACTTACAGTAATACTTGCTTTGTTTTTCTCACATGCCTCCAGTGAACAAAGGATCCAAAAACTGAGTAAATTATTGATGAAATGAACTCAAAGGGGTCCATATTTAGTAACTATATCAACACATCTGTTAAAAACACACTCACACAACTTGTGCAATATAATCCAAGTTTTATTCATCCAGTCCTATGTCCAATACGTCCCGAAACAGACAGACTCCATTGACAGAAACAGTAATTTTACTTTGCTAAACACAGAAGCTGCTGGTCTACTGCTGCCTCTATCAGTTAGCTTGTTTGTATTATTTTGTGTCTTTGGTGTTTTAAAGGGTTTTTTTCAGATTCACCAAAGTTAAACAATGACACAAACAAACTACTGATCAAGGCAGACCAGCAGCTCCCGTTTTCAGCAAGATTAAATTACTTTTGTTGTCAATAGAGTCTGGCTTTGAAGAGAGCATAGATAAGTTTCATTGTATGTTTCATTTTAAATACGAAGGTGTAAGCGAAAACGCATGTTTGGGAAGAACTGAGCATACAACTGGATAAATAAGACTTCGATTAAACCGCACAAGTTGTGTGAGACTGTCTCGCGGATGTCTTTCCCTGTTTTTGGATTTTTCATTCACCATTCACAAATTCAACTTAACAAGGGGTCGGTAAATGAGGGGGGGTAAGAAAGGCTAACCTGAACTCTGAATTTCCAGGTGGTTCCAACAGGAATACCAGGTATCGGTCCATAGTGGTTTGAAGGAACAATCGTGCACTCCTTGGTACGCCCCACACACGCCATACCCTGCAATCACATCAAGAAAGACAACAAAGAATGTAAGCTGCATGCAGAGAAATATCATTAAATGTCTACGAATGCAAATGCCTTTAGATCACATTCCTGCAATCATCTAAATTCCATTTAGGAGGTACACAGGATTTCAAAAGTAAGAAGACAAGAAAAGTATTTTAAGGGTTATAAAATTGCTATAATGTGAAAGGCAAGAATAAGTGCTGTGTGAGTCACAGCACTTAAATGTGCCCAAACACACAAGCCAGGCTGTTTTCAATTAGTCCACAGAGAAAGGGAGCATTCTGGTAAAGAAATGAGTTATTTTTCCGTTGGCAGTTCCAGGAAAGTGGCTAAGTCATGCTTAATGGCATTGTTCACATTACACCATGGAGCAGAGCGTCAGGGAGACAGCCAGGCCAGCATGGAAACGAGCCACACAATATCTCAAAGTGTTGCCATGAGAAGACTCTGAGGAGATTTTGGGGGAAAAATATTTAACAGTATGCTTAAAACAGATGCTTTTTAAAAACACGTTTAAATGCATGTCAGCTGTCTTCCTCTGAATAATTTTCTGCCTCAGCAGCTCGCATGAGATAATTTCAGTTTTTGCCAAGTAAAAAGTCTGAATGTCATGAGAAAAGGAGGTGTACACAGTGTTCATAAGACATGTTGTGATTATTTATGAACATCATGATAATCAATAACAGATCATTATTTATACAAATGTAAGCATTTGCAAAAATGTGTTGTGGCTTACTCCAGGAGTTTGGCGGAACATTAAGTAGATATTAAGTCTTGTTGACTGGATCAAAAACATCTGATCTGATCGTTTGATTTGAGGGAAAAAGCTGCGGTGAGCTCAGGTGATATTATACAGAGCTTCAAAGAGGAACACACAGATCTCTTCACATGAAACAAACCATTTATCTCTGATCAGGAACAACAGGACACACAGAGCAGATACTACTTACACAAAATATAAAACACATAAAAGACACACTGATGAACACAACAGTTTGAAAGATGTAAATAAAATAAAACGTGTTTGTTATGCATGGATAGTGCACTGAATGGATGAATCAATAAATGAAGGGCTCATCTAAACCTTTGCTGTTAGTGGTGTGCCATAAGAACTATATGTTACAAACTGCTGCATAACTTTCATTTACGTAAAAGCAGTTTGTTGTGAATGTCTTGCGGTGTTGTCTGTTCTTCTATTACCATCGGGACTGTTACACTGTGATAAAAACTTGTCGGGCCATTTTTTTTTTTTAAGGCTCTGGAAGACTTTTTTTTTCAACAGCAACATTTACATGAGAGTATAATATCTAGGGATGTACCCGGATCCAAAAACGTTCTTCAGAAAAGCACAAATAATGCAATGGAAACAAATATAGACTACAGAGTGTGTAGACTACAGTTTAAAGATGTGGATATACATTTCATAATTAGTTATATGCAAATATTACACCAATTTGATGCTTGAAGGCACAACAATTGTAAAGCAAATGAATAATGAAAATATGTTTGCCGAATTTAACGTGACTTTTGGTGTAAACCACACCCATACCCAGTCTTCTATGCAAATACAGACACAGAGACTGGTAATTTTGTTGGTTGAACAGACACAGATAATGATATTTCTGCACACATCTAATTTTAACATCATATACTAAAAAATATAATGCAAATTAACCCTGAAGGAGGGTGTCTACTATTTCTTCTTTTAAATCACTTTTTGACTATTTTAAACTCATGAGTTCAAGTATTACACACTCAAATAGTCATTCTGTGATCTTATGTTATGACAAAATCCTACCATTTGTAAAGACATTTGAAAACACCACCAAATGTATCTTCTCCGAAAGTCATGTCATATGATTATCATTATTCTCAACAATCTATTTGTCATGTGATGCCATCTTTGAAAATCAATCGCTTGTGCCGAGTGTTGAAATGTAAATCTGATTGGTGGAAATTGAACATGCTTCATCTATTTTGTGTCCGCAGAATGTGCAAGCTACTTGAGCCAAAATGTGCCTAATACGAGGAATCAGCACTTTTTCTATTATTTTGGCTTTATTTCACAGATGGCAGACTTTTGGAAAATCGATCTGGAAAAGTTAATGGCAACTGGAGCAGGAACCAAAGGCCTTCCCTCGAGCTTACTGCTGAAATGTACTTTCAGTCTTACAGAGTCGCTGCCAGTTCACCCAGTGTGTGTGTACCTTTGGGTGCCCTTGAGTCTCACCTTTCCCCAGTCCCTTTGACTCTCAGTTGTTGCCGAAGGCATCTTGGCTTTTTTCTTGCTGGCTTTGAGTTTCTCTCCTGCCTTAACAACCTCACTGGTGTCATTCTTACAGGTGGGGCAGTACCTGGTGGGAAGAGAGTAAGTCATATCTGTGGATGCATTTCTGTGAGTTTGGTAAGAGCTACAACATAGATAAAATTTGGTTTTAAGTACCCTAAAAGGAGATGTTGCACCAACATAAATATTTACATTCAATGAATATCAGAAAGTCGCAACAAAAAAAAAGTGGTTGAGAAATGTCATATTTAACTTTTGCTGTTTTCGTTCCATTAAGCAATACAGGTAAAACACAGACACGGAAGCCCTGATCTTCCTCTCAGTAATTGCCAAAAAGGAAATTCCCAATTTCCACTTGGCAGAGAAACATTTTAAGTTGTTGCATTAGATAAACTCACATTTGCATTATGTCATTATTCAATATTGATTTGAACCTCAATCACCACTTAATTACTGCTTAAATGCACTTCAGCTCATACCGAACAACATTAATCAACCCTCTTAAATTGACTGTGAAGCGCAGGATGTCTTGGCTAATTGCAGAGCAACACTCTCTCTCACCAGTCCTCGTCATCAGGGATGGTGGCCAGTGGCGGGTTGAGGCAGTAGATGTGGAACGCCATGTTACACTCGTCACACAGCAGCTGCATATGAGCGTCCTGCTTCCCGCCACACACACAGCAGGAGCAGAAGCGACACTCAGCATCGGGGTCAGCCTTGCAGTGCTTACACTCTGGGCCGCTCTTCCCTGGTTCCAAGGACAAGGAGAGGACATTAATTCCAAATGCACACATGCTTAAAGATGGTCTTACGGTGTGATCATGCTAAAATTTACCTTCAAAAGCAACACAGACTTTTTTTGCCACTATTGTCACTGTATGTGTGAGTGTGTGTGGTCTGGTGCATACGTTTAAATTGTCCATCTGATGCTGAGAGTGCTCGAGCTCCTGGTGTCTCCACCTGGTAGATTTCATCCAGAAACTGAACTTTACAATCCCCAATTACATCTCCAGGTCCACTGAAGGGAGGGCGAGAGAAAAGAGAGAAAGGGACAGAGACAAAGAGAAAGAGAAAGAGAGAGATGAAAGCACAGGAAAAGAAAACCAAAGAGGGAGATTAAAAGATATGTTATTACCTCACCCAAGAAGGTTATGTTTTCGGTTCAGTGTGTTTGTGTGTCAGCAGGATTCTGGAAAAACTACAGGGAAAAATTCATAAGACTAGGTGGAAGGGTTTTGCATAGGCCATAGCCACTGCGAGATAGGTAGGTCACAAGAACTGATGTCATGCCGATGCCAAAATTCTGAAAACATGATTTAAGTTCTGGGAATGCAATTCTTCCAGACCTGATGGGGCAACATCTACACTTTTAGTCTGTCGTTAAAAGCCAAAAAGAATGTGTACCAGCATGGAAGAGCAATAACAACACTTGGAAGATGGTGACAAGTGTAGCTCCAGTGACAGCTCTGCCTTGAATTATGAAAAGAAATGTGTTACTACCTGAAGCCAGAATTTTTTTTTTTTTGCAATGGAAGTGCCACATATTTAAACCATGCTACAAACATCAGCAGCATGACAAGACGCTGAGTATTTACCCTGCACTGACTGCCATATGTTTGGTGTTTTATGAGGTTGCTGAGAATTGAAAAATCACAGTGGAGGAGGGGCGGGGAAAAAAAGCTTGCCATAAAGACCAACCGTCACATCTTACATGTACAAGTGCTTAACAGCAACAACGGAGGAGAACTGTTAGGGTCAGGTTATATTTATATACATTTCCACAGCCACAAAATCTCATGATCCCGCATAGACTAGTACTCTACGTACATGGTGGATCATCAGTGATTAATAATACATTTAAAATTTAATTGAATTTAATGTTTTTAATGGAGTGTATATCTAAATACATGGGATTCATTATTTTGTTTTTACTTTTTATCGTGGTATAGTGGAAACATGAATATACAAATATCATGCAACTCCTTATACTCTTACAAACATCCAAATATAAAGAGTCTGCAATAAACTCCCCCAAAGGTATTAAGAAAAAGGTTTTGGACTTTACCCCTCATGATAACAAGCAATAATATTGACTGCAATAAAGAAGTACATAATAAAGGCACATCTGGTATGATGAGGCATCAGCTAGGTCCAATCATATTTTAACTTAATTGTAATAGTTTGGGACATATCTGCAGACATATAGTTGTTGCGGTTGCAGACCAGCATAGCCAAGACTAGACCTTGGCCTTGGCTCTGGTCTGCATTCTCCGAGGGCTCTTCTTGTTGAGCATGTTACAAAGAGATGAAAGAAAATCACACAAAGAAACGTTCTACATCTCATAAGCTACAAAATGAAAAACTGGCAAAAGAAAATAAGATAGCAATCACCCCCCTATTCTCAATGCATCACCCTCCCACCAAGGAAGTTAAATCCTCACCCCAGGAGGATCTTGACTCGGAGCTCCTTGTTGGTGCGGGAGGCTTGGTTGAGGTTCTGAACCTCAGCATCAAACCAGAAGCCCCTCTCATCTGGGGTCTCCAAATTGTAGTTGACCATCACATTCATGCCAACCTGGAGCTGGTCCCACCGCAGCAGGGTCCTTGCACGTGGCCGCACGTCCACTGGTCGCATCTCCACCACACCGTTCTCTGGGTAGCTGGGGAAGAAAGAAGTGGAGAGAGAAGGAAGGGTGGTTAAAATGTGTGAAATCTTTATGCCTACAGACAGTGTGTTTCTTTTCCTCGAAGATCAAGTTATTATAAAAATACATATATGGGATAAATAATGATTGGAAAAGTAAAAAAAAATATTGGAGTACAAGACTTAACAGTGTTAAAATCCCCAGCAAAAAGTAGCTATTCAGAGCAGTGTGTTTTGTAAAGCAGATGGATGGAGATGGAGAAATCATTTAACAGCTCAGTGCATTAAGAAAAATACTGTTCCAGTGATTAGCAATATAAGCCTCTGTGCAGGAACATGTAAGTCCATGCAAATCTGCAGAAGCCCACACAAGCACAGAGGGGCACAAACTGTAATACATGTGAATTTTGCACAGAAAAGCAAATTCCTATTATAAGAAACTGGCATTAAAGACCTATCAGTTTATTCAACTTGAGATTAGCCCTGTGATCAGCCTTCATCTGTCCCATGCACAATAAACATACGGTTATCAAACACACTTATTTGTTTAAAGACAGGGCAAAGTTTTAGCAAGAAACTTGACTAAAAGAAGTGAAAAAAAAAAGACAAAAAACACTATTACCAATACACTTGTACATTTGAATTTAGATTGGACTTATTTTGGACTTAATTTACACATTATTTCTTTAGGACAAATCACACAGATAAAACATGTGCTATTTGTTTGTTTGTTTTTTTAACAGCAGCCACGACACAATGTTTAAGAGTTTTTGACATTGAAAATTAAAATGCACATAAATAACACTTATATCCACTTTTTCTCCAGAAAGCGACATCCACTCACATACTGTAGATAATCAAAGACTTGTCTGTACACATACTATGAGACATTTGCACACAACAGCTTTCTGACTGAGTTTTTAGAGTGCAGGATTATGAAGGATTTCCACTACCATGGCGTCACTCCACCTCCACATTAATATAAACCGAAAGTAAATGTAACACAGCAATCTTACTGTCTTGGCAAACACAATTCTTACAAATTCGGTAAAACTTGGACCAATGTTTTCCAAGTTTCCATGTATGTATAGACAGGCATCAGTCCAAAGTATTCTCTGCATTCTTTTGCCAAATTTTCAAGGGGATACCCATTGGAGCCGCTGTTTTAAGGACGCAAGACAGAACATAGCAGCATTATTATACCCATTGTATAGCCTATTGTTTGTGCTCACTTAAAAAAGTCAAACATTTAAGAAAATGAGGAAATTCTAGTCTGGTTTAATGAGGCTTGAGTTATCTACATCCTGGTAGACTGCTGTGCCCTTTGGCCCAGCCAACAGCAGCAGTGTTAAGAAAGGTGAAGTGATATGTAGTAATGGCAGGATTAGGCTGAATAAAACATCCGCATAGCTTTACTGTTTTAGATATTTAATGTCTGTCTAAAAGCTCTGGCTCAAACTTTTGAGTATAGAGTAGTTGTTTTTTTAGTGGTGTAACCCTGAATAAACTGCAGAATAGCTTTTGTTTGGGAATGTTGAGATAATTGCGAGTTTGTTTCAGTTTAGCTTTTTTAGTGAAAGAGTAATGTTAAAGTTATTTTAACCTGTTATCTCATACAAATTAATTGACAAATCTTTTGAAAGAATAGTTCAGTGTTTTGAGAAATCTGCTTATTTTCTTCTGAGTGCACTGACACACAAAGCCGACAGTGTAGGGCCGCCTGTGATCATCTGTCACCCTAGTTTTTGCAGTTTGTCCTGCACAGTTGGCACTTGTCCGCCCTTGCCGCCCTTGCCGGCTTTACTGGCCGATTCAGCATTTTGAGTCAACGTCAGAGACGGCAGAGCCAGTCAGTGAATGAAATCACTTTGACTGGATTCTTAACATACTGCACAAACACAAACAACCTGTTATATCAGGTAAGATTATGTTTTTAGCCATGGAGCTCTTAAGCAGCAACGATTCATATTTGTCTGTGTTGTTGCTCACTAGCGCATGCTAAATATCCCTTGTTCTTGTTCTTCTGGCTAACTAGCGTCTTGAATCCACCCAGTTGGTCTTGCAGTTTCCTTTTCTGAATGACCAATGAAGACCACTGCCACTATTGAGAGTTATTGTGTTATTGAGTTAACATATGCGCTAGTTTTCTGCTGACTAGTCTTCGCAGTGTGTTCACGTGCAGCTTTTTTACCGAGACACAGGTGACGTGAGGTGACATAACAGTTACTGTCTTACACCTTGGTTTTTGGATGCATTGAACAAAAGAGTGCGCTTTAGAGGTATTAATAAGCGGATTTTGTTACATTTGGACAAGGCCAAGCTATTGTTTTTAGCCTTTGTGCTAAGCTAAGCTAGCTGGCTAGCTTCATATTTAGCATATAGACGAGAGTTGTATGAACTCAGAACTAAGACTGACAATAAATACACTAGTCTTTTATGCTGGTGAAATGGTTTTTTGTAATTTTTTGAATGTCTAATGTCCATAAGAAAACTCCAAATATTCCTCCTTCGCCAAAAAGAAGATCTAACCAAGTGTGAAAGTCTTCTTGTCTAGCAAACTCTGAGTGGAGGTATGAGGTTAATTGTGCAGGTTTCCTGCCTGCCAATCATCATTAACTGTAAGGATCAGGCCTGACTCAGAGATTAATTGACAGCTTGCCTACCTGCTTGCCAATAGCTGGAATTATGCTCACAGATGAACAATGTGCTAACACTGACGTTTGACCACAAAACAGCCTGCACACTCAGGTCTGCTCACACAGTGGGAGGTGGAGGGGGAAGCGGGGAATTGTGTGCATGAGATAGCAGTGTATGTGTGTTTTTGAGGGAAAGCTGAGCCTAAACCGGGGGTTTTTCAGACTGGAGCAACACAGAACCAACGATGGCCTGTTGAGCTCAGTCTAAATATGACTAACATCCGACATTTTACGATTTCAGAATATGCACTACTTGCGCTTTACTTCCTCACAGAGAAGACAATGCTGCATATTTTAAGCAATTGTAAATTGACTGGAGGGCCAACAGAGGCAGACTGTGGGAGTTGTAACACACAACACTCCCAGGAAGAGGAGGCTGGGGCACAGTGTAGGGATTTCCTTTTTTAGGCCCAAGGGATTACTGCAGTTTTGGGTAGGGTAGGGTAGGGTGGGGGGTGAATACAAGCAACACAAACACACACACACACACACACACACACAACACACACACACACACACACACACACACACACACACACAGACAGACAGACAGACAGACAACACCAAATTGACAGCACATGCACATGTGTACACACACCACACACACACACACACACACACACACACACACACACACACACACACACACACACACACACACACACACACACACACACAGGGGAAGAATATCAACTTTGGAGCACAATGGGGCTCAGCATGTACAGAAGGGGAACATGGAGGAACACAAGGGGAGCAGAAGTACTCAAGATAAAGACCACACAAGCTCACTCGGTACTGCTGTGCACTGGCCCTACTTTAGACCCATGAACATCCACCTACGCACGCACCAGAAAAATTAATAATGACAGAAATGTGTGATATTGAAAACTGAAACATCTCATAAAAGCTTATGTGGTATAAAGTAGACGATTACATTTCATTTTGTCAGAGTGGGCATTTAGCAACAGACACTTTGACCTACTCTGACTGCAACAGTAGAACATGGTTTAATTTCTTTCATACACACATAAAAGGCGAGAGAATTACATAATGAATGCATTAAAATCATCCTAATGGGGAAAAATGGCTATCCACTGTCTCCATAATTGTGATACATGCATTAAACGCTCTCGTTAGTGTTGTTGCTTTGGCCATTGTTTCCTGCATCTCACAAACAAGCACGTTGTACTAACATACAATAATATTATGTCATTACTTGAGATTCTTTAGATTTCAATTTTACCTATCTGAAGACAGACTGGAGACACACTAATTAATACGAAATTATTACTCAAATTTATTTCTGGCCAAGATACAACTGTAAACAAAAATTCTTCCAAATTTTTGTTCAGACCAGAGACATACGACGACCATAAGAAACAAAAATATCTTGTGTATTGTGTTGGCTCATTCTGGCTCCAACAGCTGCCAAACATTTTGGCAGTGACTCAACAAGACACATCAGTGCTTCATGCAACTGCCTATGCTTGATGGGTAGAGGGAGGCTACTCTCTGTGGACGTAGCTTTCAAGGTCATCCCAAATATGTGGTGTGTGGCGGCCACACCATTAATCTCACTTGACCTGAATGTCCCTTAAACCATTTCTGGAAAATATTAAAATGTTAAAATAAGAGTGTGTAGGTTTTGAATTAAATCAAAAAATGCCACATTACTCCTCCATGAATTTAAAGCAATTGAATACACTCAAGAGGTTTTGCTGCTACAATCTTACTTGGTCTGGTATGACCAGTGGCTCACAGTGGTTTACTGGTTTTCAAATACCTAAAACCTTATTCAGAACTTTCTGTACAAAGGTTGAGTACCGCTCACATTTGAACTGATGCCAGTAAAGGTGCCAGTTCCCCTTAAATTTGGTAACAGTGCCCAGTGGTACCATTTTTTCCCGAGTTGCTGTCAACAAGTAATTCTGCGCCTTTGCTCCTTTTTTAATCACACATAGAGCTAACTCTTTGTCTGTCCTTCCATCTGCTTGCTTGTGTGTGTATTTGTGTGCGGTCTGTCTGGGTCTCTGATTAGACACAAGTGGAAGAACCAGCCTATATAATTTAAAAAACACAATCACAAACAGCAGTGGTACTAGACTTTTTCTTACAGAAACTGAAAACAGACCAAATAGACCTGAACTATCTACAGGAGCAGTTTTGGCTCACTGGGAAGTGGCTGGCTTCCCAGCTTCGGGGCACTTTGTGGCGCTTCTGCCTCTCGTCTTAACGCTTTCTGACCCAAGTGCACTCTTAGGTAGCAAAATTCTGAACAAACTGATTTAACATTATTCGGACAGTCCCCTTACAAGCACCAAGTTTGGTACCCAACCCTACTGCAATTTCTGAATACTCATCATTGTCATACACATACAGCAATACATAGAGTATTTGGGGTTGACTGATATTGGTTTTTCAGGGCCAATACGATTATTCGTGGTTAATGAGACCGAAAACCGATATTTTGACCTAATATGCATTTACTATAAAAATGAAAATCTTTCTGTCAATATTTAGAAAATCTGAATTTAAAAAAATGAATGAATAAAAATAGCTCCCTGAGGTTTTACAAAGTAAAAGTTCCTCCCAAACTGACACTTTCTTTGCATGTATTGCAGACTGCTTTTCCTGGTGTTGGTTGAGTGTAATCGGCGATCATCAAAAGAAAACACTGATGCAGATAATCGGCAAAATGCCAAATATCGTGCCCCCTAATCAGCCAGGGCGATAATCTTTCGACCCCTAGAGTATATCACTATATATCATACATCTGCAAAAAGTTAATATCCGCAGATTTATCGGTCTAGCTCTAATGAAGGCATTTCTGTAGTAAAAGCCCCTGAGCACTCACGACAACAAAATGTTTATCTAAACCAACACATCTTGGCATTCATACAAAAGGAGCAATTGAAAAAAATCACTGATATATATATATCAATAAAATCAGATCCATAACAGTTTTAGAAGTTCTCGAGAACTTTTTTCAAAGGCTTATACTACACTTCACAAGTAAAATTCTCATTATCTGCTTTTCTTCAGTCCTACCACTACACATGAACACATAGTGTTTTCTTTTGGAAACACGACACTGAATTCCTCTAAAACACAGCCAGAGTTATTCCACCTGCAGATATCACACACCCAGACAAAGAACCTGAGCTCTAAGTCTGACAGAATGAAATCTAACATTTGAAGCATCAGTGTTAAATCTGCACACAGAGTTCACTTGACTATCCGCCTACGCTGTCACAGTGGCGAGATCCAAAGCCTAGTATTAGGAGTAACTTTCCCTGGAGTTGTAGGAAGGAAGAAAAAAGACTTTCAGAAGCAGAGGAGGTAAACAAGAAACCAAAATCATGTCAACACTATTATCATTGCAAAGTGTACCTATTTAAAATGTAGCTATTTAATCAGTTGTGAAATTGAGACAGCATGACTTATCGACAGCGGAGCTCTTACAGTCTCCTCTGTTATGAAACCATCATTAGCGTTTTGTGTGCTTAGCTGAGGTTCCTGTAAAGACGGAGAAAGCCAAGAGAAAATGAAAAATCTTCATTTTGCTGATAAGCAGCAGAGTAAGAAATAACAAGCTAAATATAATTGCTTCATAGTAGTAAGGGAAAGTGACGGCAGTCTCTCTTAACCTCAGCTTTGTTAGTAATTGAGGCCAAAATGTGAGGCTGCAACTTTTTCTAAGTGTGTATCTAAATGACTTGAATCTGGGGATGAGGATTATTTAAGTTCAGTCATGTGACAGACATCAGAAGACAACTTCAGGTGTTTAAAAAGGCCAAATTACTGATTTCCAACCTGAATTATATTATTCTAATGTGACAGGAGAAATCTCTTTTCGACACGTTCCAATCCAGGGACTCTGAGATGACTCAATACAGAGGCAACACAGGCAGCACCAAATTTCAACTGAATCCAGTCACCCGCAATCCTGCACAGAAAAAGCTGGTGCAGATTGCCGTTATTATTTTTCTAAAAACAAATGCTTATGCCACTAGAACAGTTTAAAATGTTTTAAAATTTCATAGTGATGATTACAAAATTTTGATAAAGATAAGTTATGCACCTGGGCAGTTTCTTAAACAGTTGAACCAACAGGCCCTTTCTGGAGACACTGTGACTTGTCAAAGTAGGAAAAACACAGGTGTTACTAATAACATTAACGATGGCTGACCCGGCAGCATGCACTATGCAAGGACTCTGCTAGTGAAGGAGCTAAAAAGCCAGCATTAACTCAATTGATAACACCTGTGCTATGAACCACCTAGGTAGGGCTGCAAGATATGCAGAAGGGAAAAAAAAGTCCTAGTCAAATTATGTTGACAGATACTCTAATTGGGAAAAAACCTTAATAATTATAATATTTTTTGCTGGCGTCTGTGCCAAACAAGCATCTTCACATACCTCTGGAATATGATTTGTAAGCCTGGACATCTCTGTAGCGCCAGAGTGCTTTATTTATAAAAAGGTATATTGTGACACATTTTACCTTTATCAAAAAAATTGAAGCTCTTGTGATTTGAATATTACACCTTGCCATTTTGCAATTTGATAATATATAGATTAATTGTGCAGCCCTACACCTAGGGCTAAGCAATATATCACTCTTGTTCTGATTTTTGCGATATGAGGCTAGATATCATGCTTGATTTCGGATATCGTAAAGGCTGATTTACAGCAATGTGATGTACATTTCTGAACTTACCAGACTGTTCTAGCTGTTCTATAATTTGTCTTTACCCACTTTGTAATTATATCCACATTGCTGGTAATAATTTATCAAAAATCACATTGTGAAGTTTTTGAGTGAAAGCACAACAGTCAGCCCTACATTATTATTAAAAAAAACATACTTGATTTTCTCCAGCCCGAAAAATGCTTTGTCAAAGATTACACTCAAACTAAACATGACCCTAAATTTAATTTGCCAAACTGCATAATATCAACATATATGCTCCTGCCAATATAATTGTAATAAGACAATATCAACCGTCTCCTATTTTGGCACTCCTAAACATTCAAACAAAGACTGCTCTGTGTAGAAAAGGAGACAGAGCGTGGGAGAGTGAGAGAGAGAGAACCCAAAATAAAACTAAAATTTTATCCTCATTTTATTGTCACTTACTAAATTAGAAACTGCAGCAAATAAAACTCTCAGTGGCACTCAGATAGCAACCGTGCTCAGATAACGGCAGGCCGATTGCCATAGCTATATATGCTGGTAAGATCTCCTCCATTGAATATGTTGATCCCAGCTAATTAAAAGACAGAGCCCATTTAAGAAGCTCTTAAGCCTCTCTTTTAAGCAAAACCTTCCCAAAACACCTATTTTAGTTCAAACAGCTACATATCAAATTTGAGGTGCAGAGCTCCTGGGTAGCAACAGGCCTTTTTCACCACAGACATTCTGACTTGCTATTGTAAGAAAAGCACAGGTGTTGCTAATAACATTGACAATGACTCCATTATATTCAGGTGTCCCAGTAAACCATGACAGTGTGACAGTGAGTCAGCATGCATAGTATCAGGACACTAAAACTGAAGCAGTAACATGATATTAATTCAGCTGTTATCAATTTTACTATTTACACCTGTGCTTTTCCTTTTGTAACATGTGAAACTGGCTTCCATGAGGCTCAAATATTATGGGGTAACAATACTTCTAATAACCCAGTATTTGTATTTGGTGCAATAATTCAACTACTGCAATTCTCTGTGCAATTATTCAATTGTGTGAAAGTCTTTCAACACCAGAGTGTATATTTAACATATGTTACACACATTGTATATATAGCATATGTTATTATTGTTATTCCTACTTATGTATAAATTTTGTTGCACATTGTAGCATTATACACATATTTTATAATTCTAACTTTACATACAAATTATACATATTTATAATTTAAAATATTTTACATACTAGTGTTAACATTGTCTTTATTATTACTGTATTTCTATTTTATGTATACATTTTGCATATTTAGTACATGTACGTGTCTAATTCTTTATGCGTGGCATCAGAGCGACTGTAACGAAGCACAATTTCCCACCGGGGATGAAAAAAGTATTTCTGATTCTGACAGTGAAACTCCTCTGGATGTTGTCTGGGACAAATCCTGTTGTCTAGTGGTTGCACTAAGGTTGAATGAAAGGGCAAAATATATAATGTAGTGTAAAATATACATGGCAAAGGCATAAAAATGTGCTTTTTTTATTGTTTTAAGGAATTCTGCCATATGGCACGTCGGCAGGGCAGACTGGATTAACTGGATTGTTTTAACTACAAGATGCATTTATTTGATTAATTTATTTCTATGTGAATCATAAAAATACCCACAAGGTTGTTCTGTAGCATTGCATTGCATCTGGTAAGACAAGGTATCTGTTTTTAGAATTTTTAAACTAGTTGTTGTTTTTTATTTACAGTTCTGTATAGTTGGTTGTATATCCGTTGGAGGGTTGCAGAGCCACAGCTAGAGAAAAAAAAAACAAACAGACCAGCCACGGAAAAAAATTAGGGAAGAGCCGCACAATGCCTGTGGCTTTAGTGGTCAGTGCAATTATAATGGATATGCTCTGCTGCGGGCATACTGCAGCTGATGTGCTGCGCCACGTCCGAGGCCCATGTATTTTGTCCGTTAGGATGAATAAATTATTTAATTTTTGCCAAAATTATACAGGAAGTACTGCTTTTTAACCAGACATCCAGTTGTATGTTTTATCAGTTCGGCAATTGAATTGCCTTTGAGGCACTGTTAACAACAAAACGCCTGTTTCCATTAGCATATAACAAAAATGATCAGTCTTCTTGAAAGCTATGTAAACAATAATTATATCTGCACATTTTATGTCTATATTTGTTACTCTCTACACAGAGAATCTTAAACATATGTTGAGCTCAACCAAGATATTTGACCATGAAACCATAGCGGAGAGTTGTAACGGGACAACACAAACACACACACACACACACACACGCACACACACACACACGCACACACACACGTGCCACCTCAGTTTCTAGGAGCAGCAGAGGGGAGATTCTCCCAACCTATCTCTATGATTTTGTGGCTCATTACAGTCTATAGAAATGCTGTCCAGAACAGCTTCATGCATTGCAGTTCATTTTGTAGGGCTGGTTTTTAATTCTCAGACTACACAGGCAGGTGTTTAATGGGGGAGTGTGTGTGTGTGTGCATGCGTGGGAGGGCGGAGCAGTCTTACCCACCCTCTACTTTTCTTTGGCAAACAAAATGATGGAAGAAACCTGGAATGGCGCTCAGGACAGAGACAGATACTACGCATTTAGTAGAAGGCAAAAACCTGAATGCTGATAATTTTGATTTTTTGCATTTGTAGCTTTGGCTTCTCAGCAGCAGAGAAAACTAAGGTTGTTTTTGCGGCTCACCTGGTAAAGATGAAAATCACATAACTGTAGCATCCTGAGTGGGACCTTTGTTGTCATGTGCGTCTCATTTCCCTCTCTGCCTCTCTTGACTGTCAGCTATCAAATAACGCAAAAGAGGAACATGGGGCAAAAACAATAATCTTTACAAACAAACAGATAAATAATTAAAACCACAGAATTTAAATAAAAAGGGGGGTACGCCTGTGTGGTTACAAAAACAACAAATAAAAGCCCAATACAAGGGATTTGGAAGATTGCGGAATGTCAAATGGGAATGATGTCTGCCCAAAAAAAAGACACACATTTACTGCTCAACAACCCTTGATACTGTTTCTCTGTACTGGCACACCATCCCATGACTGACACACACACACACACACACACACACACACACACACACACACACACACACACACACACACACACACACACACACACACACACACACACACACAATATGATAGACTCAGCGAGGAGGCTATGTCTCACCGGTGGCATGTTCACAGCAATTACAGACAAAGCTGAAGGAGGCAAGCAAAGAAGTAATGCTCCTGAGAACTCGTGAGTTACCATGGAAACATCGGCTTCTGAATGAATTTGCTGGAAAAGGAGAGCGCAAGAGATAGAGTCCAAATTGTAGCACCAACTACACAAACCCCCTCTCTCCATCCCCTGAACTGCCAGGAGAAAGCAGAGGCTGCAATTCCCAAAGCGACGAGCAACCGTTACTGATGCTTGCAGCCACTAGCACCACACACACATATACACACACACACACCATGTGTGTATGTTTGGTGGACAGTTTTATCTTGAATGCAGCACAAGAAAATACACTGGCAAAACTAGCAAGATGGAAACCCTATTTTCAACTGTGCTGCAACACGGCATATGCAATGAAGAAGGCACGTTCGCACTATTGTGTTCGAGCTGCAGCACTGCGCAATCCAATCCATTTTACCATCTAGAGTGATTTTTTTGTTCACCAGTCCAAAATGGTGCCGCACCGACACCGTGCAGATGTCTGCTTAAACACAAAACCCAACTGTGATGATGTGTTTGTTATCACTGCAACCAAAATCAGCTCCGTTTCATCAGGAACACTCCCTGAGCAAAATGAGCCATCACTTACTCGTCATATTTAATGTGGTAAATTACATCCTCTTCTCTCTCCTTGGTCTCCGAAGCTGCAGTAGAGTCTGTCTGAGAGGTGGAGGCTCCATTACTCTCAGAGCTTAACACAACATTATTCCTGTTACTGTCTGTGGTTAGGCCCTGGCCGTGGGCCTGTCCCTGTTCGGCCTCCAGCTTTCCATTAGTCCTTTTTGGGGGCCGGCCCACCTTGCCCTTGGTGGGCGTTATCTGTTCTTTGGGAGCTCGTGTCACATTTTCGATGCAAGCCTCAAACCAGGCACCAATGCTGACGTCTCTGCAGTCCACCAGCTCATTAATCTAAGGAGACACAAAAGACAAAAATAAAAAATTGCACCTGGCTTTTGATCCCATCTGTCTGTTGTTTAAAGAAATATGGCATGTTTTAACCCATTTGCTGCACATCATATACTTTAAATAAAACCATTATAGAGTGTCGGATTTTTAGACATGTTCTCCTATTCTGGGTATTCATAACTCGTGCAAGTTAGATGTTTGTGCAGATTGGGCACGTTTTTGACATTCCTAGAAGGGGAAAAGTTTACAGAAGTCTACTTGTCTATATCTTGATAACATAATTATGTGCATTTCCATTTGCTGTTTTTCTTCTCTTGGACCAATAGGTAGAGTTTTCATAACCTGTTTATTTATTTTGGACCTTAAAAAGCTCTCAATGCGATCTTCTGTCATAGCAGTTTCATTGAGATGATACCTTACTATGAATGTTTTATATTGTACCTTACTCGTTTTCTGTTTTTGTTTTTACTGTATTACACATGCAGAATATAAATTTGGCAGCAGTATTCTGAAATTTTGGAGGAACTCCTTAAAATACTAGAGTACTGTGAGCGATATAATTTATGGGCAATGTGTAGTACACACATTGAAAATGCTTTTTCTTCACATGCATTGTCTCTTGTCCAGCACCTACTTTTTTGTCATCTGAATATGTGTGCTTTTGTGAAGCCTATGTAAACAGAAAAAAACATTTCACCTTATACATCCATTAGGACTCTGCATGATATTTCTTTAACATTTAATGTCATAGTGAGATTCATGATGTCCTTCTTAGTGTGTGAACAAATACTGGAGATGCATTCTTGAAATAAATTTCATCTGTGGCACTGCTTGGCTATGTGCTTCTTTGTGAAAAACCATAAAATATGTCTGAGTCTGCAGTGAATGTTTAAAGCCTGTAAAGGCATGTGACCTTGATATCCAGTGAAGTTGCACAATTTACAACTCATCTACTTAGTTACAGTATTGATCGTCCCGCATGCTGGGTTGGATTTTTGGCATCAAAGCAAGACTAGTCCCACACATATAATTCTCAGACATGTGGGTCAGCCAGCCAGCAAAGATCAGTTAAACACAGTAGACTCACCAACATACTGGTTTGGACTGCCGTCTATTTATAACCTGTAAGTTGGTTAGTGGCAGGGTGGTAAAGACTGTTTCTTATGTGTGGTTTTGCATGTGGCTGGCTAACCCTGGCTAGGTTAGCCACATGCTTGTGTGCACAACATTAGTTCTAATAAATTAAAGGCATTCAGGGTATCTGACATAAAGACAGAGCAGTTCAGTAATGAAAATTGAGGGATGTATTTGGCTGAAATACTGTATCTAAGCAGTCTGAGGTACAGCACAAAACAGTGGGAAAAGGAATGGGAAAAAAAAAGAAATCACCACATGCAAGAGGAAGACTAAAATCATATCTGTTTGTCCTACAGCTTTTTTGTGTTCAAATTGCAAGAACATACAATCTATGAAAGGCACATTTTAGATACAGTTGGTGACTTATATAAAAATAACTTTATGTCATATTGACTGAAACTGTCACTATATCCACACAGAAGATCTTGAGACATATAATCTGTGAAAAAAAATATTTCCACCCACTTCTTGTACTAATACCATTTGCTAAAATTTACCACAGCAAACGGGAAAAAACCCAAAACAATCAGAGCCGAGGAGTCTCTAATGCATCAGGATGTCAATCACTGCTCATTAACTGCGATCTAAATGCCAAACTAGGCAGGTGCTGATACTGAATTACCCATTTCTTGCTTGAAATGTCTTCATAAACATGTTTTAGTGTACTGTTTAGCTGTAATATGAGAAAGTTTGTGACCTGGCCTCCTGCCAACTGGCGTTTATGAAAATATTTGATGCGAGAAATAGGTAATGCAGTAACAGAATCTCAATTCATGTTTGATCAGCGCTGCCTTGTTTAACAGTTTGACTAAAGTTGATTGAGTCATGATTGACAGCTGCATAAGAGATTCTTTGGATCCGATTGGTTGTTTTTGTTCATGTGTGGTAATGCCGTTAGAGAGTATTAATAGGAAGAAGAGGAAATGATTTTTTTCACTGATCATCGGTCTAATGTACTACTGCGTGAATGTTGTAACAGTTTCTCCCAGTACAACAAAGTTATTTTTGTAAAAGTTACCAACTAAAGTTTTAACGTATAAAACACTGTACGCAAAGTTATGCACACATCATGTTTCATGTAAGCTAAATTAAACCACTAATAAATTATGTTAACATAAAGTTTAAAATGTCTGATTTTCAAAGTATTCCCGGACTTATGCACTGTAATTTAACTAAGAGTTAAACCAGTTCCCTGCAAAACCCTGCAAATTATTCCCAGATAGTTAGTCTCTAATACTCACCTTGTACACACCAATCCCTGGGTCGATTAGTGTGTTTCTGCTGGATGTGGGCGGCTGGGTGTCGCATGCCGGACTGGAGGAGTTGAACCCATTTTTGGGACTGGCTGAGTTACTGGTAGCGCTAGCATCCGGCTTTGTTTCGTTAACAGTGCTGGTGGTAACGCTGCTGCTGTCATTGTCTATATTGGTGGAGGTTTCCATAGCAGCGGGGGAGGCGGGAGCTGGGGAGTTGCAGCTTTCCGACCTTGAGTCGGGAGGGGGAGCTGATCCACAGGACACACCAGAGGGGTCCTTAGTGGCGGGGCTGTCTGGAGGGTCGGTCTGTGAGCGAATCAGCAGCTGGACAATGTCATTGAGTCCCACATTGTAGTCAAACAGTGTCTGTCCATCCTCCATCTAAAAGGATAAAAATAAAAACGCCACTGACATGTATGGATACACTCAGCTTTACAGATTTACAATTGAATATAATGCTTCAACACATAATTATTTTCATTACTTACAGTTTTCAAAAGTCTTGTTATTTTCTAGTCATTAACCCCAAATGTATTCAGTTGACTTTTACATTTAAAAAATCAAATAACGACATTTAAAAGAAAATGTTTCTAAAATAAAATTTCTTTCAACTAGTTATTGTAGCAATTGCATTTTAAGGTCCTTTTACACTGCCTATTCATAATATTGCACTATGCCGCCTCGCTATTTTGTATATAAGGTACCATCGCAGAATTGGGAGACAGATTTGTCTTGTCTTTAAGGCAGCATGGGAAGGTATGTACAGTATGGACAGTATGCTACAGCATCTATGTAAATGGGCCAGCCGACAGGACGGGACCATGGGCAAGACATTTTGACATGTTTTACCCTTTGAGCAAAGTTCGACATCAGCCACTATGTACCAGATACGCTAAATGATTGTTATTGACATGTTTTGCAATTATCATTGTTCAAAAAGTGCTTCTGACGCATGTTTTGTGTCACACAAGATTCAGACACTGTTGTGTTAAGGCCATGACACACCAAGCCGGCATCAGAGAACATGTGGCAACAAAAGCCCCCTGCTGTGTCACCTCACGTTGCCGTGTCTTGGCCAAAAAGTTGTACAGGAACACACCAAAGTGACCGCCAACAAGCGCTTATGTTCTGCGCCTGCGTGAAAGGAGATACCCCTCCATACCAGCTGGTGGCGGTCGTCTGTATTCAATGATCAAAAGGGGAAACTGGAAGACTGCCACAATGCTAGTTAGCCAGTTAGCACATTAACAACACAACCCAGTATTGACAGAATGAAGCATATTTACCGTGCGCCAGTAAACAACAACACAAATCATCAGGGAAATAGTTCTGTTAAGAGCTTACTGGTCAAAGTAAAACTATCTTACCTCATGTAGAAAGTTTATTTCGACCTCACTCCCTCTTAACTTTAGCTGTTTGTTTACATTATTTATTTTTGTTTGTTTGTTTTTTTGTGCGCAGAGCTGAACAGCCTGTTAGAGTGATATCATTTAACAACAGGCTCCATTGTTGCTGCAGATTTAACATGCTAGATTGGCCACAAAAACCTGACAAGGGTCTACAAGGGCCAATGGTGCAGGACACACTGCAGTGACAAGCTGAAGGCCAACTGTCTGCCTGGTGTCTTGGCCTTTTAACATCACGCCACTCATGCCTCGTTTTCTTCTGTAATGGCGGCATGCTATCTATAATCACACACTGGAGCAGCATGTTCTTGCCCTTGTTTGCTTCTGTGTAAAAAAGCAAAGGCAGCATGAAAAAGAGATGTCGTAGCGGCCCTGTAGCCGAAAAAGGGCTTTACTTTACTAGGCATTAACCTGCCCAAAGATGGTGTGTATAGACAATTGCACAGATGTTCGTAAAAGACATCCTTTATTACATTTTTTCTCAAATTTCTTCCCTTATAGACATCTATGTGATATGATACGAACACCACTGTGTCACGAAGTGCCCTCAGACAAACACACTCGGCTGCTTGTCAAGGACAAACAAAGAACACACAAGACAGAAGACAACATTGAGCACAGTGAGACCAACGATTATGTACTGTTGAACTCACAGCATACAGAGGACATCAAAATACACACACGGCACTTCAATAAATCCACATGCCTTTCAGTACACCAGTGGTGTTTAAAGACGTTGCTTGGGAGTCCACAGCAACGGCATCTGCTCTGAAATGAGCCGATGTTAGTTAGCTAGTGATTGAATGCAAATAACTTTACAGCAAAGTGAACCGCTGAGCTGATTTAGATTTTTTTTTTAAAGGGAGAAGACCATGAAACAGGAACTGGTGATTCGCCATGTTTGTATTTGTTTACATATCCAGCCCGATAGAAATGGATGCTAAACTGCAGCACCACTCGCATGTAACCCACAACCAGTTTTCAACAAGAAATAAAAGAAAAAAATAAATAAAGAAAACAAATGCATGAATTAAAGTGATAGGAGACGTAGCTGGGGGAAAGAAATGACTGGGTTGCTATGACAACCAAAAGAGAGCACCCCCACCCCCCACCCCCATGAACCTGAATCATGTATACAATTTCTGTCGACACCAACCCACCACAACCATCATCATAAGCGCGACCCTTTCAGGCAGCGTGGCGAATGGGCATCACAAAATGGTTCTCTCGAGAAAAAACAAGCTCTTGGAGAATAGATGAGGGCCCGTTAGAAACCCATATTTACTCTTCCACAACAACTGATCTACTGTTAAGCGTACAGTACAGCTACTGCCTTAGGAATGGAGCTCATGGCAGACACGCCAACTCATTACAGACATCAGCTATTCATTTCAGCCCTCAACCCCACAAGCCCATTGTACTGGAGAGACGAGCATGGCCGCCACTCTCTCGCGCGCGCTCCCCTCCTCTTCTTCGTTATTTGACAGCGAGGAGGAGAGCAGTTGGAGGCGTAGCAGGGAGAGCAGTAGAGGGAGCAAGCGCAATTTCCCCCATCCCTCCCTGTTTTTAATAGTCTCATGAAATTTAGATCAGAGGAGCAGTGGTGCAAACACAGCCATACAGTGGTTGCTATACTCACCTGTCTGTCTGTTTTTCTGTGGTGGTCTATCTCAGCATTTCTTTGTCTCCCTGCCTAAACTCGGTCTTCGATTTAGTCTCAGTGATTGTCTCTGTCTTGAGCTACTAGATACTGCATTGAAAAAGGCAAACAATCACAATAACAGAGAAAATCCTACACAGACAATAAGACTGCTGGTAGGACCTACAGCAGGCAGCCTCACTGTTGAGAAGCAGATGGACGGAGAATTACGCAGACAGTATCAGAACAATATACAGTGGAATTTCATGCACCACACCAGACCTAATAAATGATATCTAAGCTGCGCTCGCTTTCCACTGCGCCTTCATTGTGTGATCAGCCTCTCACTGCGAGGTGCTACAGCCCTGACATCAGTAATAACCAGCTGAATAATCCTTCAGACAAAGAACCACCATCTAAACAGGCAAAAATGTTTCGTACATTCACGGAGGTCAAGATTCTCTTTGACAGAAATATTGGCTTGCTGACTCTGTCTAGCGTGTAGGGCGAATACCATCATCAAGGATATGACATTTTCTCCTTCGTCATAAATAATGCAGAATGATCAAAAAAACACATCGCTTCTGGTATCTTCATTGCGTGACTCTGTGAGATGTGTGTTCCAGAGGGAGACCTCAATCCCGAGCACAAATCATAACAAAGCTTCAGACAGACCACAGACACTTAAGATTTGACAAAAGGCTAAAACAAATCAGAGTCAAAAATCCTTGGCGTGCTAACAGCATGTGTGTGCTTGCATGTGTATATGAGTATCACATTGTTGAGTGAAATAGAAAAGCTAATCTCTCTGTTGGTCTTTCAAACATTAATTCGGGGTTCCCACACATAGTCATGGACACAATTTCAAAGCTTTTCCATGACTTTTCAAGGACCCATTATTTTCCTTTTCTTACCCCACTTGCCAAGCATTTTTCAAACATATAAGATTTAAACTCTGTTAAAATAAAACTTCAGCATTGCAACTGATGTGAGCATTGGAAATTTAAAAATCCAACAATAATTTCTGTTTTTAATAGTCTCTCGCTGTGGTTAATGGTGTCTTTTTTGGTGATTTTAAGAAAATGTGCCTTTCAAAAAAACAAAGATAAATACATGAATAGAACCACCCAAATTTCTAAGATGTCTATAAAAATCACCAAAAAAAAAGAAAAAGAAAAAAAAACTACGAAAAACACAAAAACATGCCTTCCAAAATGCTACTGGGGTTGTGTAAAAACTACTGTACATACTGTAGGCCAAAAAAAGATTTTAACCAATTTTGCCTATTCTGTATCAGTTTATATGAGTGATGGAGAATAGTTCACAGAGCAGAATGTGTGGCTGGGGAGAGATTTGGCTGTAATATTGTGTTAAGTTTAATTATGGTGCCAACAAGCTGTCACACATGATCTAACTGTGAAGCTTTAAAATCTCTTAATGCAGAAATCATCCTGAAATTAAAGCAACTCTGCAACACCTACTTAGCATCTATCCCTGCATAGCAATGACTGAAAACCATTAACGAGAGGTAGACCCAAACTGAAAGAAAAACATGGTGGCCCATTTAATATAAATTCTAGAAAACTGGTAAAAAGATGTTGATGATCCACACCGGACCCATGCTGCTGGTCGAGGGGAGATTTTGTAGCTGAGCAGAAATTAGCCTTTTTTGCTAGGCAGGACATCCAAACCCCTTACTCCTACACGATTTTCTTCATCGCCCTTGTCTCCGCCCACAGGCCTTCTTAGCAAAGAGCTGAGCAAAATAGGTCAGATTTCCTAAAAACAATGACATGGGGTGTGTCTGTGTGCCTGCCATATAACAAGCCTGCATCTTTGGTCTTTATCCCTTATTCAGCCTGCAGTCATTCAATCTTTTATCAAAAATTTCTTCTGTTAATTAGTACCAATTACCTGGAAAGGTGACAAAGGTTGTTTTGTGCCTCTGTTTGCGGCTCTTTTTATTACTTGATGTTCGTTCCTACAGTAAAAGCTGAGCAAAAAACTGTGAGCTGTGCTGGGCTGCAGAGTTCAGTCTGAACATTTTGTCATCATGCCAAATTTGTTAAATAGTGAAATATTTAAATAATTGTCCAGCTTGTTAGTGCAATATTCCTATAATTACATCAAGCAGTGTTATAATACAAATAAATCCAAGATTCCTTGGGAGAAACCACTCTAACACAGTGCTACAAAAGTCTATGAGCTCACAGTATTTCTACCTTTTTTATGTATGAATTGTGTGATACTTTGTCATAAAGAATGAAGAAAGTAGGACAAAATAGTAGAGTAGAGTATAAATGCAATTTATAGTGAGTGTGGGCTTTTGCAAGCTTGATATAGACACGACCACTATTAATTAACTAAATGATTTTGAGTTAGAAGTACAGTGTTTTTAACTATATAAATTTGTCCTAAGTCTATGGAACATTATTGAGTTTGGCAAATAGATGACATTTTTTTCTTTTTTTGAAGGGGGGGGGGGCACAACTAATCACAATTACAAATGGTTTGTATACTGTGCTTTGATGTAAACAACCTTTTGTTATTAACAGAAAGCATAAATAACAAAATGTAGATTGAATTGCTGTGTAGCATTAGTCTCTATTGATACTGACAGGTTGCAATCCAGCATTTTTGATTTGGTTGCGAGATGCCTTTTCTGTTTACATTTAGATCACATCACATTTAGATGCCATTCGTTTTTATTACCTGCTGCAAACATGTCCCTTTATTAATGCAAGAAATCCAAACCCAAGAAATGTAGCACAATAAGGGGTGTATAAATCTGGGCAGTTCTCTGGTAATCTGAGCTTAAAAAAAGCCCTATACTATAAAGGGGAAACCCTGCTATTCATAATGCAGGTGAAAGGGCTGAAAGTTAACAGGCCGGACATTTAACCACTATGCAAGCGCAATGTGCTATGAGAAGGAGCGGAAAAACTATGAAAACACGTGGGAGTGTTTGAGAGCCTGCAGTTGTGGTTGTAGTAGGTTTCGTGCCTCTCTTTGTCTTTGCTCTTTGTCCAGCCTATCTGTCGAAGAAGGGTGTGACTGTGTACATGCATGGCTGCAGCCAACTCCACTTCCCCTGAAAGTCTCTGTGAAATTCTACAGCTTGGCAATGCCCAAAGAAAAAACCCATCAATCGAGGAGCCACAACATCAATGCATGTATAATCAAATTGTGACGATATCTAGGTCACAGCGACTGTCTGCGTGAAAGGAGGCTAGCCAATAAAGCTTTCCTACAGCCCAACAATAGGCAACAGCTAACACCGGAGGACAGCCCATCCATTTCAACATGAAACATGTTGCTGCCTTGATAGAAAAAAAAGTGAACAGTCTCATATTTGAATCACACACACACAATACAATCTGAGCTTTAAACCACCTAAAAAACAGGCATAACCTTTTTTTAAATTAGTAAATGAGAAGTCTACTGTAAAAGTGAGAGTGGGCGTTGAGCAGAGAGGCAGCATGGACAGTGAAGGTGTGTGTGTGTGTGTGTGTGTGTGTGTGTGTGTGTGTGTGTGTGTGTGGGTTTGCTCGTGAATGTGAGTGACATGAGACAATGTTCAAAGTGAAACAGGCTCACAATGAGAGGCGCAAATTGCAAAAAGCCATAAAAACCAAACAACACTGAGGCAAAGTTGTGCGGCTGCTGGCTTGAGACCCCTCCAAGTCAAGGGCAAGCATGACTTTGAACTGGAGAGGCAGCGTGCGCAGTGAGCTGGAGGGAAAAACAAGACGCCATTTTGAAAAGGAATTAGACTGAGTTACTCTGCTACAAGTCTAAATCCGAACAGAGCGCAGGACGTGCATGTAAGGGCACTAGCTAGGGTATGCTGCGTGTCACTGGCTCATTCCACGCATTACTTAACATATGGAAATCCCCCCTAATCAACCTTCCCCACTTATTTTCCAGTGAATTGAAGGAAGCACAGGATTTACTGAACGGGCCTAGCCTTTGCAACCAGTGCTCCAACAGTCCATGACAACTCCAGCATAAGAGATAACTGTTTAAAAATCAAATGGTAATTACACTGGAGCTACTACTTTTAATGATGTCATGCTTTGTGCTTTTTTTAAATTGCAAAAGGGTTTTGTCAATTTTAGAAAAACTTCTACGAACAACTGCCCATATTTTACTAGTTAATAAGTACAAATACGTCAAAAAATACATACAAGGACACTGGCGCAAAAGGTGTAACACACTATTTCTTTCCGCAACTACAGTTTGCCAAGTAAACCATAGTTTTGACAAAAAAAGCATATTGTTGCCGACAGAGAAACATACAGAAGCATTTAAGGCATTAAAAGTAAAAGAAACAGTTATTGAGGTATTTTTTCTCTCTTTATCCGGCAGTATACACAGCACACAAACAGCGAAGAAAACCAACCCATTGTAGCCTCTGTGACTCAGACTGTTCTCGTTTGTGACTTCATTATCATTTAATTACACAACAGGAAGTGGGTGAGACAACTTTAGCATGCAGAAATGATTTAGAAAAGAAATTTCTTGGCCTATAATGCCGTATGACACATGAATGAAGTAAAGTGTGACAAAATGTAAACAATGTGAGATCAACACATCATGTGGGCTGTGTGCTTCCTGGGGGCTTATCTGCCTGGCTGAGTCATACACTGTGTTAATATCAGTGTTGTAATGTTATGCTCGAATACTAAATAAATCATGACACCAGTGTCCTGTCAGCGGTGAGCATCTTTTGCTTATTACTGATAGAACAACAGCTGGTACAGTGAAGGCTTTAACTAACATTTCACACTTCATACACATTAAGATACCATTGGCTAGTCCCTCTTTTATATTGTGATTCTTTTATGTTCACATATTTGAAGAAAGACAACATAAAAAGCGAATGATACAGACTGCACTCTTGTCATATAACAGCACTACATATATGGGTGCAAGAAATACATTTTCAAAATATTGATTGCTTACTCTGCTTTAACAGTTGCGGTTACAATGCAAGTGTGTGTCTGTGGTGGATTATAAAATATGCCTGTGTGTTAAAAAGCAAACCACAGGCTTTGAGACAGCACGCGGCCATCCACCATGACACACACAAACACGTGTGTCAGTGTCACGGTGGCAAATTACAGTTTGCATGCTAATGTCTTCCCTTCAATAACATTAAACTATCAATATGTGTGAGAGAGAAAAGGTACTCTAACATCTGTTCACAGTTATACATGAATCATCACATTTCTTAAAAAAAAAACAAAAAAAAAAAAACAAGATTTCACAGCGTGTGGATTTGCCATTCAACCAAGAAAGTGACTAAAACGTCTAGTGTCTGGTCGTAGCCTTAAAACCACACATTTTTTTACTCTTCGACAATTGGTGTGGTTGTTGCACTAGTTTCCTCCAAAAGGAGGTGACGCTGCACTACTGGTCTAAACAGTGGACTGTTGGTTTTTGTATTACAAACTGAGTCATGCTGTAGGATGTAGAATGATATTAAAGGGGCAGTTTACCCTAAAATCAATACATATTTTTCCTCTTACCTGTGGAGCTACTTATCAGTCTTAATTGTTTTGGAACTGCCAAATGTTGGAGATATTGGCCGTTAAGATTTCTGCCTTCTCTCCAATATAATGAAACTAGATGACACTCAGCTTGTGGTGGTCAAAGCTACAAAAAATATGTTTGAAATACTCAACAGCGATGTCTCTTTCCAGAAGTCACAACCCAGTTTCTCAAAATAATCCACAGACTTTGTTGTGAGCAGTTTTGTGTAGGAACTATTTTATTTTCTCTCTACCAAGGAATACCCACCACCAAAGCACTGTGTAGAACAAAGCAGGCACCCACTCATGAATGAGAAGCTTGTGCTCGTGACAGCGCAGGATAGAAACATTAATGGCGTCCTCCTTGGCCAAGCTGTAACATTGGCTGAGAGGTTAGTTTGCAGTATAGATGTACGCTTTCATCTGTGCAGCAGGTGTAGTTCCGCAGAGAGAAAATAGTTCCTAAATTAAATTACTTACAACATGGAAGGTAGATTATCTTGAGTAACGGTGTCCTGAAAGAGACATAACTGTTAAGTTTTTCCATTAAAAAAGAAAATCAGCACTGCAGTGCATAAAAAGCCAAACACCATTTAGTTATCATTATCTTTGAGAGAAGAGGACATCTCTATGGCCAACATCTCCAACACTCGGCAACTCACACTATACAATCTAGATTGATAAATAGCACTACAGGTAAAAGGTAATAAATTAATTTTCAAATTTGTGGTAAAAAAAAAAACCTTTAATGCCAAAGACGTATTATTCTAGTCTAGAACAATTATTTTAGTTTTTGTAGTAGTTTCCGAACAGAGAAAGGGACACAAAAGTAATGGCCCAAACATATATTTTTCCCACAGTTGTTTCTGTATATATTTCAAAGTGTCCAAGTCATACTGTTGGATGAAGAATGTTTTGATAAATGTCCAGAGTACAAGAACAATAATAATTTATGGCTAAGAACCAGGCAATTCTGAAAGAAAAAAGTTGGGATGTGCAATATGCACAAAAACGGTATTGTTCAGTTTAATTATCAATCAAACTGTTTTTTTATAACACTGAAAGAAAGGGGCTATAATTTGATAAGTAATCATTTCCTCCTACTCCCTCACGGACATCAAATACTTATGGTGTTTACTGAATATGTCCACTGGGCATTCTGTTGTTGTTTTTGTTACTTATATATTATTTCCATTCTCCCATTTTATTCGGCATGTTTGAAATAAAGATTTAAACTAAACTATAAACCAACTATGTCACTCATCCTTCTGAATCTATACAGCATGAATTTAGGCCATGAGAAGACAGGACGGCATCTTTTCAACAAACACTTTTCACTGTACAGTGTGTACACCGTAGTGTCGCCAGGGTGTAAACACAACTACATTGCTTTTAGATGCCAGGGCACGTGGAGCCACGAGTCCCCTCCTTCCTCAAATTATCATTACCATCATCATAACACACCACATGCACAAGCCTGGTGGCTCACTAATGGAGATCAGCGCAGTTTAGAGCTACTGGCGTCACATGTTACAACTACAAAACAGAAATGCAATGCGTGATTACATATAATGACACTTTGTAAATATATATAATATTCGGTTAAAAACAAATTAGTCGTTGAGTGATGCGGGCTGGTTGTTTGCACTACTTTGGTGTACATGTGGGAAACAGAGGGCGATGGTCTTTTTTCTCTCGCGCGTCAATGTAAACAAACATGTCTACGGCGGTGAGACATTTGTTGCATGTACGCCTCCACAGCCCAAACAATGCAATACAGCCCCATAAGCATAAATCCATGTTATATTGCTGTTTTTCTCGGGGGCTGGCACATCGCGTACCCCGGGCTCTTGCGCAACAACTATTGGCGAATTCCTATCAAAACAGGAAGCTCGCATGGGTCCGAAACGGCTACAGCACCAGAAGACCACTCACACTCTCCAGCAACCATGCCAAAACACCAAAAAACCGACTGTTGCATGACGGGGTGACACAAAAACAACAATTTACCTGCTTTCCACGGTAGAACAGACGCTGCTGTTGAGGGCTTACACTGAAGATGTCCTGTATTTTCAACCGTAAAGACTCAATTTTGGTCAATCTAGAAAGATCCTCAACGGTTCGCGTCTCCTTCCCGTCTATCGTGCGAACCTGGATCCACATTGTTGCACCGCCCTGTTAAGCCTCGAATAAACAACAGATAAAGCAGTATTTGGATACGAGTACTGTTTTTCCAGGGGTCAAAGGAGATAGAAATTAAAAATGTTCAGGGCTCCATCGCGTTTTCCTCTGCAGAGGTAACGTCGGACTGGCTCGCGCAGGAGGTGTCTCACATGAGGTCGCGGCGCCAAGCAAATCTCGCGAGTGTTCATGTAAGCAAAGTTAGCAGTTAAAGGCACAGCTCTTCCTTCAATGCAATTTCATGAAGGTATTGTTGGAGCAAATCTAGGGATGATAACAATTAATAGAGGGTCCATTCCTGTTTGCTGGGCATAAACATACATCTAAAATAACCCAGCGTAATTGTGCAGGTAACGTAATCTGCAATTTTGCTACTAAATTGATGACACATTTTTGATTACACAGGTCCATGCAAATCTGGGGGAAATGCAGGCTGGTTTGGTATATGGGACCAAGGTCCCAAGAATCCTGATGGGAACTAGTTTATGAATCAGAGCTAATTTGGTGGAAAGTTGGTCGTCTAAGTGAGACACAAAACATTTTTTAAAAATGCACAATGACTATAAAGAGACACAAACCCACCACAAAGTGTGAGCGTCTTGCCCTTATGTGGGGCCCTTTACATCTCTCTGCCCAGGGGCCTAATGACTTGAAAACCACAACTTGAACAAACATAAATTTATCTATGCACCCTGTAGGCACAGGATCAACTGAGATAATTAGGTCTTAAACTAGACTTTGACACAGACTCCAAGATCAGTTCATGAAGCAGGACTCAATTTAAGGCCCTTATCATGTAATCTGATATTGATCTTTTGCACTGAGTCACCACACAGTGAACCTAGGGCTTTTGCTGGACCCTGGAAGTCTGAGGGCCAGGGCAGTTGGCCACTGTCCAACCGGTAATCCAAGATTGGTAAAATGTTGTAGTATTTAATACAAGATTACAACGGACCAAGTCTCATGTCTCCTGTTTTCCCAAAAAAACAACTATACAACTGTAACACATTCAGAATGTGGCTTCATGGATCTAATGAGAAACTGCAAAACTGAACCCACTGGCTCCAGGTAGTTACAGAATTGATTTAAAGTGCTGCCTGTTTACAAATCATTCAATGGCCTTGGGCCAAAATTCTTGCCTGATATGCCGGAAAATCAAACCTAATAGCCCCAAGATGTTTTTGGAAAGCAGTCAGCTGGAACCTAATTCTGCACACAGATGGAAGCAACTTTTTTGATGATCTTCTTCGATCAGCCCAAACTTTCACTTTCAAATTTGAAATTTCTCCTGTTCTGCTGTGCCTTTGGTTGATTAATGTCTTGACTGCTTTTTTATTTGTTTATTGGTGTACCTTCCTACTGCACAGAAACTATATTTTTAAAAATTATTTTGCATGTTTGCGCCTAATAAAAGAAAATCTACATCACGTCTTCCTCTTCAGTGTTGGTTTAAATATTTTTCTGTATTTTATTGCTTTATGCAGAGCAAAATCTTATGTAGGGGTATTGGTTTTGGTTACTGATGTGTCTCAGTTAAGCTTTTTGCCCTGAAATAGCCCATATCGTATTATTACTGTGGTGATTATAATACACTTTTCAAATAGCTAATCAAAAACTTGTTTTTATACACTGCCTTACAAATCTGTCTTTCCATATAAAGCTTCTCCCCAGAGTCCATCATCATGGGCTGTCCCTTGAAGTATTTATACACACCACCGCAATGCACAAGGGAAAAGAGGGCCTATATGGACTGAAAACCCCTTTCCTGACAATACCTCCTAGCTGAGCTAATATCACTGTAAAGCACACGCCTCTTGTGGCATAATTGCTTAATTAACAATTGTCTCAGCTGGAGACCACTTCCATGTGCCAAAGGCAAGTCTTTAACTGTCAGTATAAACTAGTAATACATGATGTTGTGTGATCTGTCTTTTGCTCATGTGACTTAAAAAACATAGCAGCTGTGTTAAAACAATATGTGGTGCTTAATATAGCAAAGAATTCTGTTTTGACATATCATTTAATGATAAACAACTAATCTCACTATAGCAGCAGGTCTACATAAAGAGGCCAAAACATAACAGATTTGGTTTTTGCCCTGACTTTGGTCTGTCAGGTTCTCAGTCCTCTCAGATGGTGTACCAATCATGCCTCCTCTGATATGATTTACACACACCAGTCCAGGGATACTCAACTTGCTTTGCTTGAGGTCCACTTTTACAAAATGACAGAAGGCCAGGGGCAAGTTGCAGCTGCTCCATACACGTCTCTCAGATTTTAGGACGTTTCTAGGATTTTAGGACATGTTTGGGATTTCAGAACATTACTCTTATTGTAGGACATTTCTTGAATATTAGGACATTTCTGGGATTTGAGAACATCTCCAGGATTTTAGGAACTGAGTGTACTGTTTTCAAAACTCTTGAATAAATAAATAAATAATTCAGAATAACCATGTAGTGGAGCATTTTGGACAATTTGCTGCCAAGCGTTACCTGAGAGGCGGAGCAATGGGCAAAGATGAAGCTCATACTGTCCACAAGACTCAGCTGACTGCTGTACACTAGCGACCAACGCCACCAAGTGGTTAAAAGTAAGAACTGTGAAGTTTTACACTGTGCATTGAAGTGTACCGCACTGTGATTTCTGAGACTAATTAAGAGACACTCAAGTTATGAATGAGAGTTTGCAGTTTTATTTTGTTGATTTGTTATCGCGCACAATATCCTTGTTGATAAGATGTCATTTTCCCCCAAAGTGACAGCTGTCTCGAGATACTCATCTTTAAGAGACAATGGGTGAAACAGTCACACCAACGTTGTTAACACAGTGTAAAGTGAGTGAGTGTCATGTGCGTCAGGTCCAAAACCAAAATAACAATTTAATATTGCACGCGACCAGCCTAGTTACGTCAGGCTGCGCACATTTGCATCGGACGCACGCAGGGTGGAAGTGAAGTGGACGGCACAGTAGTCTAAAAGCAAGCCAGACAGAGTGGTCGGTCACTATCTTTTTATGAAGTCTACGGGATTCAGAGGATATCTGACTCAAGGCGCGGATTAGTCTTTAAAGTGAATTTAGGTTTTTTTTACTTGTCATAAAGTGGCTGTCAACTTGCAAACCTAGCTGGTTAGCTGGATGGCTAGTGATAATGAACTGTTGTGCATTGTCGGACAATCAGCGAGTGTTACTCCGGCTAATGCTCCTTTAGCCATCTTGCTGTCACTGACATCACTCCGTGCGCTGACGACATGAGATGTCTGCATAACTTTTTATCTGCCGGACATTTAATTACTCCAGTATTTTCATTATGGACAGCGAACGCAGCAATTGTAGGCCCCAGATTGGAGACAATAGCAAGCTAACCTAGCTAGCAAGCTGTCGTGGCTGCTAAGCTTGCTAAAAGCTGTCCTGCCTGGTGCGTGTTTGGAGCCGCACTGAAAACGTCGAGGTATGTTGTTCAGGCTGGTCAGTTTGTTTTGGTCTTGTTATACACGTGACAAGAGACCGGACGTGATAAGAAAGTGCACTGTTTATCACTCTATGAGCAAACAGAACAAAGTTTGTTTACTTAATGTTGTTTTAACTACCATTAGCTTGCTCGCTAGGAGCTAAATTCAGGCTAGCTAGCCATTGATCCAGTGGAAGGAAAAGTTTGCAAAGATTAGGCAGATAGATAAAGTAAGTTCAATTGTCTTGACATAATCATACGAGTGTTGCATCATGTGGCTGAAATAATATGAGCACCTGCCATGGCAGGAAATGTCAGCAAATTTAGCCTAGCGATGTTGTATGTCAGGTATGCACACCTCATCTTAATTCATTGTGGATCTCGCATCAGAAATGCCAAATAAGCAATGCTTTTTGTCGTTGTTTAGTTTCCCCTTGCATCAAAACTATGCTGTTTTTTTTTTGTTATTTTTTTTGCAAAATCAATGTTCACCATATGTGACACCTGTTACCCACTTCAGGTGCCTGCACCATGGATCAGGTGGATGTGACTGACCAAATCACAGCAGCTTGTAGCCAACCCTTGTTCCACAACCAAGACTTGAATGTGATTGACCAAGACTCGCCCCCCCGGAAGCCCAACTCTGGCATCATGTCCTCACAATCCAAATGGGTGAGCAACAGAACGGAGGACACTGGCCTGATCATAACTGAGGACGGGCTCAGCAACGGCACTTGTGAAGTTGAGACTATGGTAGCATTACACTGTCCTGGCTACAGTGGGGATGTTACTGCTGAAGGTGACCACCTTTCACTGAGCAATGATGGCATGTCAGAGTTTTCAAACAGTGACCTCTCTCTGCCTGAGGTCTGCATTTCCACCAACAGCAATAGCTTCGAGGAGGACATGAACTATGAGGTCCAGCAAGCTTATAGGATATTCACTGGCTTTCTCTTGGACAAGCACAAAGGGATCACCAGCCCGTTCCTCAACCCCATCGGTCACCAGGAGGCTCAGCATGGCATTGGAGGGGTCAGGGGCCGGGGTCAGGCACAGCTCAGGCAGTCAATGTGCTTGCGGAGGATGGAGGAGAAGTTTATCAACCAAGAGTATGAGACCATCACAGAGTTTGTTGCAGACTTCAGGCTGATGTTGGAGAACTGTTATCGCTACCATGGGGTGGACCACTGGATCTCCAAACAGGCTCAAAAGCTGGAAATCATGCTGGAGCAGAAGCTTACATTGCTATCCAGGTAAATATAATGTAATTACACTATTGAATGTAGTTGAAACTCATTATACAGCAGCAGTAATAGAGGGCCCAAAGGGTGTTTTTATGTCATGTGCATCATAAGTTAATGTTGCTGGGAAACAAAAGTTTGTCTGGCAAAGTAAGCTCACAAACATGAAGTAGATGCAGTTTTTGAACTATAGTAGTAGAACTGCTTAATTGCCATCCACTATTTCTCCATGGCATAATAGAGGTGCGCCATATTATATTGTCCATGATATTACCAGTATAATTTTTAATCTGCTAAGAAAAATTCATATTGTCACAATGACAATATTTAATCTTGTTGACATAACAACATACCGCTACATACGGCAAAAAGAGGCGTGACTGAAAGTGTAATTGCTTCCGGCCAGGAGCAAATTCAGTTGTGTTGAATCATTTATAGATTGAAGACAATGTTTTTGTGTTTGGCAATGGTTTATAAGTGTAATTTTTGATTGATTTTATTTTGTTGTATTATTAATATTTTATACAGAATTTGAATCTCTATGATTCATTGTTGTTTACAATCTAATGGATTGAGAGACCTCCCCTCCCCCCCACCCCCCCCCCCCCTACCCCACCCCCCCCACACACTCACACACCCAACGTATTTTAAAAAGATTTTTTACTGTTGGGTGACAAGAGTGGTTTTTATGGAAATTTCTGTCAAAAGAATAGCGAATTTTTGAATGATGACTGACTGAATATTTGAAGGCAATCTACATTTATGTCGACATATACAGCTATTACACTTATTCTGCTGCATTTGTTTGTTCTAAAATATTCTCATATCATCAAAAAAAAATTTGAAAGAATTTTGAAAAAAATTTCCAAAAATTAACCGTCAATGTATTTTAAACAGATGTTTTACTGTTGGGTTACATCAGTGGTATTTATGGACTGTTTGCTTTCAAGAATCCATACAGCTTACATTAAGCAACATTAATTATATTGAAACCTTTTTTTTTCTTCTGTTAAACTAGGACCCTGCGAGAGAAGACAACCTTGGCAGTGACTTCAAAAGGGCGTTTTGGCGCAGAGGAAGAACGAGGTCCAGGTGGCACCTCCACAAGAAGGAGGCTGGCACCTCGAAGCTTGGCTACCATCACTGTCGGTGGACATGAGTCTATCATGGTTCAGGCTCTACGGCTGGAAGAACAACAGAGGGTCAAGGAGGAGAGGAGGTAAGACAATATTTGAGAGAGATTAAAATTTGTTGCCCTAAACCATCCAACAATTTACACACATTTTCTGACTTTTTAGGCAACGTGAGCTTGAGAAAAAGGAGGCAGAGGAAATGTCAGCCAAAGAGGTAGAAGAATGGGAGCAGACTTTGCTATCACAGGCTTCCCCCCACACTGTGGACACACTTTGGGAACTCCCTGCCATAGGGCACTTCCTCTGTCTTGCTCAGACTGCTCTTAACCTCCCAGAGATTGTATTTTTTGATCTGGAGCGATGTTTGCTAATGCCCCGCTGCAGCCTCCTCCTGTCCAAAATCATGTCTTCCCTACTGTCCCCATCTCAGCGGAGGGCCACTCTGCACCGCCGGCCTGCCCTGCCTTACCGCCGCTGGGAATCAGAACTCAGGCAGCGGGTCATGGGCTGGTATCGAGCTGTTGGTGCGTCCCATGATCAGCCAGGTCGGGCCGAGCAGCTTGGACTCTGCAAACAGTTTTTCAGCGCTCTCGGGGAGGTGAGCCCTTTGGAGGAGAAACCCTTTCACTTGCTGCCCTTCTACCAGCGAGTATGGCTTCTGAAGGGGCTGTGTGATCATGTGTATGAAACGCAGAAACATGTGCAGGATGCTCTCCTGGCCCAGCCCATCCATGAATGTAGGGAGTCTATTTTGGGTTATGACAGCAAGGAGAATGCCTATATACATTTCCCACATTTCTGTGGGGCAGACCTAAGAATCTACTGCCAGAGTCCCAGCACACCCCCAGCTTTCCCTTTCCCTTCTGTATGGGTCAAAAGGGTTGATATAGAGCCAGGTACAGAGGGTGAAGAGTCAGATGTGATGAAAGAAGAGGAGGTTAAAAGTGACAGGGGCTCTTATGGAGGCTCAGTGGACATGGGAGAGAGTGATGATTTTAGAAAGGGGCGAGCAGAGACACTCTTCAAAGGGGAAAATGGGGAAGGAGAAGAGGATAAAAAAAGGTTTAAATTGTGGTCACTGAAGAAGGAGGAGGAGGGGTCTAAATCAGGGTGCTCTGATGATGACTCCTGTGAAGACTCTAAATTGGACTTAAAAATACTAACGCACTCCTTATCCCTTTCACACACTGGCCCCACTGTAGGAAGAGGTGTGGAAATGAATTTGAAAGAAGAGACTGTAGACTTGGATCATCAGTCCAAGCGATTCACATTAAAACAGGAGCAGGGCTTCTCATTGGGCTCAGTGCGCACCATTAAAGCAGAGACACAGGAGCCCTGTCTGAGTGTAGGGGAGCACAGCTACACAGGCAGGTCACCTGCTCGTTCAGTGAATCTGGCCTCTCCGACCAAACCAATCAAAATGGAAGGAGGAGGTCCCAGCCAGGGACACCAAAGGTCTTCCTGTTTGGATTGTTGTAGAAGCAAATCTATTAATGTTACATCTGAAGAGCACGACTGTTTCTGTAGCACATCAGGACTGCCGGCACAGTTGTCTTCCGAGAGTTCTCAAAACTCAAGTGAAGAGAGGGCAAATGACAAAATCTGGACTAAAAAAAAAAGGCAGAAGAAAAAGCGAGGGAGGGAACAGCTGCCGAGGGTGAAAGGAGAGCACAAGCAGCTGCAGCACGTGGAAGGGATGAGGCTTCCCCCAGCTGAGACTGCCAAGTCTGCAGTGCGGCGGGTTGCAACAACGATTAAAAGAAAAGACAAGAAGAAAAAACATAAAACAGGTGAGCAAAATCTCAATTTTGATGTAAGTCCAATATTTTCTTTTCTTCTTTTTTTAGAAATTAATTTTTATTTGGTTTTCATCAACGACAATATAGTGATACATTTCCCCTTTCTTTCGCAGCTGTATATAACATTTCTACACATTATATTCCAAATGTACATAAACATAAAAAGTAAACAACATAGACATCCACTCCGAACCCGTTAATTAGAAGAAATAAATTATAAAGGAATGAAAAACAGTCATAATAATTGACCAGTCTACATTATAATCCCACAAATAAAGTACAAGTACAAACCTCATTCTATGGACTATGACATATAATGTGTGCATGTGATGTATGCATGGGGGTAGTACAATTGTATTGCATTCACTTGTAAGTGTGCATTTATAGCCACAATTCCATACGTGACATTTTCTTAATTTGCTCTAATATTTAGTTTTTGCTTTTCAGTCATAACTTGTAAGTTCAACAAATGTATCTGTTATCTTGTTGACAGTAAAAAAGCTTGAGTCGTCAAAGAAAATTAAAGATGAACCTGCGGTTGAGCCATCATTTAAGGTAGTCCCACTGATGCTGAAAAATATTTACTTTTATTTCAATAGCAGTGTATTTTTAGTGATGAATTTATTGAGTTTTTTTTTTTTTTTTGAAGAAAAAAAGATTAGAACCTTAATTTAATTGTTATTCTGCTATCACCCTCTGTTTTTGCTTCTCTCTTTCTTTACTAAAATGTTCTTATTCCTGGTTATCCTGTGCAACTATCAATCGTGAACGCACAGTGTCTGTATAATTAAAAGGTGTATGTAACGTATATAGATTCTTTTATTTTATTTTTATTCTTTTATTTTATCTAATTTGTATTTTGCAATATTTTATCCTTTGCACTCAAAAGACTTTTTTTTTTTTTGCATTTTTCTCGGCTTCTGTGTCTGCTGCTGTAATGTGTGAGTTTTCCCTGTGTGGGATTAAAAAAGTCTTACTTCTTATCTTATTTAATTTGTTATTTCTCTTCTGTAGTTGGTATGCACCAGCCTTGAGGAGCTGCGAGAGCTGATCAGTAAGACAGAAGATGAGCTGGATGACCTGGAGAGCACTAAAAAGAGATTGGTAGGTGCCAGTCATAGATCATTTACTCGCAACCTTCACAGCCGTCCAGGCTCACGCATTTTTTTTTCACATTTTAATGTTTGTAACTTGATTCAGATTTCCTTTTGATGTTTGAACTGGCAGGGTCGGTGGTATTACAGAAGAGAAGCCGTGAAAGACCTCCACAGCACTCTGATCAGACTACTGAATGAGCTTTCACCCTGGGAACCCAAACTTATCAAGGCCTACCAAAGGAACAGGTGACATTAAATGATGATTAGATCAAACCGGCATAAAGACTTTTCAATATTTTTATTATAGGTTTATCCTGATAATAATTCTTAGGCTTGTGCAGTTGGAGCTCAGCTGCGCAGCACTAAGTATATTGACCACAATTTCAATTAAATAGCTCTTTTTATCATATAATCATCACTCAACTGGAGACATTCTCTTCATTTCTTTTCTTCCATCTACATCAGGCTTCGTTTGAAGAAGGAGTTTGATGATTTCAAGAAGCACCCAGAGTACAATAACTTTGTGCGTGAAGAATGTATTTCCTCCTCATCATCAGATGACGATGATGATGATGAAGAAAGGAGTTTGGGGAAGGAGGTGTGTTCACTTTCAGATCATTATAGAAGGTCAGAAGAGGAGGACTTGGAGCATATGGTCCCCAGAGGTCTTTGGAGTGGAGGTAAACACATTTAAACAGAATCTAACATTTTTAATTGTGGTTAGTGTTAATGTAGTTATAAAAGAAGAGTTTTACTGCAGTTAGGCCCTGATGTCTATGAAATGTAACAAGCATCAAAATTTGCTCTGTCTGAACAGGGCCTTACACAGTTCTGATCTAATTTAACTCTTTGAAGCCTGAGCTAATTGGTTAGATTTGTTTTAAAAACATGGGAAGGAGGCAGTGAGCAACTTAACAACACATCGCCCAAAAAATAACGAGACTAGTAAAAAGTTACAAAAAAGTTACCAGAAAATAAGGGGAAAAAAGTAAAACACACACACCAAAAATGACACGAATGAGAGTGCCGAAAATTAAAAAGTGTATATATATATATGTTCTTTTCTGTGACATAATTTCAAACAAATAATTATATTGATTATGAACATAATTTTCTTGACATTTTCCATAGTTTTTTTTTTTAACTACAGTTAAACTTTAATATTATAATAATGAAATAATAATAATAATAGAATTATATTTTTTAACAACTTCCTTTTTTCAAAACTAATTATCAGGTCATTTTCTTCGTCACCTTTTACATAATGCCTCAAATTTATGGGACATTTCTTGCCATGTTGTGCCAAGCTTTTTCCCCCATGTTTTTGAAACATCTTGTGAAAGGTGTCTGAATGCAGCACAAGAAAACTGATGTCGAGCTAGGTCTTAAAGGGTTAATTGTTGTAGAGGAATTATATGACTTTAAACCTAATAGACAACTCTATTATGTTCCCAGCGAGCACCAGAGAATTTGTGGCTGAGACTGCTGGAGAGAGAACGATGACCTATGTACCTTCTAACCACCTTAAACACCCTCTGGCCAGCCCAGAGAAACACACCAATCAGACTGGGAGCAGCACTAGTACTCCTGCCCCTGACTCTGGGCTACAGTCTAGATCTGAACTGAGACCATCAAATCAATCCAGGGATTCAACTTTAACATGGGCAGCAAGGGTACCGGCTCAGGCTTCGCTATCACCTAGAACCCCCATCCTCCATCCCACCACTGGACTACCTAAGGGCTACACGCCCATCCCCACCCTGCTGGCTAAGAGTGTGGGAAACAAAGTGACCTTAATGAAACGGCCTGCCGATTTTCCAGGGATCAACAACGTAGATAGACAGAGCAAAGGGGTCTCCCTGCCTACCTCTGCAGTGACTACCACAAAACTTTCAAAAGCACAAAGTTCCCCATCCAATTCCCAGCAGAATCTGCAACAAACACAGGCACAAGGACTACAACAGACTGAAGTACTGAGACAGCCAGGAATGGCTGCAGTGACGGCAGCTCTTCCTAAATCACCACAGGCAAAATCAACCCAGACTGTACCAAAAAGTCCTGTCCAAGTGGTGTACAAAGTACCTGAGCGGCTGGGTCACCTTGTAAGGAAGGACAGCAGCAGCCCAGTTAAGATATCTGTTCATCCTGTCGTGGACCAGAACACCGGGGAAAAGATCATGCAGCAACTGGTGATTCTGCCTTCAAACCTTCTCATTCAAAAAACAGAAGAAAAGTCGTCTTCTTTTCAGCAACAACCCAAGGGCATTCAGGTCCCAGTTTCTAAAGAGGCCAGTCCCTTATGTATGTCTACCAATGTGCCTGGGTTCACTATTCCTGAAAACAGAATCCCCGTTCAGCAAGTGGCTCCACTAAAAGATGCCAGGACAGTGAAGACCCCCTCTCCTTCTGTTTCCCCTCATCTTCAACAGAGCGTCCTAAACACAGCAGCGTTTAAGGGGGCACAAGTCCGCAGTCCTCAAGCTACCACACTGCAAGCTGTCACACCAAACCCCTCACCCATCACAACCTCTTCAAGTGCAGTTTCTACTGACCCTACTAAATCTGCAGACCCTAAACAGGAGCTTAAGACGGTGTGCATCCGTGACTCGCAGTCTATTTTGGTAACAACCAGAGGAGGCAATACGGGCATCGTCAAAGTCCAGACATCCTCAGACCACAATGCACTTGGCTCTTTGCCCACCAGTCCAGTCATCACCATCTCACCTCAGTTTAAAGCCTTCCTCGTGTCCAAGACATCACAGACTCTCTCTTCGTCTGCTCCCTCTCAGACCTCCACTTGCACCACCCCAGCAGGGACAAGTGTCTCATTGCCCCAACCTCAAAAGCAGCTTTCTCCAGTATTAAAGTCCCCTTCCACTGTCACAACTCCCATGCTCACTGCAGTCACTGGTAACATTCCAGTTACAGGCCTTGGAGGCCAGACTGCATGCACTACTGTTGCTTTAAGTCAGGGCTCCAACACCTCAGCTTGCTCTCCAGTTGCAACAAAGTTTGGCCAACTAGCGCAGACACCTGCTGCTGGTTCTCATTTCCCAGCTTCATTAGTAAAAAATACTGTTGTCGTCCCGTCACTGAGTAATTCTGGTGTTCCCCAAGTTCTCACACAAGCAGAGTTCATCAGCAAGACTGGTGTGAAGCGGGCCAGTACAGAGGAGAGATCCCAAGTTACTAAATTCATCCTGGTTGCTCCGTCTTCTTCCTCCACCTCAAATGTAGCATTATCAAAAGGTACACCCTCCTACACAAAATCACTTCCTAGTTCAAGAGTCATGTTCATAAGCCAGCCCACAGCGACATCCTCCACCTCCGTGGGAAGCATTCCAAAGCAGACAGCATCAGTGGGGACGAGTGGACAGCTGCTGACCACTTCATTAACAAATCATACTCTAAACATGGGATTAACCCCAAGCCAAACTGGTGTCAACTCAGAAGCCTTGTCCAAGCTCAAGAACATCACTCTGCCCTCAGGTGGGTTTGTTTGATGAAATGTTTTACTTGTGTTCTTTTTACTTTTATTTTGTATTTTTAAAACCACAGATTCAAAAATACAGAAAAAAATATTTACAATACGTACAATTATAATGCCTGTGTAATGCAGATGTAGCACAATTTACAGGATAAATGCATTTATGTCTTTGCCCTACATTTGTTTTTTTATTCATTGTTTTGGTTAAAAGAAAAAGAAAATATACAATACACCAATATCCACAAATACCCACATACTTAAACATATGTACACTCTCAAGCATTCTGTCTCTTTTACAGGTATTATAATGACTGCTGTACTTTGTGTTTGAGTCAGTCCGTAAATTTTGCAGCAGCAGGACAGATAATAATTTGTATATAAGGAGTTTATAATGTGGTTACAGGAATATGGGGTGTTATTTAGATGCTACAGTGTTTAGTTGTTTAAAGTCCCCCTCCGGATACATTTGAGAGCGCTAATACAAATATTTTGTTCAACATCATTTCCCTTATAGTAGGTGAGGAAAAAAAAGCTCTTAAAAAGGGGCCTGAAGCAGATCTACTCCATTCTATTCAATCGGCTTTATTCACAGGATATTTGACATCCATTGCCAAAGCACAATTACAATTAAAATACAGTGAATTAAATTCGCAACAGATCACATGAATAACAATATTAGTAAAATAGAAAAAAAAAAACCCAAAACCTACTTTTTCTCTGCCATTGACAGATTCTGGATTTGGCCTCCACCCACCAGACTGCTTGTGGTTGGTTTCCTGTCCACTTTCCACTTTCTCAGTTTGCATGAAAACTGGTGAAAAAGTAGTGGGCATCAAGATGGGTAGCATTACAATAAATATTAGAGACATTCAGCAATACATGTTTTAGTAAGACTCAGTTTCAGATAAGGAGTCTGTTGTGCACCAGCATCCATGACTAGCAGATGTATCAGAATGTTAACTGTAGGTAGCATCTTTAAATTTACCATGTTGTCTGTTAGCTTGCATGCCAAATGGCAGTGGCTGACACAGCATTAATGGCTGTGAATTATATCTGCTATGATGGGGTTTTGATAGACAATGAAAAATAGCTCCAGGGTCCAGTTTTCATTCAAAAACTGCACACGCTATCATGTTTGGTGTCAAAACACATTGATTCAAAATTTCACTCTATGTACTGACTAGTCTGCTCTGCGCTGGAGGTTTCACATTTCTTTGCTGGTGTTGTGTCAGTGTTTGTTCCCCTTGTTAATATGTGTTTTTACTGTACTGGACAGTGATTGGTTTTCGAATGTGACATACCTTATCCCTCTCTCTTTAGATTTTAGGGAAGTTCACAGACATTGCACACTTTTTTAAAAACACCTCTCTAGTAGTGACAAACTTTGCACAGATGCAAGACAGTATTAGTAAAGTTCACACATTTTAGGGAACATAAATATCAGAAAAACACATTTTTGAGTGGAGGACTCAACTCAAGTGGAGGACTTAAAATATAGTTTTAAAGTGGTAGTGCTAAATACAGGCCCATTATCAACAGAGCTATTAAATAAAATATCTCTTTTGTGTCTCCAGGGGTTCAAATCCAGTTGTCAGGGAAGACAACAACCATTGGGCAGACCATCGGTGCCCTGTCATGTTCTCCTTCCAAGAGCACACCAGTGTCTGTGCCAGATACTGGCCATCCGCCAGCCAACACCACTGGACTTGTCACGGTTACAAGTTCAAATACCATCACAAGCTGCTCTGCCCAGCTGGCCTCTCACGCTCCTCTGACCACCAGCTGTCAGCTCCAGGGTATCCCTTCCTTCTCTATGATCTCCCAACCAGGCTCTTCCACATCCATGTCTACTGCTGCCACTCTGCCGGCAGGACACACGATCAAGAAGGACGTTGGTATTCCTGCAAGTATACTGACCAGCAGCTCTCCTGCTCAGGTAACTACTACTGTGCAGAGTAGCCCAGCTCAACCCTCCACACCCACTCTTGTTCGTCAGCCTTCAAATATCCAAAGTGGCATTGGCGAGGAAGCCACTTCCTTCTTATCCTCCTCTCAGCTTGCTCTCAAGAAAACACCCATCTCCTCCGCAACAAACACCAATACCCCATTCAGCACCTCTGCTACTGGCACAATTCAGCAGAGGATAGTCATCAACACCTCTACGCCCCTTGCTGCTGGCACACAGATCCTTCTTAATAATGCGCGTTTTGTAGTCCCTCCCCAGGGTTTGGGTCCAGGCAGCCATGTCCTTATCATCTCTAGCCCTGCACCACAACAAGTGCCTACTGCCAATGCTCCCAGCACTGGAGCATCTGTACCTCCCCAAGGCGCAAGTCATGTCACTGTAGCCCCTAGAGCACCAGTCTTACCCAAATCCCCAGCCAGGCTGCCTGGTGTGCCAGCCGTTAGTTCTCCTTTTGTAGCATGCACACCTGCTGTTGGTCCATCATTGCTAGCAACCACTCCAAATGTCATGCCAGTCCGGCTAACGGGCACACCTGGCATGGGTTCAGCGTGGTTACCCAGTAAAACAAATGTAGTGTCTGCTCTGCCGAGGTTGCCAGTTGCGCAGGCTGGTAATTTTGCATCGCCACCTGTAGGTACACCTACTCTGGTTCAGTCTCCGCCAAGATTCAGCAGTGTACCATCCCCAGTTTCTCCAGTAGTAACTAGCACACTCGGCTCAACACTGACTCCAATCAGGTTAGCTGCTGGTGCACCAACGCGAGCTGAAAGTTCATCCACCCTTTCGCATGAGGTAGAACCCCCTTTGTCCAGATTGTCAGCACCTCTATCGTCCCTGTCTGTCTTACCCAGCCCATCAGCTGTTGCCTTGCCAAGCCCTGTCACACCAGTTCCTGCACCCCTCTCCTCAGCTGCAGCTCCTGTGTTAGCAGGCACACCAGCTTCTTCTCTTCCTGCCCAGCAGGTGGTGTCAGTGACAACCCCAAACCCAGGCATACAGCCCCAGCAGACAGCAGTTGGAATCGCAGCACCCTCAACTGCTCCATCACATGCTTTAGTGCATACTGGACTAGGCATCACATCAGTCAAAAAAACAGTGCCTGCAGTCGTGCAATCATTGCTTGCTGGCACACGGACACAGGTATTGCCAACAGTGGCTGTCCCACCAATTGTAAATGCAGTGTCAAGGATGCAGACGCTGCCCATTGCTACGGTTCCACCAATCGGAAGCACTGTCAACACCTTTGAAACCGCACCCGTGGTTACGGCACCTTCTGCCAGCAGCACTGTAATAATCACTCCAGCTCAGCCAATCACGTCACTGAAGACGAACAGCACCATCCACCCACCTGTCGTTCTAACCAATGAAGCACTTGGAAAGCACTCTCTGCAGACCTTATCCTTAGGTACGCATACCAATGTAGCACCCAAGCTACTCATTAGTCCAGATGGCGCTGTTTTGAACACAGTTCAGTGCCAGGTCAATCCAGTTGAGCTGCCTGCCTGCCCCAAACCATCAGATGCACTGGTGGTTTCCCCTAACAGTTCCACTGGAGCACTTAACACACATAATTCCTCTTTACAGCCTTTACAGACGGACAGAAAATGAACCAGTTAACCAGAACTGTGCCAGCAATGTGAGGACTAAAACACCACTTTTCAGCTGCTTAGTTTCACCAGGTCTCATATACATTGCTTGTAGTAATCCTGGGGTTAGTTAAAAAAAATGCTCTTCAGCTGTAGTTTAACTCATAACTTACATTTAGGATACAATAGGTTATAAAATCTGATTAGATCATCTTATAGGTAAACTGTATGCTCAATCAGACATACTGGAAATGTATACTGTGATGGTTTTCTCAAGTGAAAACTGGTGAGGTTGCCCTCAAATGAATGTTATAGACTCTTGACTTTCCTTTATTCTATTTTATTTTTTACTTCATGGCCAGTAATATCAACTGTTATAACAAAGCAGTAGAATGGAAGGGTAGATAAAATGAATTTCAACTCAAGCTTTTGTAATACTTTTCAATGCCATTAGATACTGCTTCAGTGAGTAATAATTGGCATACCTTTCATTGGTACAACTTGTTCTACTTTGTCAGTTTCAACAATACAACTGTTTATCCAGATTCTGTCACATTGTCCTTTTTTCAACTAGTAACTGTTTGGAAACTACATTTTACTTTTTAGAAATATAAATAAACTAATAGATGAATTTGTACTACATGTTTGAGCCCATATAAAATGTTTTGAAGTCACATTTATTTATTTTTACCATATAGATTTTTCAAGAATATTTACTAGGTACATTTTCATTGAACAAGTGTGGACGTTACTGCATGGGAATAAACAATGCGACTGTCCCCATCAAGTGTGTCTGAGCTGCTTCCTTATACACAAACTCTTGTGAAATCATTTTAGAGTTTATTCTACAGTATTTACATTGTGTTCATTCTCATGAATACATTTACAAAGTGAGTGATAGAATAGTTTCACCTATTGGTAGATTTGGCTACAAAGCACAAGGAAACAAGGACAGCGACATCAGATTATTAAATAACAGGTGAAGTTTAGAATTTGTTTTTCAGTTTTTTCCATTCTTCTGAAATCTTTGCATCTTCTGTCTTTTAGGGAGAATAGGGAGGAGGCAGCGGCCCAGACGAAATCTTTTCATAGGCTGGAGGAGCATTAGGAATCTGAAAAAGAAAGGAACAAATCAATGAAAACACTTGACATTTAGAGAATAATTCCTACACTGTAACAGGGTCATACATTTTCACTTAAACTCTTACGTTTTGCATAGTACTGAATGTTCTAACCAATATTGCTTCTTTAAAGGCTATATTATTCCACCAAAAATGTACACACATTGAATTTAGCATCATTTCTAGAAACTTGAAGCACTCTCAACTTTAAACAATCTTAGTCATTGTATAAATGGACTCAACAGTGACTGCTTCATTATAAAAGGATGGGAATTGTTAAAAGACACTATGCCTCAGCAACTTCATCTGACATGTGATGGTGCTGATCTTTTCCGGCACACATGGATACACAAACCTCCCTTTGGAATGAAACATTTTTAATGCTCACCCCTAGTCTGGTGACACAATAATCTCCCCTTCAGGCATGTATTGCATCACCTTCACGTGCTCTACACACTACTCAGAGCCATAAGGCTTTGTACCAGAAAAGTACCCTCTGTCGAAGATTGTACAGAGTTTAACTGTGCCCACTAGTTACTTTGTGATGTATCATAAATGCTAGATATAATTTTAATAGGCACAAAAAGACATTGTATGTGTCCAGTTGTTGACTGTGTTGTTGTCAATGTTTTTCCTAAAAATAGTTGACTTAGGGGCAGGGAGATACACTAAAGAGCCAGTAAGGTTAGTCATGGGGTAACCTCCTGTCCCTCACCGCAGATCGGAAGCTGCCGAAGTCAGTGAGAGCCATCTTGTTATCTGCGGAAGGTCCTGCTTCTGAGTACTGGCCTCCTGTGAGACCTGGTGACCCCGATCTCGGGCTCTGCAGGTGAGAGAAAGATGGGTGAGTTGATGGAAAACAGCATGAAATGAGAATACAGTGATATGTTGGAAGAAAATAGAGTAATGAAGGATGAAAATGTTCAGCAGCTGTGGATTCTCCATGCCATTAGGAGCACCACGATGAGGCAGAGGAACATGCCTTCTTTCACAGATTGTTTTTCTCATGTACTACTGTGTGGATATATTGAAAGTTTGAGCAAATATGACAGAAAAATATTTTTACAAAAGTTACCAACAGCAGCTTAAAGACAGCATTTTTTTTTTATTTTAACACAGATATGTCAGATGGATTTAGCCATCAAATGCAAATGGAAATTGCTTTGTAGTGTGTATGGAATTTTGTAAAAACTTTAAATAACTGCATTAATTAGTTATAATAGCACAGATAAATCTTCAGTGGGCATATTAAAATGTTACGGCTAATACTTCACTGAAGTAAGTATGATTGCCTCACCCTGATTATTCTGTAGCCACTCCTCTTCTTGAAGTACCAGCAGCCTGCGATGAGGAGAGCTGCCAGGATCACCACCAGCAGAACTATACCCACTGCCCTGTCGCACACAACAAATGTTTTTAGTTAGTTAATCTTTTACTCTGGCATATCAGTTGTACAGTTATCACACAGTATAATTATATAGTAAGATTTATATAAAGAAGACCAGAATACCTAAGGCTCTATGGTGCAAAAGAATTTCAAAATAATAAAGACAACATACTCTTCAGCTCTGACGTATCCTCGTCTGCCGCTGGCAAAATAAATGTTGAAGTCTCCCCGAGGCATCCCGTATGTACGATTACACGGCATCAAGCTGAAAGTCAACAGAAAAAGCCTATGTATAAACTGACCAAGTACATTGTAGTAACACAATATAGTTTTAAAAACCATCATTTCTTTCAGTGCATCAAATTCTCTTCCCTTTCACATAAAGTACATAAAGTTAAAAAATGTAAACACAAAAACAAGACTATCATGCCGGCTGTCAAACCAGTCTGCTGTATGACTGAATTAAATATGCCTTTGTCAAGAACAACATTATCACCACAGCATGATGTACGAATATGAATATCAGTGACAAAATGCAGAACACAGTCAGTCTAAACACACTTAACCACTATGAAGTTGCTGTTAATTTGATTTGTTGCCATTTAGAATATAATAATTTCTCTTTTGTTAGTTTGATTTCATTGTGATAAAAGAAACGGAAAGCTAAAATATTGCATTTTTTGGTATGTAAAAGCCTCAAGCATTTTTACATGGATTATCTCTGACTGATTTCTCCTCCCTGCCGCTTTTTTGTGTGTTGCACTTTGTTCAGATAGCCCAATATTGATGCTGAGCTATCCACTAACAAACTTTTAAGTCACTGGCTTTTGAGTCACAGAATACAATAGTTTCCGGATAGTTATTTCCAACATTTGAACATTTAAAGCTCAATTGAATATGTTTATCAAAAGAATATTGTGTTGATTACTTCATGGATCACTGCTCTCACTACTCAAAGCATAATTTGTGTTCTGTTGCATTTTCAACCACACTCCATCTCACCTGCATTGTCTGATGCTCTTTTGCCCAATAATCTTATAACTAGCTGAAGAATATGTGAATGTGTAGCCTAGCTGTATTCATTAACGAAAATGCATAACTATATTTTATGTTTTGGTCAAACTTAAATTTAATTTGCATAAAAAATAGGTAGGGGTAGTGTGGTTTCACAGGTTGTATTAAAAACTGTAAACCAGTCCAATATAATCTGATCCATTTTACAAAGTGGATCTGCTCTTGTTTGGTGACAACATCACCTGTTGTTGTAGCAGGAGATGTATCCATTGATGCCATGCAGTGTCTTCTGCAGCATCAAATCTATTAATCTTGTCTGGATAGGTTATAAGAAGCTATTTGGACTTCAACTGACAATAACATTCATTAATAGTAACTCTTTGCACAATACAAACTATTCTACAGTATGCCTATGATATAATATGCAAGAAAAAAACAAACAGACCATCATCTTACCAAATTGGATAATTCGATTACAGAGTGCAGCTCCTCTGGTGGGGATGCCTTCTCAAAAAGACCTGTTCCTCTCTCCTCTGAATGACTTTCCTCCTGAAATATCTCTCCTCGGTATGCCGGAGAGCAGACAGGGGCAGAAAACCCTCATGACCGTCACGGGTTAGAGGCTCATGGTTAAACCCATTGAAGCAGAGTAATTACCGTGAAACCCCGCGGTCTTGAACGCAACGTTATTATCCACTCGTGAAACTACAAACGTCAGCTGCTGGCTTTTCACATGAACGTGTGTGTGTGTGTGTGTGTGTGTGTGTGGTATTGTTATTCGCAAATATCATAATCCAACAGCTATAAGAAATTTATAGGTTGAGTAACCTTAAATTTACTCCATAATTCAGTACCACAGCATGGCAACAAGTTTTTTATCAAATACTGTACTTTTAACCTCTTGAAATCTGGATGATATCAGTTTTATTGTACAGCAGTTTAATCGCCCTTCACAGGCTGTTTAACCCTTTGAAACCTGAGCAAATTTATGGGGAAAAGGCATAGAACAACAGGGCAAGAATTGTTCCACAAATTGCAAGAAATTACTAAAACTGTGTTAACAAAATTAACTTGAAATTTGTTTTTAAAAGAGCGGAGGGTTATTAGAAAATTATTTTTAAATAAATATTTATAATCATAGAATTATTTTAGATGGGGAAATGGGGAAAATACATTTTTCAGCACTTTGGTGTTTTGTTTTTTGCTAATTTTTGTGCCACATCTTGTTAAGTTGCTTGTTGCCTTTTTTCCATGTTTTTGAAATAAATCAAACCACTTTTCTCAGGTTTTAAAGTATTAAAAAAGCAATATTTGATGTATTCTCTTCTGGAGGACTGACAGAGGATGTACAAACTTAAGGGTAGACTTTTAAAACAACAGTGAAACACAACACTTAGCAATAGATCACTTTGCCTTTCTAAAATAATTAGATGTCCATGTAATCTCTGTGGAAAGGGTTACTTACAATTGTCATTTAATATTATTTATTTTTAAAAAACTGTGCAATACAAGATCTGTTGTGTGATGAAAAATGAATGTGTCACAGTCTGGGTGCCTGCTTTTCTTGCTTACTTTGTTCAGACTAGAAGAGAGGGAAACACTGCTTTAGTCTGCAGAAATATACATTTTTTCTCCACAAGAGGGAGACCAAAATCTGTTTATGAAATTGAGTCACTATTGATTTGTCTCAAACTGTCTGCTTCATCCCAGCAGGCCCACATGTTGGACTATTAGATACCATGAATTAGTAAATATTTTCAAAGGGCTCATGTGTACTATACCATAAATTCCTTAATAGTTTGAAATATGTGAGAAAGTGGAAGAAGTCAGCTCATTATTCTTGTGCTTGTTGTGATGACACGTCTACAAACATCACTTCTCAGTTGAATAGAAAAGACAAATTTAAAAAAGCAAATGACATCTGATCAGGGAAATATATATATATAATTTAGGCTAAGTTTTGAGAAGAAAATATAGGCCATAGAGGAAATTCTGATAGTGAGGCGAGTCATTTTGGGAGGTTGTTAAAATCAACCTTTTTGTCCACCTGCCACAATCTACAAACCCCTCAACCCCTCAGATATTTTTTTTGGTTTGTTTTTTTTTTCGGCTGGTAAGTGGAGCAAATCTAGCATCCAATATTTTACCAGCATATGGCTGGTGGGTGGTGCGAATTTACAACCCTGGTTGTGACACTCAGAAACATGTATCCACTGATTTACAGATATCTCTTTCCCAATGTAAGTCAATTGAAAAAGGTGTTTTTGGGTCGCAGGGCATCACGTAACAATGTAATTACACTGTTTAGCCACTTCTAAAATTGGTTTTGGAGGCACCCAGTAGCTCACCTGGTAGAGCAGGTACCCCATGTAGGCTACGAAGGCTACATCCCAAAGGCTAAGTGGCTGCCGGTTTAACTCCTTTGCTGCATGTCATCCTTTTTCTCCCCCTGTCATGCTTAAGCTGTCCTATCAATAAAGGCAAAAAAAAAATCTTAAAAAAAAAGAAAAGAAAATCGGCTTCCAACCCCAGCGCACTTGTTTTTGGCCTGGTTTAGGCAAGAGTTAAGGTGGCTAAAGTTGTGACATCACAATTTTGGAGAAATCCTGACAGCTCGTTTAAAGGCACAGTTTCTGATTCTGGGCTGCGTGCATTTCTTTGAGCTTTTTGATACTTTCACAATATTTATATAGCACCTATACCTAGTTTATATTTAATAATACATGGAAATCTGACTTTAAAAAAAAATGGGACCTTTAAACCAATACAGGCCTATGGTGAATAATCTCGTTTATTCATTTCCATGTGTAATCTTATGTCTGAAAAAAATAATGAACCACAGTAATAACACATTAGGATACCAGGAGGTCCTTGCTGAGAGTTATTAAACGTTAATAAGCTTGGCTCCTCGCCGGTTGAGGGAGTTATCCCCTTTACCGATTCTTCCGGTCGGCATTTTGAAAGAGAGAAAGAGAGAGGGAGAGAGGGAGAGAGGTGGGGGGTAGACAATGTGGATCCCCCTTTTTCTCTGTTCCTTGATTGTTTTCATCCTTGAAAATTAATCTGTACTGTGATAAAAATCGTCGCCTGATAGGGTTGTTTTGAGGGGATGCTCTCCCCCCTCCCAGCAGATATGTTCGCCGTGAGAAAGAAGAAAACCCCCCGGTCCTCCCGACGAGGACTGCCGTTGTGTTAGCCGCTCTACTCGAACGAGCTGTTTGAACGGTGGGACGGAGAGGGAGCTAGAGACTCTTCTCCAGCTCCAGCTGCCATCCTACTCCTGCTCCTCCTGCTCCTGCTCCTCCCCCTCCTCCTCCTCCTCCTCCACCTCCTCCTCCACCAGAACCACTTCTCTTTCTCATCACATCCAGAGGTAAATAAGCCGGATTCAACAATAACAACCTCAATTTAGACAAATTGTTTACCTTCCTGGGTGTTTCCGGTGTGTCAGACAAATCGGGCAGCCGTTGGGAACCGATAACTGGATCAGCCAAGGGGGTAATTCTGATTTGTGATGGGGTCTTTGCTTTGTACCCCCGCCTCCCTGGCGTCGGGTCGGGGTTACGCTTCCTAAGGCAAGTCCGAGGTCCTCTTTGTGAGCTAGAGATGCGTCGATGAAGGCCATAGTAAGTGCGAGGTGAAAATCTAAACCCATACACGACCTGTGCGGAAAAAAGAGCGACACAGAGCAGGCTAACCGGGCTAGATGCACTCCCGGTGATGCTAGCTTAGGCAACTTATACCTTGCCAGTTAGCATACGTTAGCTAACTACATCTCCAGTTGTTGCTAGCCGGCTAACCCCGAGTTGATTTTAGTCACTTTTACAGACGTTGCTATGCTGCTAATCCCCTTAGCAAGTGTCAACAGCGTCAAAATAATAATAAATAAGTAATAATACAGTCACATCCTGGTGTTAAGATAAGCTAATGTCGCTGTTATGTGTCTGGACAGCCCCGGAAACCTTAACTGACTCTGTAACAAAAGAAAAAAAGATGAGATAAAGCTAACTACAATGTTTTCTGTATTCCCTTTTTGTAAGTAGGTGTTAGCTACGACAATGAATATAAAAAGCTCAGACAGACTGACGTTTGAGGGTAGAGACAGAGAAACAGGCAGAAATGCTGTAACTTTTTGTCACCTATCAGATAGCTAACGTTAGCTAGATTTGTCACCACTCGAGTACTTATAATGCACGACATACTGCATTTGTATAAGAGCTAACGTCAATATTGTCGATTGTATGTCTCTGCAGCAATTGCATGTTTTACCCGAGGAGGTTAATATATACAGGTAAAAAATGAAGGCACACTGAAGCTGTGTAAACTAACCAGGGGACCAGATGGTTTGGCCACCAGAAGCTGCTACAAATCAATAATTTGTAAAGGCATGCCCAGGCTCGCTATAAGGCCGGTATAAACTGTCTACGTCAGAGGTGCAGTTATGTTGGCAGTGTAATAATGCACACTCATGAGCTGACACATTTTAAAACCCCCTTTCTAGAACAAGCACACTGCAGTTATGTGGAAAAGATTGAGCTTTTTCTTAATGCTTGTGGTCATAATATGGGCAGTGCTGCATGTAATGACATCCATACCTTGCTTACAGTGAATGTTCTGTAAAAGTGCCACTTCATTTGTCTCTGTAGCATTTTGGAGATGTGAGGAGTACGAAGAGATTGGTGATACTGAGCAGCCTGTGCATTGACACGACCTCTTGACCTCATCTTCAGCATGAATGGTGATATGCCTCATGTTCCCATCACTACTCTTGCTGGAATTGCTAGCCTGACAGACTGTAAGTGCAACATCATCTCTCTTTATCTCAAATGCCTTTCACACAGCCTAAACACTAACATTTAAATACAGAGGTGGCAACGCTAAGGAATTCTTGACTGTAGTGTTCAAGTGCCCCAGTATAACGTGTAGTTATACTAGACATTAAATGCTGGTAGTTGTGATGCTCCTCACTACTGGTGATTTCAGGGCAGACAGAAGTGAAGTGCCGTATGTTCCCGAATATCAAAAGTTATAGTCTCACAAACTCCCGAAGTATAGATAAAAGAGACATTAATAACTGTTAAAACAATGGAGCAATATACATTTCATTAGATGCATTAGATTGAAAAAATGTCATGTCTTTGCTCTGTTATTATCATATTTTTAAGCCCTTTGATAAAAAGACAGCATGCTTATTATGTTATTACAGCATTTGATCTTTAATTATAAAAGAGTTTGGCATGTACTGTGAGACCTTTAAAATGTTTATGATTAGAAATGTTGTAAACAAACACCAAATGAAATCCAATAAATGTTTACCCTCCAAAATACAATTGAAATACATGAAGTTTAAGTTGATATATACAAAATATACAATTTCTAAAAAAAAAAAGTAAATTGTACCATTGACATTTACCATTACTACCATAGAGTGAAGGGAAGTTGCAGGTTTTCAACTTTTAAATCCATACATAATCAAATATTTTCACTTAATAATGTTTTTTAAAAGCAGTTTGCTTTCACATCTTTTCCCATTCTCTTCTTTTTATTTTTCCACCAAACCTAACTTGTCTGTCCATCATCCTTTTAGTGTTGAACCAGCTGCCCTTGCCTTCTCCTCTCCCTGCCACCACTGCTAAGAGTCTGCTCTACAATGGAAGGATCTCCGAAGAGGTCAGCAGCCTGCTGGTGTGTCGGGATGAGAATCTGGTGACTCAGCTGGCGCATAGCCTTAACCAGGTCTCCACTGAACACATGTGAGTACCAGTTGCTTATCTTTCCCAACATCTTTCGAGAATTAAAATTTAAGAGAGTAAAGCTTGCTAGTAGCTGCTGCTGCAGGTTTGTAAATATTTGCTGACTCCAAAATTAGATTTGAATTGGCTAGGAAATTTTTGCTAAGTCAACTTCGTTGTCAGCAGTCTTAGTAGAAATGTTTTACAAAGTGTTATTTCACTTTTGACTTAACAGTGATGTCAGATGTTTATATTTTAGTTTCAGTAATCACATTTCAGTCACTGCTTCATGAGATAGGTCAGCTCATGTTTTGGTTTGTCAGAATCGTGAAAGGTTTGTCTAAACTGTTCCGAAAATGGTAATTGAGACTGGAAGGAATCACAATGCATTAGTCAACACTACATTTAGGCCCAGTAGGCAGCTACTGCCTGCTATATAACTGTGGGATATTCTTTTGTTTGCTTTTTAGAGAGCTGAAGGACAACTTGGGGAACGATGAACCCGAGGGTGACATGCCAATGCTTCTCCAAACTTTGCTGTCCAGGAACCCCAAAATCTTCAGGGACAAAAGTATGTCAACCCAGTGTAAGGTTTGGGGAAGTAAGGAGGAGGGATGGAGCTGTTGATTTTGCAGTTGAGCTCAGTGCATGCCCTGTCTCTGGCTGTGCACTTGGTTTTCACTGTAACCAGTTATTCACCTGAGCATTTCTTTGGTCAAAGGCACTACTTTGCCTAGTTTAAATACACTGGTGGATCCAAAACTCGTGGCAGAACCTTTACAGGAGGAAAAACCCAAATTGAAACTTGCATTGAATACACCTTTTTCACAGCAGACCTTTTGACCTGCAAACAGAGGTGTAACTAATACCATTATAATCCTTGTGTTGATTGCAGTAATTACTGGAACTCAGCCTTCATTGCTGTTATTAGTTCCACCTGCATTTTTATGCCATAAATCAGAGGAAATGTTTTGGCTTTTCAATGGGGCATGACAAAAGAAAGAAGTTCCATCTAAAACTGTTCACAATGCAATGTGTGGATTATTCAGTGTAACCAGGACATTGTTTCTGGAAAACATACTGGTCTTGTATTTTTTTATATTGTGTTTTGGGGCATTTTATGCATTTTTTGGACAACATAAGAAGAGAAATGAGAAGAAATGAGGGAAGAGAGGTTGCAACAAATGTCTCTAGCTGGACTAACCTGAGGACGTTGTGGTTCAGTGTTGAAATTTTAAGCTTAACTCCTAAGATACAGCGATGCCTCGCTGTTGATTGTCTTCTTCCAATGCAGTTTGTACCAAAAGGATATTCCATTTACCTCCATTGATTTAGAAAGGAGGAAAAAATCTTAGCCATTTGTCTGAATCAACTTTTAAAATATGTGTCCTAACTGAACACAGAGATTAAACCTGCTATTAATCTCTTTGTCTCTTTGAAAATCTCCATGAGTGGAGATGAAGCTTCTTGTACAGTTACTCCTCTTGTGGTAAACACAGCTTATTAGATAACATTGTTTAAATTAGGAATTTAAAATAATGGCCTCTTTTTTGATAAATATAGCACATGTAACACAATACTTAGTTAAAATTATATTTTACCAGGAAACTCAATTACAGCACTCAAATGCTTAGCTTTGTTTGTTATGTCACCGTAAATGATGTCACTAATAGCCATAAACAGCTGCATATTTGTCTTTTAAGCTTTGTTCAGAAAAACCTCGTTTTATGAGCAGCTGCCCTAGTCTGCATTTACAGGTTATTATAAGTATATAGTTTGCATACACACTTTCATATTGACTGATTAGGTTTGCCAAAGAGAAAAAAACTGCTTTGCCACAGTGTGTATTATACATTACCACATTATGACCTAGATATACTAGCAACTATGAGTTAACATCAGGAATGTTACAAAATATAAACTATAAGCATTTGGGGTAGTTACTGCACAGCCTGCCCATAATATATCTAAAAAAATGCTTATTGAAATGCAGAGTGAAACTTAAGCCCTTATTGTTATTTGTGGCATTTTGGCCAGCAGTAGGGATTTAGTGCATCTCATCCAGTGAAATGTTGCCCAAAAGATGTTCTCAATGTGTACTTTTCACCTGACAGGATGTGCATAGCCTTGCACTTTGGTAAACCCACCATTTTCCTGCAGCCATAACCTCCTTCTTCATCACCCTGAACTCCAAATAGTGTTTGTGGTGATACATTTTATTTTCAGAATGATTAAGAAGTGTACTAGATGAAGCTTGAAATACAGAAACAGTAGTTTGGGCACTGTGAAGTACCTCACTATATCATACAAAAAAAGGTACATAATTGGCACTATTATCCTAACACCACACACCATTGTATTTTGAATTAATAAATAAATATATAAAAATATATATATATTAAAAGAATACTTCAAAATGAGCGTTTGAATATCAGTTATGCTCCGTATGTTACCTTAAATCGGTGAAGAAAACTGTTTTTCTCAAAGGCCTCCTCGGTGAACAGAAAATCCAAAAAACATGAACATTCTTCTTGAATTAAAGTAATGGGGGACCAGGTTTAATGACAGCCAAACTATGTCAAAAAATCTGTTTATAATCTCCTGTACAACTATTACAGTATAACCCAAGTCTAGTTTACCTAGTCATATGCTCAGTACTTCCCAAACACATGCATTTTAGTTAAAATATATAACATTTCTCCCTACAAGTAGCAGGCCCTGGGCACAACTGGACACATACGTGCATGTAAGCATCATGAGCACAGTTCAAACGCAAAAGCGTGCCTGGACATGCCACTCAGCTGTGCAGGAGACTGTTTGTACTGATGTGTTTTAAATGGTAATTCTTTAAGAAAAAAATGCAAGCGTCTGTGAAGTTCTGTGAGGTTTTTAAGTGGATGTTTTGATATACTATACTTCCTGTAGTTAATTGCAGTCCAAGAGTACTGAAGTTCATGAAGAATGTTTGCCTTTTTTGGATTTTCTGTTCGCACTCAAGGCGTGTGAGTAAAAACAGATTTCAAGTATTCAAGGTAACAAATGGTGAGTTATTGATATACAAATGGTTATTTCTCAGGTGAAGTATTTCTTTAAAGTGTATTTATGTGACTGAAAATTTGAGTACTTTTTACAAATATATACCAGTGTTAGATGATCTAAGCCATTAGAGTAGCCATGCAACATTTTCTTTCTTTTGAGCTTTTAATATTTTGATTTTGTCTTTGTTGTTATTCTTCTTGATTTAAACATATATTATTGTAGCTTATTATTAGTACTCAGTATGGGTATTGAGCAGATGATGTTTGCTTAAGACTGTTGACACACTGGCAATGTTATTCTGTTACACATTTTAATATTTTTTTTTAGCCTGAGCGTCCTTATTTCAAAAAGTGTACATGTTACCAGATCTGTAATCCTATATCAGAAAGTTTCCATTGCTGAGTTTTGTTTTGCAGTTTTGTTGCTCTGGAATTGTGTATGTTCAGCTTCTTGTTTGTATGACCTTAATAACAGGTTTTTTTTTTATCTTTACACCCTAGGTGTAATGCAGCAGCCAATGATGCAACAGTATAAGATGTCTCAGAATCAGGTGCATGGGAGCCCAGGATCAAACTATCAGCAAACCACTGTCCCTCAGAGCTCCCCTGGGTAAGGCAGTGCCAGCATACAGTCGGATGATGAAAACGTTTCTGTATTTCTACTAAGACCTCTTCTTCCTCCTGCACAGATGCTTTACATCCCCACAGTCTGGTTCAGGCGCTCGGTTCGTACCCCAGCAGAACAGCCCTATACCCAGTCCCTATACCCCTCAGAGTCCTGCAGACTACATGCAGTACAATCCACCCAGTTATTCTCAACACCAACAAACACAGCAAGGTGAGTACAAATGTAAGAAAAGTATGTCATTATCTGCCTACAGCGCATCTGTGAGGAACAGCAAATGTTTGATAAAAAAACAAATAAGAGTTGTTGCTGACAGTTTTTCGTGAGACAAATAATGTGTAGGGCATTTTTGTCTGTATTTTCCTGCAGCAAATGCATGTCCGTGTTTGAGCAGGTTCAAATATCACAGCAAAAAATTGAAGGTGTGCATGTATAGAGGGAAAAACGACCAGGGGACAAGATGCTTTGGACACCAGAAACTGCTGTAGATCAATAACTTGTAAAGGCATGCCCAGGCTTGCTAAAAAGCAGGTAAAATCTTTTGATGTCAGAGTAGCAGGTGTGTTGGCAGTGTGTCCACTTTGGGTAATAATCTTTTTTCTGTCTTTATTTTGACACTTAGATTTGATTTTGTCATTTTTTCCAATAATACAAAACACAAGGAACATTGCCAGGCATTATGACAGTCATCATATCCAGATAACAGACATACCATATTATGGTTTGTAAGCAAGAGGTTTATGACAGCACTTAATAAATTACATATTGTTTGCCATAATTATCAAAACAGAGTTCCTCACTGCTCAAAATGTAATTTGATGGGTGGAGCAAACCAGCAGACATTCCTTATTCCAACAAATATGTTATCCATTTTTTCCATCTTGCAATGTATAGGTCCTTTTTCGGTCTTAGTATGAAAGCCAGTCTCTCCATCTCATGTAATAATAATCTTGATTACTTAATATAATAATCAAGCATTCTGCCATAAACAAGACAATTGCTTGGTGCCATTTTAACTTACCTGGCCGCAAGCAAATTGCTTAACTAATCCTTGAACATCGTTAAGTTTTGTACACACTTCTGTGGTGAGGAATAAGTTGGCAAGGTGCCACTTTCTTACTATAAGAGGACCTGTACCTTGGCAGTAAAGCACTGTCGGCTTGTCAACAACATGAGTCGATACAGTATCTACTGTCACAGCAGATGCTGGGACATAAGATAAGAAGAATGCAGACAGTAATAAACTACATGCTCTTGAATTTGGGTACCTTTAATGAAACTAAAAATATAAGATTATGGTCCAACAGCGGTCCCCTGGACTTGCATGCCATGCTGATCTGCTGCCTTTGCCAGGATTGGTGGTGCACACGTTTTTCAATAATTAAAGCATGCATGTATTAAGAAAACTTGGATACAGCCACGGAGGTGGAGTTCTGTTCATTCTTTTGAAAGTTGCTCAGTGGCGCATGAAGCAAAAAAAAAAAGCACAATATCCACAGTAGGAAAGTACGGGGATCTTCCACAAAACTGGGCCCATTGAGCATGCGCACTGTGCCCGATTAGGTCCTGCTAGCTTGAATAGTGATTAAAAAAATGTATTCTTTTGGACTTTCCAAATGTTATTGGACTGAATGGATTAAATCTTTATGGTGAAATGAGTTATTAAGCAGAGGTTTTTAAGCTCAAAGAATGCATCCACTGATTGACAGATGTCTCTTTCCCCATGTGAGTCGGTGGAAAAAGTCTTTCTCGGCCCCATAGCATTATGTGACAGTGTAATTCCACTTTTGGCCACTAAGTAAAATTTACTTCAAAGCCTGGCAGTCTTCCTGGGGGCCTGAAGTAAAGTCATGTGATGCCACTGTTTTTATGATTTCAACATGCATTTGTTGTTCACAATAAAGCATTTTCAGGGAAATAATAGTGTGTCCCCTGGATGTGTTGATAGTGACTTAACTGCACTCTTTCAGATTTTATGTGTCAGTGACGCAGGAAGCGTACTTAGCAACATAATTACAGCTGTCTGTAACGCTTGAAAAGAAGGTTTCTATCTCTCAGGGAGACGTGAGGCATTGCACTTCACAAATAATTTAACTGGATATTTTATTTTGCTCTTTTTTAGTCAGGAATATTCATGATGACAAGGTCTCTGGTCACCTATCAAGTACTACATCCAATCACAATGCGAGACTAGGCTCAGATGAAGACTACATGGACATGGCTCACAGGCTGGGAAATGAGGTAATGCAGACAATCACGATATCCTGATCTGGACCTCAGCAGATGGCGACTGTTGTAAGTGATGACAAATGTCTCGTGTTCCAGCAGGAGGACGACCCCTCCATGAGGGCTGCCACGTTTCCAGTTAAATCTCCACAGTCTGTGTGTTCCCCTGCTGGGAGTGAAGAGACTGCAAAAAGTATGCTGCCTTAGCAACAACATTCTTCTTTTTTTGGATCACAAATAATGCACCATTATACAGTTCATTCTTTGCCAAGGTTGTATTGCCTGGTGCTCACTTTTCCTCAAATTCTTTTGTGTTTACGCAGGGTCCAGACCTCCTCTTATCATGCAGTCCCCGCCACCTGATGTGCCACCAGGTGCAGCGCCTGACATGCTCCTCAATTCTGCCGATCGCAAAAAGAAGCAGAGAGAGAGGAGTAAAGAAGACAATGCACAGATGGACAAAAATGCCTCGTATGACATCGTTAGTTCGCCATCAAAAGAGTCCACCAGGCTGACTTTAAAACTGTCCCGAGTTAAGTTTTCAGACATGGATCAAGCTGGAAAACTTCCTCCCAAGCCACTTGACTTGGACCATGAAAATGATTTAATGAATAATAATAATCAGTTGTCAAGGACTGCCCAGGATTTGTCACAAAAATTAGGTGCTGAGGAGCAGGCAAACTGCCAGCAGGGTCCTCTTCGGTCAAACACCAAGGAGTCTGGAGTCATCAGTGGGGTTGTGTATGATGATGCTGAGATGGACACACTTTCAGAAATCGAGAGAATAGAACGTGAGACGGCCAGTGAGAGAGAGCGATGGTCAAAAGAAGTCCAGGATAAAGGTATTGCCCTGTGTCTTCTTGCATGTTTGCCATGACTGTGATTTGTTTTTGTTCATAGAAGATCTAAGCTGCATGTTTCTCTATCGCAGATAAGCCACTGAAGAAACGGAAGCAAGACTCATATCCTCAGGAATCCGGAGCTGAGGCAAGTGACGGGCCAACTGTGCAAGGGGGCAAAGCTGACAGCAAGTTGACACCCAGGAAGACGAATGCAGCAAGTAACGGTGCCAGTCGACCTGCTCTGATGGTCAGCATTGATCTGCAGCAAGCTGGCAGGGTGATAGGACAGCCTGTAGTGGTCTTGGAAGCGCAGCAGGTTTGTGAGGACCACCTACGGCGCCTGAAGACAAAGACTGATGGAAAAGTAGATAAAGTTGTTGAAAACAGACCTGGGATCATCAAACAGCATGCCGACAACCCCAGGAAGTCCAGCTCGGATGGGCATCTCGAAACCTCCAGACAGAAGCAGGAGAGCCGGCGCGAATCCAAACGCAGACATGACAGTAAAACAGTCAGTGGGAAGGAACACTTGGATGACAGACGGTCAGACACGCCGAGGCAAAGACATGACAAGCATTCAGAGTTGCGCCACCAAGAGGAGAAGAAACACACCAGTCAGGAATCCAGCCAAACTGAAACTCCAAAAACCATGAGCAAGGCGGAGCGCAACTCCAGACACATAGAAAAGAAAGCCAGGGATAGAGATAAAGATAGAGAAAGGGAAAAGGACAGAGATAGAGAAGATAGAGAACAGAATCAGGAAAAAGATAGAAATGGAGATAAGGACAAAGAAATAGATAGAGATAGGGATAAGGATAGAAATAGAGATAAAGAAAAAGATAGAGAAAGGCATAAGGACAAAGATAGAGATAAGGACAGAGGTAGAGAAAAAGATAAAGACAGAGAAAAAGACCGAGATAGGGATAAGGACAGAGACAAAGAAAAAAATAGAGTAAGGGATAAGGACCGAGATAAAGATAGGGATAGAGATAAGGACAGAGATAAAGAAAAAGATAGGGATAGAAATAAGGACAGAGATAAAGAAAAGGATAGAGATAAGGACAGAGATAAAGAAAAAGATAGAGATAAGGACAGAGATAAAGAAAGAGATAGAGATAAGGACAGAGATAAAGAAAAAGATAGAGATAGAGATAGAGATAAAGACAGAGATAGAGACAGGGAAAGGAAGCACAAGACGTCAAGGGAAAACTGCAACAGACACTCTCCTGACCGGCATACTAAACCTGACAGTCCTAGAGTGAGGCAAGGTGGTAGCAGAAAATCCACTGACCTGAATGGTCGACAGAGTACAGAGAATTCCAGCTTTCAAAACGCTCAAAACAAGAAAGAAGGGAAAAATGGGGACGACAGCATTAGCTGCCAAGCTGGAAATAAACAGCAGTCTTGTGAGACAAAACACGAGTTCCCATCATATCTGCTCGGCGGCAAGTCAGGAAGTCTGAAGAACTTTGTTATTCCTAAACTAAAACGGGATGGGAAAGAGAAAGATCCCCAGCTTCCAGGCAAATTGATAGAGGGCTGGAAAGAACCGCTGGTCAGGTTGGAGAGAGTGTCATTGGTAGACAACTTAAACAAAGGAGCTAAGCCTGTTGTTGTGCTCAACAGACTCGGTCTTGATGAGATAAAAAGCATCATTCATGAGAGAAGGCTTGCACAAAGCTCCAGATCCAGGAGAGGTATGATTTACTTTGTTTATTAAATATGCATGCTAAACTGTAGGGGCTGGATATGTGCAAAGTGACTGAGCCCAGTTTCTGGATTGTTTTCTTTACTTAAAACTACTGTTTCAGGAATTCAGGTCATTCAAATAAATAGCTGAGGATAAAGGAGTTGCTGATTGTATCTTTTTCTGAAGTAGAGAGGTGTAGAGTGTCCTGTGCTGAAAACTAACTCACCTCTTGTGCTTACAGAGAAGCGAAAACACTGCATGATCAGTAAGAAATCCAAGTATGTCGTGTCGGATGAAGATGGTGATTCTGATGATGGCTCTGAATATGAGTGTCAGTATTAATCCTAAAAATGTACATATTCCTACATACAAATAAGGCTAAAAAAAAATCTACCAAAAGTGCTACACTGTTCTGTTTTTTTAAATATGTTTTGTATCATAATTTTTACAGTCAGTGTATTTATTAAAACTATAATTGGTGCTTAAAATTCTAAGAACTTGATATTTATCCTTTATTTATCCTTTCTCTGTTATCGTTACAGCTGCAAAGAAAAGGTCCAAGAAAGATCACGACAAGTCTTGGAAGAACGATTCTCGCCGGGGGTCCGGTAGCCGTCACCGTGGACTGAGCCCAAGTGGTTCAGAAGAAGGCTCTCCACCACCAAGTCTGAAAGATGGTGAGTCTTTTTTGCATAGATTTGCCATTGGTCAAAGGCAAAAGAAACATTTTTAATATATACAGGCTTCCTTCGAAACGTGAAAGTGAGTTCATCTTAAAATAAAACCTTTATTGTTATCTAAATCAATCTTTCAAATGCCTTAAAAATACTAAGACATGGGAAGGGACGTCAAAATATAAAATCTCCAAATATTTGGTATGGTACTTTAAAAAAAAAAAAAAAAAAAAAATTACCAAATGCCTCTTTAATGAACATCACGCAGATTAGTATTGCAGAACCAACAAAACACATATTTTGCTTCCGGCCAGGATGCTCAGAGCAGAAGATCTACTGTCTGCTAGCTAGCTGTCACTGTACCTCGATGACACGGGCAAAATCAATAGAAACTGGCTGTTTAACCAAGATTTTATTTACTGGCACAAGGCAATTCATACAAGCCTCTGTGTATTTTATGCAAAATGTTTTTTTCAAACTCGTCGCAAAGGGAATCAAGCAACAGTCAACAAGTCAACAAACTACTTGTTTCCCAGTTCTTTTCAACCCCTGTCTCACACAAGACAAACAAAACATTTTTTATGTTAAAATAAATGTTTGAGCAGAGTTATCCCTGAGTAATTGATGTTTTTTTTTTTTTTTTTTTGCTTATGGTAAAATTGTTTTTAAATTTAATTTTGAGTGGCATTAAAAAGTTTTAAATCTAACTTGCCTCAAACTTAAGGAACCCTGTGATGTTATAGCTTGTTTTATTTTTGGTATTTGTCTATAAGAAGACAAAAATGATCTTGTCGCAGTAATAACTGTAGACAATTAGCAAAGACATGCTAATTGAGTCAGACAATGCAAATTGTCATTCCCTTTTCTGACGGCTGTCATTCATATTATTGCCATTTGAAACCAGTGATCAGTCAGGCCAATTCCCTGGATAGCTGGATTACTACACTCATGTCTTTTCCCATTAAATATTCAGAGCCTGAGGGTGAGTCGCTGCTGTCAGGGATTTGACTAATGTTGTTTTCTTTTTGTTCAGCTGCCAGAAAATGGAAGAAAAAGGAGAAACACAAAAACAAGATTGTGTATGATCCCAAGATGACAGCAGAGGGTATTGTTTTACCACTTTGAATTATTTTATAATATTAATGCATTTTAAAACCTGTATTTTTTAAATCAATTTATTTACATTTGTTTCTCAGAAATGATGGACTCCTCCACATTTAAGAGATTCACATCCAGTGTGGACAATATTCTTGAGAGCCTTGAGGACGTGGACCTCACTGCCACAGGTTAACATAACATCCTGCGAAGTCTCCAAAGTTTCTGACATTTGTTGAGGTGTTGAGGTTGAAAATATTCACATTATAACTTTGTGCCCTCAGACGATGATGAGATTCCTGAAGAGCTCCTGCTTGGAAAGCATCAGCTGAGCGAGCTAGGCAGTGATTCTGCTAAAATCAAAGCTATGCGAATCTTCAACAAGGTAAGAGGAGTTTGTTTGTGCACTTTCACGTGGTTGCATTCAAAATCAGGTGATATATAGCTTCTTTAAAGACCATGGATTTAGAGCTGCTTTTTTAAAGTAACCAATCATTTGTTTGATCCATAGATACCATCTGAGAAACTGGTGAAAATGTTGAATATCCTGGAGAAGAACATTCAGGACAGCGTCAAGCTTTCTACATTAATGAATCACGTAAGTTTCCAGCCAGATATTAATTTTTAGCTGTGGAAGTAATGAGATTTTTTTGTTTATAATTTTCATTTTGAACATTATCTTTTTTTTTACTCATTGTTTTTAAATTTGTAGGATAATGATTCCATGGATGAGGAGCGGTTGTGGCGTGACCTTATCATGGAGCGGGTTGCTAAGTCTGCTGATGCCTGTCTGATTGCACTCAACATCATGACATCTCCACGCATGCCCAAGGCTGTTTACATAGAGGATGTGATTGAGAGGGTGTTGCAGTTCACCAAGTTCCATCTGCAAAACTCTCTGTACCCTCAGTATGACCGGTCCTACAGAGCCGATTCCCATGGAGGTCAGCACAGCTTTCATCTGTTCTGCAAAATATTGCAAAAAGGAGCTTTTTTTGTGCGTGCAAAGTTTCCATATTAGCATGCTGATTACGCTATCTTTGCACTTAATTAAAGAAAAATACCTTTATATTGTGGAGCACCATTGTTAAAAATTGTTATCTTGCTGCTGATGTTTTACGTGGCTTACCTATATTTTATTCAACTCTTATTTTTCTTTTATCTCCCTCACCTTAGGTGGCGCGCATACTTCAAAGTCCAAGAAAGCAAAGGGTTCCACTCATAAACAAAAGGTGGTCGTCACGCTCTACAACAAAGTGTGTGATATTGTCAGCAACATGGCAGAGCTCCTGGAGATACAGCTGCTAACTGACACCACTATTCTTCAGGTCAGACTCTTAATCATTCAAATTCATTACCCTGTTTTATCTTCGACTCTTGAGTTCTAACATACCTGACTGCTTTTGTGTCCAACTTGAAGGTGTCCACCTTGGGTATCACACCTTTTTTTGTGGAGAATGTCAGTGAGCTGCAGTTATGTGCCATCACACTAGTGACAGCAGTAAGTCTATCTATCATCTATCTATATTTACAGCCTTCTCTATTGTTGTTCTCTATGTTTTTATTAAGCAGTTTACATTTTACTCCTCATTAGGTGTTCTCTCGCTACGAGAAGCACAGGCAGCTCATTCTTGAGGAGATCTTCACATCCCTGGCTAGACTGCCTACTAGTAAACGCAGTCTCAGGAACTTCAGGTAAGTACAACTAGAGTTATTATGTGCTCCATAAAATTACATTAAAAATGAAGTTGAACTTTGAAGTCTGTTGCTCAGTAAAACCAGATCGTCCTGCCCCCAAAAAATGGCTGTGTATGTCGTCTGTCAAGCAGCTTATTGCCACACATATTGATGTTTATCCTTGAGCAGCGACCTCAAGTTTCTATAGTAATTATGAAGAGAGCAAAGGAGGAAGTCAGGTGATGTATTATAAAGAGTAACAAAGTTAATCAAACACAGGACTTTTACCCAGGAGACCACTGTTTGTGTCTTACGTGAAACCAAATTTAAGCGTTGATTTATTTTAACTTATGTACCATTCTTAACTTACCCAACATACATAAAGTACTTAACATATGTCTTGTATGTAATTTATGTTAATTTATGTACATAACTTTAGCAATGTGACAAATGTACTTTTTTTAAAAAACCCAAACCATGATCTTTTCCTAAACCTACCAGTAGTTTTTGGTGCCTTAACCTGACAAAACTGTGGCTGACAGTTTCACATTGTTAACCACATGTCTAAAACTGCGACCATTTCACAACATTAAATCGTGTAGTATAATAGTAAATTTATTCGAAGTTACTGGATGTAACCCCAGTTCTGTAAGTACATGTGCCTGTTGCTTGTGCTCTTCAACAGTCATACACTGCATGTCGTTTTGAGTGTCATTCGCAAACGACCTATTCTGTGTTTAGATACGAGGCGCTGTCGCAGTAAACCTAACGATACGTTTGTGTCATACTCACCCAGGCTAAACAGCAGTGATTCAGATGAAGAGGTCTTGTATATCCAGATGGTGACAGCACTGGTTCTTCAGCTCATCCAGTGTGTGGTACACCTCCCCTCAGGCAAGGACGCAGAGGATGAACATAATAAGAAGGTAATTACTAAGGATTTAACTGATTTTTTTAAACTGTATTTGTCTGAAAAGTTGTTTTGATCCAGCAATTTGGATACATTTTTTTCTAGGTTGATAAAGATTTCTTGATCACAAATTCTTACGGAACTGCCATGAGGACAGCTCAGAACTTCCTATCAGTGTTTCTCAAGAAGTAAGTTATTTGTAGTCTGTCAAAGGAGGACTTTTACACTTGAGTGTCATCGCACACTACATCTTCTGCTGTGGAACAGGCTGAAATATTAACTGGCTAAATGTTTAAACAAGGGATGAACTCATATCATGTTGTTCATGATAATACTGGTTTGATTTTAAAGATGGTGATAAAAATTCATTTCATGATATTGGCAATATTTTAATGTCATTTTATATATATATTTATATTTACTAGTTATACAATCAAGGGTTCATTTTGTATTTGGCAACTGTTTAGATGTGTAATTTATGGTTGATTTTATTTGTTGTACTATTTATATTTTATCCAGTATCTGAACCTCACTCTGACTTACTGTTGTTGATTACAAACTAAATAAAACAGAGGTCATTTTTGTTTATTTTTTGCTGAATATTTTAAGTTTGCGGTGACATATGTAACTATAACACTTATTTTGTTGCAATTGTATGTTCTTTAAATTCATAATGAAATATTTTTCACTATTTTGTCATATTATCAAGAATATCATTATTGCAAAATACTATTCTCTATGTTTCAGGTGTGGCAGTAAGCAGGGAGAGGAGGACTACAGGCCTCTGTTTGAGAACTTTGTTCACGACCTGCTGTCTGCAGTCAACAGGCCTGAGTGGCCTGCAGCTGAACTGTTGCTCAGTTTACTGGGCCGTCTGCTGGTAAGAAGTGTAACTCACTTCAACGGTGTCATCACCTAGGTTCTATCCAGTATGAACAGCTGCCGATGTTTGGTTTTTGTTGTGACTTTTCTCCTCTACTTCTTGCGTTCCAGGTGCACCAATTCAGTAACAAGCAGACAGAAATGGCGCTCAGAGTGGCGTCGCTGGACTACCTCGGCACTGTCGCCTCTCGCCTGCGTAAAGACGCCGTCTCTAGCAACATGGACCAAAAGGCTATTGACCGCATCCTCAGAGAGGTAAACTAGATAATTAAGGAATTATTTTAACAGATGTAAATGAACAGTGGTGTTGAACTGCTTCATTGATGCTCCTGGGTTATATATCTTATTACAGACTCAACGCAGCGATGACGAGATCCAGCAACTCCAGAAGGCCTTGCTGGACTACCTCGATGAGAACACTGAGACAGATCAATCTCTAGTGGTGAGTGCTTAATTTCCAAGCTGTGTACTTACAGAAATCATTGTGGTCATATTTATGATTCCCTGAGGAGTGGATGCTCAGTAATTAGATGCTGTAATATGCAACGATTTTGCTCCTGTTTGAAGCAAATTGCTTGACAGAAGGATACTGATGGTTGTTAGGTTTACTGTAAAAAAGACACATATTGATGTCAAAGTGGTATTATACTAAAATGTTCCTCATTTTAATTATGTATGCTTTTTTTTCATAGTTTGCTAGGAAATTTTATGTTGCCCAGTGGTTCAGGGACACTATAAGTGAGGCAGAGAAAGCGATGAAGTCTCAAAATGACGATGAGGACCTGAAAGGTCGATATCATTCCATGGACGTTGACTCAACTGAGGAGATTGTGCTGAAGGCCGAGAGCCGAAAGAAATTCCTCCGCAAGGTCATCAAGACTTCGGCATCACAGTTCAGTTCTCCGGGGTAAATACTGTTTCACTCTGGATCACTGCACCAATTTTTTCCGCTGTTTCACTTGTTCGACAATCCTGGTATTAAGCTGTATTCTTCATTTTTCTTTCAGGATAAACTCTGACACAATAGGCTATGAGGACTCGTGCCTGATTGTCAGATATCTGGCCTCCATGAGGCCGTTTGCACAGAGCTTTGATATTTATTTATCACAGGTAAGAGGATTCAATTCAAGTAAATGTCAAGGAGAGATTATATTGTATTGGCTTTCACTAATTTCTTTCTCTTACTGTGTCTCTTGTATAGATTTTGAGAGTGCTGGGTGAGAGTGCCATCGCAGTCAGAACTAAAGCCATGAAGTGTCTGTCTGAAGTAGTTGCTGTGGATCCAAGTATTCTGGCACGGGTAAGTCATCCTGTATTGGCTACTGCACATCTCCAAGACCACTGGATTGAAAGCAGCAGCACATTTTTGACAGATTTGTTTCCAGTTCTTAAAGGAGATTCTGTGCCGTGAGTAGTAGGATGTCATGGCATTACCAGGACATTATGCCAGTTGACCACAGTCACTCTAGCAGCCATGACATTCAGTAACGTTTATCTGTTATTGACTACTCTCTGCTATTTGCTTTGCAGCTGGATATGCAGCGTGGGGTTCACTGTCGCCTCATGGACAACTCCACCAGTGTGCGAGAGGCAGCCGTGGAGCTCCTTGGCCGTTTTGTGCTAAGTCGGCCGGAGCTTATTGAGCAGTACTATGACATGCTCATAGAAAGGATACTGGTAATTTCTTAAGCTTCCCTCAAATACTTAAATAACATTTATTGTTCACAGGTGGTGAAGTTAAAATGGATTGGGTCACATCACGTGCCCTCTGAGGAGTTTGTGGAACGAGAGAGGCAACATCTATAATAAGACAAAGCCAAGCCTTCACTTTAGCAATCTCTGACCAAAAAGGTCTTTCAAAGTGCAAAAGTTCAGCTGAGGTTAAATCATCTTCTCCTCACCACTGCCACCTAAAGATCGAATGAAAAACTACAATAAATTGACTTTTGAAATTGCAATTGAGAAATGTTTATATTGAGCTGACCTGCTGCCCGTTTTGTCTTTCCACAGGACACAGGTATTAGTGTAAGGAAGAGGGTCATCAAGATTTTGAGGGATATTTGCCTGGAGCAGCCGGATTTCCACAAGATCACGGAAATGTGTGTCAAGATGATCCGAAGGGTCAATGATGAAGAGGGGATCAAGGTGTGTGTTTATTTTTCCGCAAATGCTGCTTATGAGCTGTAGTTTTTTAGTTTTTCATATGCAGTTTATATACATAAATATATTCTCCCATGCAGAAACTGGTAAATGAGACATTCCAGAAAATCTGGTTCACCCCGACACCCAGTCATGACAAAGATGCCATGACCAGGAAGATCCTGAACATCACAGATGTGGTGCGTACTACCAAGGCTTGTGATAAAAGTTTTGGCACCATCATTAACATTAGAAACAGGTGAATGTTTGGCATGATTATAATCTGACTTGTGTCACGTTTTGATTTCATCCCAGGTGTCGGCATGCAAAGATTCAGGCTATGACTGGTTTGAGCAGCTTCTCCAAAATGTGAGTTGTTAAACTTGTGTAGCTGTGTGATACCTCAACCTGTGTGATAGCTTTATGTAAATATTTCATCTCGTCTAATTATCTTGATGACCCCTGTTAGCTTCTGAAGTCAGAAGAGCAGGCGTCTTACAAACCTGCCAAGAAGGCCTGTGTTCAACTGGTGGACAATCTAATGGAGCACATACTGAAATATGAGGATTCTCTTGCAGGTAATAAAAAATAATGTAATAGTATATTTGCTTTAAAAATTCTTATGGCATTGTTTCTGTGATAAAAACAGTGTGCTGCAACAGATGTCAATGTTTTCTGTGTTCGGTTCCAGACTGTGAGGACAAAGGGGTCAGCTCAGGTCGTCTGGTAGCATGCACCACCACTCTCTTCCTGTTCAGCAAGATCAGAGCACAGTTAATGGTCAAGCATGCCATGACTATGCAGCCCTATTTGACCACCAAGTGCAATGTAAGTTCAACATCATTTTGTTTGGTGTTATTCTTTTATTTTTTACTTGTTTGAAAGCATTCATTGAATCTAGTGAAGAAATGAACAACACCAACTTTTATGTTGTGCTATAGGGCCATCTAGTGGCAGCCAAATGAAATCAACAGGGTCGTCCCAATACTCACGCTTGATGTATTTGCAAGTAGTCGTGTACCTTTTTGTGGGACATATTAATACCACAAATGTGTTAAGGTTTATCGGAGCTCACTGAGACATATTTGATTAATACAGACATCCCATCACTTATGCAAAAACAAATACTTAAGAAAAATACATGGCATAAATAAGGTCAGATGTTTTGTTGCAGTAAATGGGTAGGATCAACCAAACAGTATAACAGCTGCATTTAGATGCCGCACATTCAGGTACTATTAATAAAGCAATTAATTGTTCATAAAGTCAATATTTGATTGTGCTGTTATTTCAGACTCAGAACGACTTCATGCTGATATGTAACGTGGCAAAGATCCTGGAGCTGGTCGTACCTCTGATGGATCAGCCAAGTGAGACTTTCCTCACTACCATAGAAGAAGACCTGATGAAGCTCATCATCAAATATGGCATGACGGTCAGTATCATTTAAGGCTTTCACAGATAGCTCTAAGAAAACACATGAACAACACAGATGTGAAACTACTGCTCTGAGCAGGCAGATTTGATTTGAGCATGATGCCATTTGGACCGGTCCAGGAAGTACTCAGCCTTTCGCTCAGTGTCAGCTGGGATAGACTCTAGTCGCCATGCAACCCCGATAAGCGGTTATGGAAAAATAATGAATGAATGACTGATGTCATTTGTTGTGTCTGTTTCTCAGGTTGTACAGCACTGTGTAAGCTGTCTCGGTGCTGTTGTCAACAAGGTCACACACAACTACAAGTTTGTTTGGGCTTGTTTCAATCGCTATTATGGTAAGGCTTATGTACCATGCATACATACATTTTTACATAAAGATACACTTTTTTGTACCAGAATTCCTCTGTACCTTGATATGGAAAAGGCTGGAAAAAACTATAATAAAGAACACTTTGATAGCATGTACATAGGGGTTGCAATTATTAACTTGTTCTTGCCTTCAAATTTCAGGTTACATTATGCTCATTTAACTTAATTATGCTCATGCTTATTGTCACATCCAAATAAAAGCCATTAAACACACTCCAAATAGTATGGTATTCTCCAGATTCTTTGTTAGTTTACTGCATGATCTAGAGGAACAAAAGTTAATTTTTACTGCCCACTGTTTAATTTTATAGGAGCTCTGGCAAAACTAAAGACACAGCATCAAGAGGACCCCAACAGCTCCACTCTGGCTGCCAACAAGCCCACTCTCCTGCGCTCCCTGTTCACTGTGGGGGCTCTCTGTCGACACTTTGATTTTGATCAAGAGGAGTTCAAGGGTACTAACAAGGTAAAGACCTGCAGTCTGCTTAAAATGAGTGCACAGGACTGTTGTTTAAGCCGTTTAGATGACTGACTCACTCTCCACCTCTGTGCCTCTTAGATTGTCATCAAGGACAAAGTGTTGGAGCTTCTGCTGTATTTCACCACTCATGAGGACGAGGAGGTCCAGATCAAGGCCATCATAGGTCTAGGTATACAGCACATCATCTCAGACTACCATAAGATGCCATCACTGTATTTACAATGTAACTCACTGTTTACAGCTATTGTGATATTTTTATTCGCCCACACCTTTGATGCCTTTTTTGGTATTTGTTTTATATATTTATTAATTCATTTATTTGTGACATTGACATGTCAGTTGTGACAGAATAACAAACCAAAAGACAAAAGCTAACAAAACAGAAACTGCTTGGGTGCATATACATTTTTACATCCTTAGAGACCAGTGTATCTGGTTATTGTTACATTCCAGTGTAATCTTTTTCAGTCAGTGTCAATGTTAGTTTTATTTATATAGCACATTTAAAACAACCGTAGTTGATCAAAGTGCTGAACAATCCTAAAACCAAGGGAGTCCTGTACAGAGTCTATTCTTCCCATTTTCTTTATAGTTGTGGTTCTTGTAGTCTCAGTATGTGTGTCAATCTCCATTAAAAAGATTTCTTCCACTATTGCCAGTCATTGGTCCTTCGTTGGTGGTGTTTCCTTACCCCAGTTCCTATTGATAGCTTTCTTGCTTGCCACTTGCAGTATTTTGATCAAATATCTATCACTGGCAATAACATCTTCTGAGAATTTACATGGATAAAGCACCATTTATATTTCCAATAAAATACCCAGAATGATCTACATCAAAAAACCTACACTCTCGCCAATATCTCTGATAACTGTGCAGCTGCTTACTTTTTAGATTTGTTGTGATAAAGAAACGAATCAGATTCCTCCATGACAATTCCCTCCAGATTCATGAATCAGTGGATGAATTGATGCATGTCTTTAAATAATTTCCATTGTCTCCAGGCTTCCAGTTCATCCAGCACCCAGAGCTCATGTTTGTGCAGGACGTGAAGGTTCTGTACAACAATATCCTGTCGGATGAAAACAGTTCGGTCAGCCTGAAGATCCAGGTGCTGAAAAACCTGCAGACGTACCTTCAAGAGGAGGACTCTCGAATGCAAGAGGCCGATCGAGAATGTGAGTTTACAAATCAACAACAACAAATCCAGCCCATGTGTTGTGTTATGCATCAAATCCTTGTACACGTACAGCATTATTGGGCCGATAAAGCTGATATTTTTTTATGGTTCAGGGAAGAACCAATCCAAGCAGGAGGATCTGAAAGAAATGGGGGACATCTCATCAGGCATGAGCAGCTCCATAATGCAGATTTACCTGAAGCAGGTGCTGGAGTCGTTCTTCCATTCACAGTCCACTGCTCGCCACTTTGCCCTGAATGTCATCACACTGACTCTGAGCCAGGGCCTCATTCATCCTGTACAGGTATGTTGACAGTCACACTCCAGCATACTCACTCAACACTACTGAAAATAGTGACATCTTGAATGCACTCTGACTGTTTATGGATTTGGAACAATTGTTTTTGTTGTTTTTTTAGTGTGTACCCTACTTGATTGCCATGGGAACAGACCCTGAGCCAACCATGAAGAACAAGGCAGATCAGCAGCTGGTGGAGATTGACAAGAAGTATTCGGGCTTTATCCATGTGAGTGGCTTTCTGGTTTATGGTCGATTAAGTATGGAAGCAAATATAAGATGGTTTGCTTTAACAGTATCTTTGGGCATCAGTGGTGTGTAGACTTTATATTGGATGGAGAATTTTAAACAGCCCTTTGTAACCTGCAAACCTGCATGTAGCAGTAAAAAGAAGGAAAGTAAAAAAAAAAAGTTTTAAAAATGAAAGAGTATTTTACATTCTATAACATGTTTTAATATATCATTCTGATTATCATAAATGTAGTGTCTGGTCATTTTTCCATTATTTATTTATTTATTTTTAATAATTCACTCTCCTTTTTTTAAACATACATTTTCTTGTTATTTTTTTGTCACCTTTTACCAGTTTTTCGCAATTTGCTCTTTGCCTTTTCTCATGTTTTTGAAGAGAATTAAACCTTTTTGCTCAGGTTTCAAAGGTTTAAATACTTATGAAAGGCATCTGAATGCAGCACAAGCAAAACAGATGTCCATCCAGGTTTGAAAGGGTGAAGGCTCCGCTGAACACCCGATGCTACAAGGAAGAAAAGTTGGCTTTACACTCAAATTTTAATTTACACAAAACCTCAGAAGTAAACAGAAATTGTGTTTTTTTGTCATTGTTTGTGATAAAATAAAAAAAAAGTACACTCTGCACATCTCACATAATGTACCGCAAATCATCTTTGGATCGTAGACTTTGAGATCCAATAAAAGTAAAATACAAGCTTCACAAAAATCTTTTTTATAGGAAGGATTGTAATTGTCATCATTTTATCTACCTCCATACTGAGTTGTTTGTCTCTTTGAATTCACAGATGAAGGCCGTAGCAGGGCTGAAGATGTCTCATCAGGTGCAACAGGCCATAAATGGATCCAAAGGCGCAGTGATTCGAGGTTTTCGTCACGATGACTCCGACTCCGCTCTCTGCTCTCATCTTTACACTCTGGTTCGAGGGAACAGACAACACAGACGGGCTTTCCTCATTTCCCTGCTAAACCTGTTTGATGACAGCTGTGTAAGCTCTCTCCTTCTCTGTGTATAGACTTGTTGGTTTATGCTTCTCAGACCATCCGACATTCAGGCTTCACTGCTGGTCATGAACAGTTAAATTAAGTAGTGATTTTTTACACTTTGTTCCCCGCAGAAAACAGAGGTCAACATGCTGTTGTTCATAGCAGACAACCTAGCCTGTTTCCCCTACCAGACCCAGGAGGAGCCTCTTTTCATCATGCACCATGTAGATATTGCTCTGTCTGTCTCTGGGAGCAACCTGCTCCAGTCTTTCAAGGAGGTGAGAAGCTTGGCTTACTTTTATAAGTCTTTTTGCTCTTAGGTGTTTAGGTGTTTGCAAATGTCTTTTAAGGATGGGCAATATATTAATTATACTCAATATATTGGGGTTCATTCCATGTTTTTCAGAATAAAAGTGCCAGTGGTTCTGCTTTGATTTATTCCATTTAAATAGTACTTTATTTAACTTCATCATAATAGTACTTCAATCACTGTTTTTACAACAGTACTTTATTTTGCTATATTATAACAGTACCTAACTTTATTAGAAAATTATTTAATTTAACTTTATTATACAATGACTTTAACTTTTTTATAACGGTACTTTAACATTTCTATAACTGTACTTGATTTAATCATTTTTATTACAGTGCTCCATTTAACTTATCATATCAGTACTTATTAAACTTTATTATGACAAAACTTAGTTAATTATAACAGTATTTATTTAGCTTTATTAAAGCTGTACTATATTTAACTTAATTGAAACAATACTAAATTTAACTTAACTATAATAGTGCTTTACTTATCTTAATTATAGCAGTATTTAATGTAACTTAATGATAACTGTACTGTATTTAACTTTATTTATCAAAACTTTATTTAATTTCATTTAACAATACTTTATTTCATATTTAAGTAACTGAAGAAGTCTACTGTAGTGTAGAGGAGACTTCAAAATATCTATATATACACATATTGTATATCACGTTATCGCCTAGAAATATTGTAATATTATTAATAGGCTATATCACCAAGCCCTAATTTCTGCTGTGTATTGGATTTGTATCATAGTGTTTTTTTCCTCTGTGCAGTCTTTACGGAAAGAACCTGTACAGCAGGAAAAGAAGGCGAAGATGGCAAAGAAGACCAAGACGAAAAAGAAAAAGAAGAAGAAGAAGAGGAAGAAGAAGAAGCTTCAGAGGAGAAAACACAGCTCAGATGATGATGATGAAGATGATGATGATGATGATGAAGATGAGTCGGAGGATGATGAGGAAAGCAGTAGCACATCCAGCAGCAGTGATGAGGAGGAGGAGGTGGTCTACAGGCAAAAGAAAGCTGCAGCTGCGGATTCTGACTCCGAAGATGAAGATGCAGTGATGGACCGTCTACCGGAAAACCCAAGCCCTCTGCAGGACTTTGCCAGTGCGTCGCAGGCTATCCTGCTGCTGCTGATGCTAAAACAACACCTGAAGAATCTCTATGGCTTCTCAGACAGGTAGGCCACATCAAAAACACCAGTCAACAAATCATTCATTAGCTTTTTCTTAGTAGTGCAGCTGAACATGACACAACTGAACTTTTTCTTTGCATGGCAGCAAAATCCAGAAATATTCCCCGACGGAGTCTGCCAAAGTGTACGACAAGGCGGTGAACAGGAAATCAAAGGTGCACTTCAACCCTCATCAGACTCTGCATTACCTGAAGAGCGACCTAGCCAACACAAATCTCAGCCACGAGACCAAGAGGAATATTGTGAAGCAATATTTGGATGTAAGTATTCAGCACTGTTTTGAGTTCTTTGTATTATTTAAGTCTCAGGAATCTGAGGAATATGTCTACTTTTTGACACTTATTTATTTGAGTCGAAAGTCAACAGATATAAAGCATCCTAAGGTGTACACTTAAGTTTACGAAACCAAATCAGACAATACAAATCAGACAGACAAAAAGGGGAGAAAAAAACAAACAAGAGTGGAGGGTTACAATGCAACGTTACTGTTGTATGTGGATAAATAAACTCAGTCCATCCTTCCCAACTTTTATCAAATGCATTAAAGCAAAGGAAATTCTCATTTTTCCAGTAAAAAAAGTTTCATGCATCACATTAAACCAGCCTGCTAATGTGGCTGGTCTTTGACTTAAGCTTTTTTTTTTTTTTTTGCAATGGCTTTTTACTGGCATTCAGCATTATTCTAAACACCTAACTTTAGAAAAGCCAGGAAGCTGTTGCATCCTCCCCAAAACTGAAAACAAAAATCAATCTTAATCACAGAACCGTTTCCATGCTATGTCTGATTGTCTTCCGAATATGTCTTTTATCTCTTAGTTCAAGGTACTGATGGAGCACTTGGATCGTGATGAAGAGGACGAGGAGGGTGGTGAAGCCAGCGCCAATGCCAAAAACAAAGCCATTACTTCACTGCTTAAAGGCCCGAAACCTGTGAACCACAACCACAATAATCACGCTGCTCCAGTGGAGACAGATGAGGAGGAGAGTGAGGAGGAAGATCCCCCTGCGGTAGGAGATTCAAAACCTTAGAAAAGAGATAATTCATATGATGTCAACTCTCCTGTAATCAAACTATTTCTACATATAAACAGTTCACTCTGGGCATTAGTGAGGTCATGCTGATATCACATTTATGGTTGGTAAGTGGAAGTAAGAGAAGAGAAAATGTTTTCCCCTGTTAAATATTTATATACTCTATATCTTTATAGAATGTCACATTTGACCCTCTATTAAATATTTTATTGATCCCAGGGGAAAGCTGTAGTTCGTTATAGTCGCCCCTGATGCCAGCATAGATAATTCTAGCAAGTAGAAATTACTACCAGCACAAGTATATAGAAATGTAAATGTAAAATAGAAATACAGTAATAGTAACCAATTAGTGCAGTATGTAAATATTTAAAAAATGGAGTATGTATACTATGCTGAGTATGTAAGTGTGTGCAAAAATATAAATGTAATGAAATACAGTAACAGACAATTAGCACTAATACGAGAATATTTAGGTTACAATATGGATAATGTGCTAAGTGTTCAAAACTGTGTAAAATATAAAACTGCCTTATGCTACAGTGCAATTTATAAAACTAGTATGCAAGTTCAAAATATAAAAATATAAATGTGTGTGCAATGCTTCAATGAACAACAGAGATAAACATGTAAGAGTACAATAAGAATATATACAGTACATACTCTATTTGTCTTATCAAGGTTAAGAAAACTGTTTTCCGGGCCTGGAAATGGTTTGGAATAAACAAAATGTTCTAAGAAAGTTTAATAAGTGTTAAATAAATATTGTTTAAAATATGTTCATCAGTAGCTCAACTTGTAGGACGGGCTCCCCATGTACAAAGGCTTGCTGCACGTCATCCCCTTCTCTCTCCGTTTTTCATAATTCGAGCTGTATCTAATAAAGCCAAAAAATGATCTTAAAAAATTTGTATGTTCATAAGAATCCCAAAACATGCATACAAACCTGCTAAAATTATAAACCATACACGTCACATTGCATTGAAATAAGCAGAATCCTTGAATTTCTGCCCTTAAAAAAGTAGTGCGGCCTGATGTTTTACGGAGTACCTGTATGTGCCAGTCAGATCTCCAGGAATGTCTAATGATTGAGAAAAGTTAGCAAACACAAGCAGTTTGCTTATTCACAGATGCCCGGAAAGTGCAAGTTCAGTAATTTATGGCTGTATCATTGTATAGGCCTAAACTTTTTAAATTACTTAACTAAAGTCATGGAAAAGAAGGTAAAATATTATGGAAACCTTTTGAAAATTCATTGGTAAAACTGTGTGGTAATCTTGCATGTGTATTGCAGCTGCTGTTCACACATTATCCCAACATGGAAAATGTCAGTGAGACTTCTGTGCTACACTTCCTGTGTATAAAGTGTTTGTTCATTTCAGACACACTCTGCTTCTTCTATCCACAGCGGAAACCACGGAAAAGCAGGGAGTCCCCGGAGGATACAGGTCACATGAACGAGCGAGTGAAGGCCATGGACGTCATCGCCATCTGCTGTCCCAAATACAAAGACAGACCACAGATCGCCAGGGTCATCCAGAGGATCAAAACTGGCTACAGTATACACTGGATGACTGGATCTTACTCTGGGCCCTGGGCTGAGGTAAAGAAACGGGACGGTCGCAAAAAGGTGCCTTGGGTTGACACTATCAAGGAGTCAGACATTATTTACAAGAAAATATCTTTGACAAGTGGAAACAAGCTGACAAACAAAGTGGCACAGACGTTACGGGCGCTATACGCTGCCAAGGACGGGGACTAAGAGTTAACCAGCTGAAAGTACTCAGACAGAAACCCCTCACAGCCCAAATCAATGTGGAACCAGTATGTTACAGAGAGAAAACAAAACGTCTTTAGATTTAAGGACCGGGTGGAGAAAACGTATTGTGAACACTGATCTGTTTGAACACAGACATGTTTAAGTTAAACACAAGAAAACACTTAAGAAGGAAATGTTTGGGAAAACATTGTGTGGGAGTTCCTTCGCTGTTGTGCAGCAACTTCGTTGTTTGATTTTTACTCCCACTGTATCATAGTTTAACTAAACACATGTTTATATCTGAACATAATTCTGTAAAAAAATAAACTGAATGTTGGAAATTAGTGTATTGATGATGTTCTTAATAAAGTGTTTTTGGAGTTTAAACTAGCACCAGATGGATTTATTCACTTGACCAGAGCTCCAACAAGTTTTAACTTTCTTTTATTTTCTTGTTTTGTTTTTCATTCTGTTGTTTACCCACACTGTGTAATGGAGTATCTTTGATATGATTTATTTATGTTAAGAGCAGTGCAGTATCTGTGCCTATATGCAGGGGAAGTTATATTGTTTTTAATATAGATTTTGATGTTATAGAACACAGAGCAAGAAAAAAGTGATGCCCCGCTCTTCTGGTGGAACAAATACTGCAATAAAATTTTCTTACGTCTTCTTTACTTGTTTGCGCTTTTTTCTCACCTCACAATATTTATTGTGCAGTTTTCAAAGTCATCAGGCTCATCCTTATTTTTGGTTGTGTGACAAATCAGAGGGAGCAAAGAGTTTTTTCAATTCTGATTGGATGGCAACCCTGTTACTTAAGTCTGTTTTGCTCATAGGCAAAATTTCCCATACCAGATAAGACCAAAAGATGATCTTACCATTGTGATTATGACAGTGAGGATTTGCACATAAGCAGCTGGCAGATAAACTCATGAAATCTCTCAAACCGTGCTTAACACTAATACTCGATGAACTATGCAAAGTTTCTCAGTTTACTTTTTTTTCTGTAATTTAGGTAGAAATGTTAGATCTAAATACACAATGAAGTTTCTCTATCTATTTGATACTATTAAAAGCTATTTGTGTACTTCAAAAATAATGTGACATTATCACAAAAAGATACACTGGGTCATAGTACTGTAGTAGAAAAGGGGCTTTCTTGTTTTAATCAATCCTGAATTCATACAGGAACAAGTACAGGACATGTGGTGCTTGCAACTTCAACAAACATGCACATTTACAGTAACAATTTAAAGAGTAACAAAATACCATAGATCTTACATATATATTCTGTTAAGGGATAATATTATTCCCCTTTTTCTGCTGAAATTATAAAAAACAACTGACTATCATTCTTTAAAATGAATTTTTAAAAATATAATTTACTTTAATAATAGAATGAAAAGGTAATTTAATGTACAGTACCGCTACACTGCATACCAAGGCAACTGATAGAGCTGAATTCATTTTTTTTGTTTTATTTATTTACTTTTAAAAATTCATTTTAAAGAATGATAGTCAGTTGTTTTTTATAATGTAATAATATAATATGTAATAATATGTAATAATATAAATAATATAATATAATATAATATATAATATAATATAATAATATAATATAATATAATATATAATATAATATATAATATAATCCAGTAGAGTACATTATATAACTTTTATTTATTTTTTTGTGGTGAATATTTTGGACAGTATTACATTGACCGGTAGATGGCAGCACACCATTTCTTTTGGAAGAGTCGGCGGGAAATTAAGGAGACGAAGAAGAAAATGAGTCGCCGGAAAAAAAACCTTTCACCTCACCCGCAGTGCATGAGGTTGGCGGGCTGCAACTTGTGTGTGTGTTTGATGTATGTGATCAAATTCTGCTGCTCTACTGTTGAACAAAACTTCTCAGCCAAATAACTAAGTGCCACGCGGAATATTTTCAGTCGGGTAAAGAAACGAATTCACTATAAAACGCTTTATTTTACACTTAGCTAGCATTTAGCTCGCATGCTAATTAATAATGTTTTACGCTAGCGGCTAACTAACCGGCGTTTTTCCACTAGCTTGCTAACAAGCTAGCACTGAACATTTCGCTCGTGAAGTTGGTAGTATATTTGTCCATTTAAGTATGACATATCGTCTAACTTTGCCAGTACTCTTGTTTAACTCTGGGCGTCCGGTTTAATCTGTAGGTAAGTTAACGGTGGTAGCTCAGCCATGCCGTCCAGCGCTGGACCCAGCAGCCCCGCCGCTGCACTCGCTGAAGCGCTGGAAAACTCTTCCCGGCTGATTGACAGACACCTGCAGGATGACCGCTGCTTTCCTGACCTGTCGGAGCTGCTCAGCGTCCCCTCTCACAGTAAGTAATGCCGAGGGACTGAGGACAAGAGAGAAAGACCAAACAGCAGTTATTAAAGTCAAGTGTCTTCGTTTATACAAAGGCTACACTGTCAGAGTAAATAAGGAAGACAGATAAAGAAGGCGACAAGACGATTTTGATAAATGCAAATATCACGCTACGTTTGGACCAAAACTTTGATACAAAGAGAGTCCCTGTTGCTGCTTTCAGTCATTGTTTAAACACAGATATAAACACAACTCAGAGATTCGAAGAAATATTCTGTTTAATTGAATATGTATATATTTATATTGAATATTTTTATTTGCAAGGGACCATGTACAGTTTAACACATGCATTTTACCAAATGATGCACTATACCAGATTATAGCTAAGAGCTAATTCACATCTGCAGGCCCTCACCAGGTCATAACAAAGACACGGCACAATGCCATGACAGTACAAGGTTGTATGTGAATAAGAGAAAAGAAAAGAAAAACACAAGACAAATAGTACACACAATAGCACATAAGAAGTGATACAAAGAAGACACAAGACAGACAATACAACATAAAACTACACAATAAAGCACATCACATACAAAAACACAATAAAAAGCCTCACACAACAGCGCATCACAGGTGAGCGCTTGTCAAATTAAAACCAAGTTATGACAAGAAGGTAGGTATGTTATTTAATTGTAGCCTTTCAAAAGAAGAAGTTATCATATAGATTAAATATTTTGATACAGTCTAAAGAAAATAGTTGTTTGCAAGCTATATCAGAATATTTTGATTTTCCACACATCATCACATATCATTAATATGTATGTCTTCCTCTCAAAAGGAGAAAGACCAAACACTTACCAGATTTATTTACTGTTTACACTCATGTCATATCTTCTTTTAAGTCTGTCAGTATCTGATTTCCCCTTAAACATACAATTCTCTGGCACATTGTTGATTAGCGTTGGAAACTCCTGTTGACATGGAGTAAATACAGGCTGCTAAAATTATTATTATCCATTATTCATCCACATCCAGGGAAGGAATCACCCTTGACAGGTTGCTAGACTATTGCAGGGCTGACACACAGAGACAGACAACCATTCATCCTCACATTCACACCTACAGGCAATTTAGAGCCTCTAGTTAACCCAACCTACATACTTTTTAACTGTGGGAGGATGCCAAAGGACTCATGCTAACACAGGAAGAAAATGCAAACTCCTCTCAGAGGGGCCCAATCCCTCAAACTGATTCCACTTGCTTTAAGACGACAGTGCTACCCACTGCCTTTCTGTGCAGCCCTCATTCAGATCAGACTATGATAAAAATGGGTCATAACTTGTATTAATGGCATAAGTAGATGGAAAATGAAGATGGTTAAGTCAGCTTTGTTACTTTTTTATACTGTTTTCTCTATGACAGAATATATTTGTAGTATCAGACAGAAATGTATTATGACCATGACACAACATTTGTTCTGGGGAATCAGGATCGTGCACAGTCAAACTTTTTGTTGTTGATTGTGTTGATAGATATGCCGTCCCTCTCTGGCGTGTCAGACATGGACTACCCCCTCCAGGGACCGGGTTTACTCAGCGTGCCAAATCTCCCAGAGCTCAGTGCAGTCCGCCGAGTCCCTCTGCCGCCTGAGCTAGTGGAGCAGTTCAGCCGTATCCTTTAAGTCATTCAGGAAAAACTAGTTGAATGCTTTCCCTTTCACTAGGCCCAGAGGTTTCCATCAGACATGTAGCAAAGATATTCAGCTGCTTTTGTTTTGAGTTCAATTTGAGTTTCAACTTAACCGTTTTACAGATATGCAATGTAACTGTATGATGGGAGTTTTTCCAGAGATCTGTCGAGCATGGCTTACTATTGACAATGACATTTTCATGTGGAGTTATGAAGATGGGTGAGTAAATGTACCTTACCTGCTGGGAGTGAGTGACAACATTCATGATGAGCATTACATGAAACCAATAAAAGTGCACACACAGCATATTTAAATGCATTATCTGTTTTCGCTTTCTATTGTTAACTTTCAATGATGATAAATCTGGAGTGACCACAAGAATTTGTTTTTTGCAGAGGAGATGTGGCTTATTTTGATGGCCTTATTGAAACCATTCTAGCAGTGGGCCTTGTAAAACCAAAACAAGGTACGTGTAAACACATAAACTCAGCATTAACTAAAACATTTTTTATTTGAGTAATGTTTAATGACTTGTGTTTTTCTTCTCAGGGATTTTACAGCCACACATTCACTACCTCTTAGTCTTGGCCACTTCTGTGGATGTAGTGATCCTCGGACTGAGCTTCCCAAAGAGCCAGGCTGGTGAGTCTCTCCCACAACTCTTACTACAGTAACGATGCACTTAAGTTGTTCCCTGTAGCATGTGATAATGTAGATGCTAGTGATATTCTGTGATGCCTTTCTGTTTTCTCACTTATTGAACATCCTGAGTCCTCCGGGGAATCTGATAACAACATAATATCTTACTGCAGTACAATACAAGATGTCCAACTGTTCTAAAGAAAATGCATAACATGGCAGGTTGCAGCTCAGTTCGTTGCCACTTGTGGAGTCAAATATGTGCAGACAAGTGCCAGATATTCATGAGCTAGGCAAATGTGCAAAGACAGCTGTTGTACCACAACAATGTCATACTGTAACAGTCTCACTTTAGACATGGACACTGTTAAGAATCAGTATGCAGATAAAAGCTGTATTCATAGACATAGAATGAGAACAGAGGAGACATTCCCATTCAAACCAACATAGGATGGTCGGAGCAGTGGCCATTTGTATGTGCGCTGTTGCCATTGCAAATGTTAAAGTGGGCTAAATTCCATATTAATTTCCATATAAACAACCCGACTTGTGGTGAGTCACAAACTGACTGAGGTGAGGTTTTACAGTGATGACCCAGCTAGCAGTGGACTGGTACATTTTCAAATAATGCAATTCCTTATTTTCAAAATATAATCATGTTTTCCTGTTTTCTCTGTTGCCATTAATTGCATGTTTGTTGAAACATGATATACTGAGGCAGAGAAAGACAGCAGGGATAAATGGCATATAGATCTAGTACATTTTTGCATCTAACTTGGTAAATGAAGGTTTTATTGTAAATAAACCAAAGCAGGTAGTTGTTCAAATAATGGAAAGACTAATGTTAATCAAGACAGTTTTGGCAAGTTTTAGTTTGTTTCTGTCAAGTTACAATGAAGTGTGTTTTACGATGAGTTAACAAGGGAATCAAGCTAATTAGGAGTCGACAGATTATCGGCCTGGCAGATTATTGCTGCTGATATTTGGCATTTTGCCAATTATCTGTATCGGTATTTCATTTTAATGATCGCAGATGAAATAGTTTAATTTAAAAGTACACAGAAAGTCAACATGGGAAGAACTTTTACTCTGTAAAACGTCAGGGAACATTGTTTAGCTATTCATTTTTAATTTGAATTTTCACTGAGTTCATAAAAAAAGTCGCAGGGAACTTGATGTATATGATGTTGAGAGTTTCAGTTTTAAACAAACATGCTAAAGGCATTTTAACAAAGTTTTTGAGGGAGTTTGTTATATTCCAAATTCTAAATTTCGACAGAAGGTATCGGCCCTGATAAACCACTATCTGTCGACCCCTAAAGCTAATGTTGATCTTAGTTTGGTGAAAGTGAGAAATTTGGATTGGTGTACTGAGATATAGAGGAAACTGAGGTGTTGTATATTCCACAGTCTTGCATTTATTTTTTTTGTAATCATGCTATTAACTCATGCACCTCTGTTTATGTGGTCCATCTTTGTGTCTCTTTCTTTTATCGTAGGGTTGAATGATAGCATGTCTGGTGGGATGCAGCTGCTTCCAGACCCCCTTTTCTCCATCCCCACAGACAACACCTACATCCTATCCATCACCTCCACAGACCTGGGACGCATCTTTATGGCAGGAAAGGACGGCTGCCTCTATGAGATAGCTTACCAGGCCGAGGCAGGATGGCTGAGTCAGCGCTGCAGAAAAATCAACCACTCCAAAAGCTCCCTGTCCTTCCTTGTCCCTTCTGTGCTGCAGTTCTCCTTTTCTGAAGATGGTGAGGAGCGGGACACAATTGTATGTGGAAAGATGGCCCGGATTTAATTAAATCTAGCTCTGACTTTTTGTTGTCCTTGTGCTCCACAGACCCTATTGTTCAGATTGCTATTGACAACTCCCGCAACACACTATTCACACGCTCAGAGAAAGGTGTCCTGCAGGTATGACGTTTTAGTGAATTTCATGTCAATTTTTTTCATGTGTTTCTGATTACCTTAGAAACTAAAAAAAAAACTGCAGTAATTGTCAGTGTGCTGAAATAATTAACTGTTTTTCTCTTTTTTAGGTGTATGACCTGGGGGCTGATGGGCAGGGTATGAGTCGTGTGGCAACCATGTCACAGAGCACCATCGTTGCAGCTGCTGGAAACATAGCAAGGTATTTCTGGGTTTGTTAAACCTGAACACATTTTTCACATCTTTCGGTTAATTCTTCTGGGGAGGTATTAATTTATTTTCTGTCTCTTAAAAACCCCTTTCTTTGCAGGACAATTGATCGTTCTGTCTTCAAACCTATTGTCCAGATCTCTGTGATTAACAGATCTGAGTCCTCAGACTGTCACCTGCTCGCTGTCACTCATGCAGGTAAAGATTAGTGAAGATGAGCAAAAACAGAGGTAGGGTAATATGAAATGTTTATACTTCATAAGTGTCTATACATATATTTGTCCCATAGGTGTGCGCCTCTACTTCAGCACCACGCCTTTCGCCCTTCCACACCAGCGGCATGTGGCAGTTCGACCTAGCCTGCTAGCTTTGGTCCATGTCCGTCTGCCGCCAGGGTTTTCTGCATCCTCTACCCTGCAGAAACCTGCAAAGGTCCATAAGGCGCTGCACAGTAAAGGTGAACCATTTTTTTGTTGTTCAGTTTACCAGAAAAAGCAATGGGAATCAGAATTGTTACTCAATTTTAGTTAATGTTCACAGGGTTCCTGCCTTAAAATTAATTGAAGAAAATGAATTCCTTAATGTAAAAAATGGCCCTAATTTGTATTAAAATGTCTTCAATCGTTCTTCCTAAAGTTGCAAAAATGCTGAGACATGGGAAGCTGGTCTTTATTCAACAATATTTTTGATGTTGCACTTTAAAATCTAAAAAAAAATTAATAAATTGGCAACATCTATTTTTTTGTTTTGGTTACCTTAAAATTGGTCTTAAATTTTAATACAGGTGGCATTTAAAAAATCCTTATATTTCCAGAATCTGCCTTACCTTAAGCTGTAGGAATTTTGCATGTAACTCAATGGCGTATAGCTCCACCAGTGACAATAATCCAGATTTGCCTGTAATACCATTGTGTCTTTTCTTTGGGTGAATTTTGTAGGTGTTCTGTTAATGGCAGCTTCTGAGACAGAGGACAGCGACATTCTGTGGTGCATCAACCACGACTCCTTCCCCTTTAAGAAACCCTTGATGGAGACTCAGGTTGGCTTATTAAAACATACAAAAAAGGAATAAAATTTCAGGTGTCAGCTTAAAGTGTCTTAATATCAATGGTTGCTGCTCTGTAGTGCAGTTTTTGTGTAGAAGTGCTTTTGGTGAGAAAAAACAATAAACATTGTTGCTTAAGTTGTTTAAGTACCTTAAAACCAATATACACTGAATAATAGAAACTCTACAGTATGCCTCTCTTTCCTCTGCATTTTATTGCAGATGATGTCTAATGTAGACGGACACTCTTGGGCTCTTTGTGCCATTAATGAGGAGAGGCCATCCAAGATTTTTACTCCTCTGAACAAGGACCAGATCCCCATCACAGATTCACCTGTGGTGGTCCAGCAGCACAACATCCCCCCACAGAAGTTTGTCCTTCTCTCTGCAAAGGTTGAGACTGCTCTGATGACTCAGCATGTTTCACACATGCTCAATCTTGTTTCAGTGTGACAACACAATGTCTTAATATTGGACACTAAGTGTTGACTCCTTGCTGTCTTGTAGGGGAGTCATATCTTCCAAAAACTGCGGCCAGTAGACCAGCTCCGTCACCTGCTGGTGAGCTGCGCTGGAGGAGAAAGTGAAGAGGTTGAGCGTTTCTTCAAGCTGCACAGGGTACAAGGCTAAGATATTTACTGCCTAATATTTTATAATCCCTTTTATGGCCGTCAGCCGCAAAGCTGCATGACATACAAACACCTTTATACAGGATTAACACATGCAGCCTAAGAGTTGTATGCAGACATGTTTTACACACACACACACACACACACATATGTACAGTTTATATTTAAGTTGCGAATCTGTTCTTTACAGGAGGAGCAGGCTTGTGCCACAGCACTGATCCTGGCTTGTTCCAACGCTGCTTGTGACAGAGAGGTTTCACAGTGGGCCACCAGAGCCTTCTTCAGGTCAGATAACTGTGTTTATATACGGTCAGATTGACACTTAGTCACACTGTACACAAACATAAAGCAGTTCTTCTATTGTTGTGATCAGATATGGAGGAGAAGCACAGATGAGATTCCCCGCAGCCATGACATCTCCCAGTAATGTTGGACCTGTGATGAGCTCTCCAGCACCAGGTAAATAAGTAAATACTGTCCACTAGGCCAGGAAGGAATTGTATAAATTAAGACAGCGTTGCAGCTTAATCTCCTGTGATACTATGTAGAGCCTACTAGGGCTGTCTGTTTTTATTTTAGGGTCGACCATTCGTTTGAACTCACTTACATTTCTGAACTGAATGACCTGTTCAAATTCAAAATTTACAGTTTATTAGTGTAACAGTACCATTTATTTATACTGGGTGTCTGCAGGTCCTTAAAAAAGTCTTGTGTCTTTAATTCAATTTTATAAATATTAGGCTGTCTGAAGCCTGGTACATACTGTGCGAGTTTGGGCTGTCCCTGACAAATGACGCACTGATCAGCATAAATTTGCAAAATGCTAGTAGAAGCTAATACTTGCAAAATTGGCCTTTTTTCCCCAACCAAGACCATGTCCACGACCAAAATGGAAAACATTTTGTAATACTATCATGTGCATTACATCTTTAAATACATGCGGAAACTTTAGTAATTTTTATGACTCTCCCCTCAGGCATCGTGCCCCCAGCTTTGGCTACCCCCTTCACACCAATGCACTCCGGGTCTACACCCATCACACCAATGTCAGCCGGCCCAGAGGTGATTTTCTCAGGGAAACATAACGGCATCTGTATCTACTTTGCCCGCATTCTTGGGTGAGTTAATCCTGTCATCAGTTGTCACACTCAGAATCTGTTTTTTGGGTGAGAGCCTAAATATGTATCTCATTAGTCAGAGGTGTTGATGCTGATGTGTGATTGTGGTGTCAATACTGAGTAATGTGTTTTCTCTCCTGTCCCCTGCTGACCTCACACCAACAGAAATATTTGGGATGGCAGTCTTGCTGTTGAGAAAACCATCAGCAAAGGAAATCAGACTGTCAGTATTGTAAGTATCCTAGCAACACAGGCATTTATTTCACAGATTAAAAACAATTGTAAGTTTTAAGAATGAAGATTGTAGCTAACACTAACTATTATCTGTTGTCTCCACAGTTGGAAAGCAGCGTTAGTGCATTTGATCTGGAGTCAGTACTTCTAGAGCTTGGTGGTTTGCGGGAGTTTCTTGACAAAAACTCTCAGTTCAGTCCGTCCACATTTGGTGCTGCAAGGTAAGAGCTCCTTCTCTGCATCTTTATTCATTCAGTCTTTATTTAGTCTCGATGGATCATTGAAAGCAAGGGTTAGAAAAAATACATCACACAAAAATACATATAGAAGTGCACAACAAGAGGAGTAATAAAATAATTTAACCAATTAAAAGCTTTTAAAACAATATGGTTAAAATAAATCAAATGATGAAAATATAAAATTAGATTAGAAAAGATGAAAAGACTGTTGCAGACTTTGACAGAATTACTGCTGATTAGAGATGTGAAATGACCAATGGATACAAGTGAACTGAGTGTCAGTGTCTTAGACTGAACTATTGTTAGTTAAAAGAGAGAGGTGTCATGTGACATGCAGGACTGAGATCATGTCATAACTGGTGATTGCAGTTCACATCTGTGGGATGATCAGACTGAGATCTGTAGTTCGTGTTACTGGTGTTTTGGAATACGGAGATTACATTACATGCCTACCGACCACACCATTGTTTTGCTTTTTCCCTTATCAATACTTAGCCGGAAGACAGACGCTCCAATCATAAACTGAAAGTGTCTGCTTTATATAGCAGCACATAAGAGCAGGATTCAGATTTCAACAATCACATTAAGAGCGTAAGGAGAGTTGACTAACAACATGATGGTGTAGGTTTATGTGTTGACGCAGTCAGCAAAAGCACCTGTTTGGCAATATATTGGATTTAAACCCCATGCTTATAGTAAACCTGATAACATTAATAAGGGAAAAGGACTCACATTGTTAGGAAGTTGGAGCCTGTCGTCTTCAGTTCCTCATCACGAGGTCACAAGGTTATTAACCAGTGAGAACATGTTCTTACTTTCCTGTTCAGACCTAATGAGAAAGAAATCAAAGCTGTATTTTAATGATTTTCTACTCAAAATCATAATCTTACCTTTACCTTGTCACTGTTGGTATTTCCTACATGAAAGTGAAATCTGCAAAAACTACTGTAACTGAGTCATGTTTCCCCATCCCTCCTTAATAACATCTGTTCTACTCCCTGTTAGTTTCAGCTCCCCTGCCAACCTGCAGCAAAGGCTGCTGGGATTTATGCGCCCTGACGGAGCCAGCTCTCAGCAGGTCCAGCAGGAGCTCCAGAGGAAATATCACAGTGAGTTATGAGAGACTGTTTCCACATTTTTCTGAGTATTGTCATGATAATCAATATCTCAAATATGAATGGTATTAGAGAGTACAAAGTGGATCTTTGATGTACAAGCAAAAGAGGAAAAGTGATTTACTTTGTGTTTCACTCTCATCACTGATGTCTTTATTCCTTGAAATTCCTGTAACTCTTGTCTCTTTGTATTTTATCTGTGTATCCAGCAAAAGCTCAGGTCTATGAGAAAGTGTCCCTGCAGGGCATCCAGCAGTTAGTGCATCGCTCCTATCAGACTCTGGCCCTGTTGAAGCTTCTCTGTGATCATCAGTTTAGCCTCATTATGTCCGAGCTGCCAAAGGTACACGTGTGCACAAACACTTCTGCTGTAGACAACCGCAGATGCTCATGCATCATCGCTGCGGTATTCATCCACATGCGTTCCTGAGTGCACTACTTTTTGTTTTCAGCCAAAAACCCAGTGAGCAATGTGAGCTCTCCATTGTTTCCGCAGCACTCATTACTCACTGTGCCATCTTCTTCTGTGTTAATAGGAATTTCAAGAGCAGATGAAGGGAGCAAGTTTTAAGGATATAGTGATCCGGGGCAAAGAGCTGTCGGGAGCTCTCATCACAGCACTCATTAATGTCTACATCAAAGATAATGCTTCTGTGGAGGGCATCAGCAATCACCTGCGGGACATCTGCCCCCTGCTGTACAGCAGCGATGACAGCGTTTGCTCCAAGGTACACACAAACAAGTGCAGGGCTAAACACTCATTTTTAGGGCCCATTTATGCTCAATGTTAGACACATATACAGACATGGATGTTGCCTTCTGTCTGTAGTCTGTTTATTTTGTCCATATTTGTGCACATTTTCTTGCTTGCTTCGCCACTGTCTCTAAAAACGATGCCTGTGCTCATGTGATTAAATGCACCAATGCACACATTTAAATATCACAAATGCCACAAATATTAACAGTTTATTTTTGGGTAGTAGTTACCACTGATTGCAACCAAAGGCCATCACTGTCCTGACATGGTGTTTTGGGCCATTTAAAGTTTTTAAAATATTCTGAGCTGTATTATCTTTAGACCTTAAAGGGTACTAGATATAGTTAAATGACTCAGTTTTTATTTCAGATACAGCAGCCTGCAATTTTAGTTGTATTGATGTCTTGGTGCTTTAACATTTCTTGCAATCTTCAGGATAATTTTAGGGCCACCATAGTCATTAAAAGGTATTGATTTACCCATATTGATTCATGTGTCCTAATACTGAATTTGTTGCTTTTGTGTCCCACTCAGGCTAATGAGTTGCTGCAGAGCTCGAAGCAGGTTCAGAATAAAGCAGATAAAGAGCGGAAACTGAGGGAGTCTCTACGGCTCTATCAGCAGATCAGCCAACACACAGATCTGCCACTGGTCTGCTCCCAGTACAGACAAGGTGAGTGTCACACACTTTTTCTATTTCTGTAGTTGATATGTTAAATAACATTATTTCTTTTCTGACACTTGTATTAATGCCATTAAATTGTCTCAGTGCGTTTCTACGAGGGAGTCCTTGAGTTGTGCCTCACAGCAGCAGACAAGAAGGATCCACAGAGACTGGGGCCCCATTTCTACAAGAATGGTGAGCCGGAGGAGGATGGAGTGGGACAGCAGGCCTTTCAGGAAAGGTAAAAAAAAAAAAAAGCAGTAGCATGCAAATCTGTGCCATTGATGATTATATTAGCTGATTGTCACCTACTTTTTTCTTCCCTTTGTGCTCCAGACTTTCGTGTTATAAGTGCATCACAGACACCATGCAGGAGCTGGTGAACCAGAGCAAAGCCGCCCCTCAGTCTCCCAGCGTCCCCAAACAGCCTGGCCCACCTGTCATGACGTCTGACCCGAACATGCTCAGTAATGAAGAAGCTACAGCTCATGTGAGTAGAACTGGACAGTTGATGCCTATTTGTTGCCACATTAGTGCACACGATCTGCATCATTAATGAAAATATATTGTTCCCTTACAGTTTGAGCAGATCCTCGGTTTGGCCCAGAGGTCTCAGGACGAGCTGTTTCACATTGCTTTGTACAACTGGCTGATCCAGGCTGACCTGACTGACAAGCTGCTAGAGGTAGTGTGTTCATTTGTGTTTTTCTGTATTTACGAAAAAAATGTTTTCAAGCTGAGAGCAGTAGCTCTATAGGTCAGTTCCAAAACATTTCCCCAGCCTTTGGCAGCCACAGTTTTTGCCCGAGGAGGCTGTGTGAGTGTCCAGAGTTTGTGTTCTAACACACAGATTGATAGACATGCATGTACACACACACACACCATTTGGGATTGTCCCCTTTCATTATTTATGAACTGGTTATTGTAGGGTTTGGGCACTGAGCTCCATTGGTACTGAATTCCAGGTACTGGTATCTGTTCAAATGTGAACAGTACCCAACCTTTTAGAGAAGGATTATTCTACCAGTGACAAGTGTTTGTTAGGTTTTGTATGTGCAAAGGCATGAATAACTGGATGCACGTGCATACCTAAAGCAAGCATCTGTCTGTCAACACTGTTAGTGTGGTTACATGCCATTTGTCGTATAGCTTTCCATTTATTTGTCCTCTGTCTCCCAGGTGAATTCTCCATACCTGGAGGAACATCTGATGCACATGATCAAGCAGGACCAGAGTAAGGTGCACAACATGGACCTCTTGTGGCGCTACTACGAGAAGAACCGTAACTTTGGCAAGGCAGCTCATGTACTGGCCCGACTTGCTGACATGCACAGGTTTGGACACAGCTGGATAATAAGTTTTAGTTTGGTTGATTGTCAAGATTCTCAGTCATCCAGGTCACGGTCATTCTAGGTGTTATATTGTAGGCAACTGGACTTGCTTGAGTTTCTTGAAGATGTTTTGCCTCTCATCTGAGCGGCGTCTTCAGAACTGAAGAGAAGCAAAGTGTCTTCAAAGAACTCACTTGCCTACTATATAGCACCTAAAATTGTGGTTGATTATTATTACTCTTAACATATCTACAGGAAAGAAATTCACAAACAATCTCCAACTCTGACTCTTCAGTAGACCCCAAATATAATTTTAAAAAAAGTACCTTGTTTTTTGTTCTCTGATTATGCAGCACTGAGATCTCATTGATTGAAGCAGCGTTTGGAGTACATCGCCAGAGCCATCCTGTCTGCTAAGAGTTCCTCCTGCATCTCAGCTCAGGCATCTGATGGCGAGTTCCTTCACGAGCTGGAAGAAAAGATGGAGGTATGTTTGTGTCAGTGGTCACGGTTGAAAGAAATCCTGTGTTCTGATCTGGTGTTATAGCCTCTTAGCATCTGTGTGTGGTTACCCTTCTCAGCTGGTGCGGATCCAAGTACAGATCCAGGAGACCCTGATTAGACAGTACTCCCATCATCCCTCAGTGAAAAATGTAATCTCTCAGTTGGACTCGGAGCTCATGGACATCACCAAGGTAACAGCAGAACAATGATAATGAGAACTTTCATTACAGTGAAGAAAAAAAGGTGTATAAATGCTGACTTAATGTTCTCTTGTGCAGCTCTATGGTGAGTTTGATGACCATTTTAAATTGTCTGAGTGCAAAACTGGCCATCATTCACTGTGCCGGACACTCTGACCCTATACTGGTGCACTCACTGTGGCAGGAGATCATGGAAAAAGGTAAGTGTAACATCAACTCCTTGCAAAAATGTACCCCTGCCAAACCTTTTAAAAAATGTCCTTCCTGTGCCATATGACGACTGTTTTATCTTGTCCAGAACTGGGAGACACCGTGGCCATGAGTCCAGCAGACAGGATGAGGTCTCTCAGTTTAAAACTGGTATCACTGGGAAAGATTTACGCCGGAACGCCAAGATATTTCCCCCTGGGTAAGCATTCATACCTTCCTGTTATTATGTTCAGTTTTCCTCTCGTTAGAATTTTCCAGCTCGCTGTTTACTATTTTGTAACCAGTTATATAATTAGACTTCCCCTTTGCATCATTTATGTCAGCGGGTCTCTGTGGTACAGTTTTGCAGGGTCATGCTGCTGCTCGAGGTGATTGCTTCATTATCCTCTCATTACAGCCTGCCTGTTCAAACTTGTCATCTCTGCAGAGACAATTATCCATTTTATGTACATCTATCACTCTATCGCTCTCTGTCTCTCTCTCTCTTAATTTATTTTTTTTTTAAGAAAACAGATTTGGAATGCATATTTTCTTCGCTTATAATACCCAGAAACTGTAAAATGAGTATCGTTGGATTTCCAAGTTTCTAACAGTCCTTGAATGCATCAGTGGGGACACTGAAATTATGTTTAAATAGAGTTTGAATCTTAAATGTCTGAAAAACACTGGGCAAGTGGGGTGAGGAAATTTAGAGTCCGTAAAAAGTCATGGAAAAGTTTTGAAATTTTGTCTGGTAAAATGTGTGGGAACCCTGTAAATTGTACAAACAGAGGAGTATGCCAAGCTAATAAGTGCTCATGTGTTTTGTGATTGCAGAGTTCTTGGTAAAGTTTCTAGAGCAGGAGGTGTGTCGACTGAACTGGGACGTGGGCTTTGTCACTTCCACCATGCAAGAGATTGGAGTGCAGTTGCCACGTCTTCTGGAAGTCTATGACCAACTCTTCAAAACTCGGGTGTGTGTTACAGATAAGACTTGTACAGTTTTGGTAAAATTGATGGTCTTGATTTTAAACAGCATTTGCATCTTTTGTGGATTGAGGATTAAATTGTTTTTTAATTAATCCACCGATCTGCCTTGTTGCCTCTCATCTCCAGGATCCCTGTTGGCAGCGGCTGAAGAAGCCTCTCCACTTGGTGGAGTGTATCCATGTGCTTCTGTCAGGATACGTGGATGATCCCAGCAGAGTACCAACCTATGACAGGTAATCACAGCCTGAGTAGCTGTTCAGTCATTGGCCTGTAGTGGGCGTTGTAGCATTGGCCTTGAATTTACTATGACAATAAACTGAATATCTTTGGGTTGTGGACAAAACGAGACATTTAAGGACATCATCTTGGGCTTTGGGGAACATCGATCTATATTTTCACCATTTTCTGACATCATAATCAACAAAAATACACAGGATAAAAAATTATTCTAAAAAAACTTGAAGCGCAGAGCGTTTTCAATAACAGCATCCTCAGTGGAAATGAAATTATAACCACTGGAATAACATCTCTCATTTTGATAATACAAGGGCGTGCTATGCAGTGAGAAGCATTTTTGCTGTTTCTAGGCAACACATCATGTCTGTCAAACACTTTTGTTCCTCCAAACAGCCACTACATTCAGTCAGTCAAACACACAGTAGACAAACAGATATAAAACCCCAAATGTTTACAGTTTATAGAGTTTTGTTTATGTTATGATAATTTATCTGATTTCTCTCACACTCAGATTTCTGTGAGAACTACTCAAGTCTGTCTTGAAACAATTACTTATAAGTCCATATGTACATTATAACATTTATTATCACTGCGAAGTGTAAGTTCTGTGTCATTTTGAACCGGAGCATCTGCAGGTTAATTTCATTCCTGATATATTACGATATGCTAAAGTTAAACTTGTTATGAGTTTATTAGAATTAGTTCCTGTTTTTGTTAAATCTGCTGCTGTCTTGACTGTATGGGAGCTGGGCGGGACAATTCCAACAGCAGTATCTCTCCTAAGGTCAGTCTGTGACCTCTGTCTGTTCTGTCCGTCACATCTGGAGCTTTTTTGGAAGCTGGGCTTTTTGCTGCCTCATTTATATTGCAGGTTTTGTGGATTTGGTCATTTTTCCCATATATTTGTGCTTCTGCCACAAGTAAGCAGAATATGAAGTTTTTTTTTTTTTTAAAAAAGGGTCTACTTTAATTGATCTGCTCTGTGCAGCCTTCTGCGGCTCCGTCAATAAAAATGATGAGGCATGTATTTTTATTAGCTCCTGGTACGCTTCTGAAACACTGTGACACGTCTGCTGAAATTGCAAGAATTGTTTAGCGTGGCTGCAGTCAGCCCGGGTGGCGATCTGGGAGAGATCTGCACTCTACTGACTGTACTTTTCTCGTTTGTCACTGTAATAGATCACTTCTTAAAGCAGTTTCAAAATTCACGGTCCTCATGCGGGGTAAAAATGACATCATAACTGTATAACTTATGTAACCTGAACCCCAAGTGAACACTGTCTGAGAAGATACAAAGAGGGAATTTTACACCAAAAATACTAACTTTGGAATATAATATACAATTTGGCCAACTCAGACTTCTGCAGCCTCATATAAGCCTCAGTCAGCTGTCCATTGTGTTACTTGAACTTGGTTTACCAGCTTATTTTTCCTCCATTTCAGACGCCGATTCACTAACGTGTGTCTGGACAACATCTGTGGATACCTTGTGGAGCTGCAGTCTCTGAGCCCAAATTCGACCCTTCAACAAAACCATTGGCAACTTCAAGTCGCTGCAGGCAAAGCTGGAGAAACTCCACTGACATTCTTCACAGGACAAGGGACAGGTGACCTCTGGATGGTGCACTGTTGGCCTTAATTAATCAGCTGATTTAAAGGTGTAATAACACAATCAGCACACACACAGCGATGAGTTTGTGTCTCACAGTAGAGTTTGCCTCTTTTCCCTTCGGTCTGATGTGTTACATCTTAGCAAGTGTTTGTTGTTAAGGGACAGAGGGAGCAGATGGCAGTAAAAGTCTTCTGATAAAGATGAAAGAAGAGACATGTTTTATAACTTATTTAATGCATTTTGTTATGAGGCTAAGCGTTATGCTGGAATACAACTTTGAAAAGCAAGAAACTGTTGATTATTTGCATTGTGTACAAATAGCTGGCAGATATCTGAAAATGACAAAGATATTTGCGTCAACTGTGTTTATAAAAACATGAAATCACTCTGATTTTTACAGGTGAGTTTTCTTATATTGAAAATGCACTTATTTGGAATTGATTTGGGGATATTTTCATATGAATCCATCTGGTTAATATACCGACAAAAGCCTATTGATCACAGGGGAATCATTTTGATTATTTGCCTCCAAATTAACAGTTCAGTGTTGGATATTGTAATTATGTACATAACTTGGCCAAACTGTCTTTTCTGACAAAAGTCAGGCACACAACTAAAACATTTTTTTCATGTGTATTATTTAGAGTTTCATTTTGTCCATTTGGCTGATGCATCTGGCAGTGTGTTTGTTTTGAATGTAGATCTTTTCTCTCTTTTTTTTTTAAACAGCGCAGGTAACAGTGCCACACTGAAAACTTTGGAAAAAAAAACATAAAAATTTTTTATAAATAAATAAAACTCGTCATTGCTTTTGTGTTTCAGGATGTTTTGAAAACACTATTCAGAAACTAGTTTTTACCTGAGAACCTTAAAATCTCCTTAAAGATTTGTGTTAAATATTACAATAATCAGCAGCAGGAAGGGGGATTAAATTGCTATGGGTCTGATAATATGACACTGCAGAGGGAGTGCAGTAATGGACATAATGTCTTCACTGTTTGTGTCTACATAATTATCTTTAATTAAAAATTGCACTCAGGGTTTCTTATAGTCATTGCGAACAGGGTAGTAATTGCTAAAGGTTTTTTCCTCCAATTAACTCTGCTCTCTAGTGCAAAATTACACTAAATGTGTTGCCTTGTGAAAAATAAAATAATTTTTACTTGAAGCTGGGTTGATTTCTGTCTTATAACACAGTGGGTCAGTACACTTACACAAGTGCCAAAGAAGTTACTATAGATAGCGTTTATGTGTTAAGACTAATCACTCGATCAGTGTGGACAGTTTCACCTCTTCATTAAATCTAACTTCACTTTAAATGTTTATCTACTTGCCTTTATGCTCAACAGCCAGCTAGTATACATTTAAGCTTTGGTTGATTGCAATTTTTTTTTTTTTTTTTTTTAAGATTATGTTTTGGCTTTTTGCCTTTATTCGATAGGACAGACTAAGCGAGAAAAGGAGAGAGAGAGAGAGAGGTGATGACATGCAGCTAAAGGCCACAGGCAGGAGTCAAACCCTCAACCGCTGCAACAAGGACTCGGCCTCAGTGCACGGGGCACCTGCTTGACCAGGTGAGCGACTGGGCGCTCTGGCATTTGTCAGCTTAAGTGTAAGGTCCAGAAATATATTTTTACCTTCGACTTTTTACATATGTTTTGTAGAAATATAATTTTAACATCACTTTTCCAAATAAAGTTACAACACATTTCATTGTTAAAAAGTAAAAGACTGAACAAATAACAAACCAATGAAATGCGCTAAAAAGCAACAAGATTACATTTGTAATTTAGTCCTCGTAAATGCAACAAACATGCATCCATTTATGTTTTTTTGTAACCGCTCATCATATTCAGAGTCACGGGGGGCTCGAGCTGATCCCAGCCGGCATTTAGCGATAGGCAGGGTACACCCTGGACGGTTTGCCAGACTATCACAGGGCTGATGCACAGAAATAGAAAAACATTCACACGCACATTAACACCTATGGGCAATTTAGAGTTAACAGTTACTCTAATCTGGATGTCTATGTACTGTGGGAAGGAGCTAGACTCAGAGGAAACCCCTGCTGACACAGACAGAACGTGCAAAATCCACAGAGAAGGGCTCAAAACAGTGCTTCCCACTGCTCAAACCATGCCGTAAGGATAAAATGCCTTTTGGTAAGCTTCAACACAAAGTTTAATAGATGATACTGACACTCTGTTGGCCTTAAATCGTCGAGAAGGCCATTAAAGCTGTGTCATGTTTATTTTCTGTTTTTTTCTCCATGAATGAATTCATTGTCTGTGTCTGTGTATAAATGGCAGAAAATAGTGAAAAGTGTTCATCAAAATGTCATAAAGCCCAATGTGATGTCTTAATATGTCTGACCAACAGTCTAAACCCCCAAGATATTCAGTTTACCACCATACAAGACAAAGAAATGCAGCTGGAAAACAAACTTACAATGTTTTGTTCTTCTGTGTGAGAGATGACTTAATCATCACAGTTGCTGATTTGTTTTCTGTCAATGAACCAACCTATTAATGACTAAGCATTTATGTTCTAAAGTAGTACAAAAGAAGAAACTGAAATAGTAATTGTGGGAGATAAGCTCATAACGTACAAGGAGTTATGCGCTCATCCCCATCTCTTCTGCAGTTTCTTACACATGCAATGGATTCCTTCATTCATCAAAGGCCCATTCCTAAAAGATTTGGATCATTTCTACCCTTTGCACGTGCAAGAAAGCTTTTTCACTCCGTGCAGGAATATGTAGGGGATGATGCAGGTGTAGGAGGCTGCAATATAGCTGGCCACCTCCACCAACATCGACGAGGTGTGGATGCTGTTGGTGATACGCAGGAGCAGATGAGTCAGCCAGCAGACCAGGAACACGCTGGCTACAGCCACAACACTCTTGGCCGCCCTCACCTGAGTGCTCGAGCTCGGACTGGGCTTGGCTGGCATCTGGCTGGGCCTTGAAAGACTTGGTGGAGCTCCAGCTCTGCTGTGTTTGTTTGTTTCTGTTTTGGGGGAGCGCTTTGCTGTATAAATGTGAGTGAGGGATGCAGAATCATTGGGATCTTTTGAGGTGCTTGGACCGGAAGCAAAGGTGACGGATGTACCATTATTTCTACTTTCATCACTCTCGATTTCGTCTTTAACCATCTCCTTGGTAGCATCAGAGTTATGACCTTTTATGCGACGCTGGTTTTGGAGCAGCGTGATGACAATCTGGACACTGGCAAATACAATCCCAGCAATAGGAAGAGCATTAGCCAGGATTAAATAAAAGACGTCATAAATTTGCATGGCTATTGCATTAGGGAAGACATCAATGCAGTCTGCATGGCTGTCATTTCCAGTCTCCACTTTTATGAAGAAGAAATGTGGGATGCTGAAGACCAAAGCCACCGTCCAGCTCCCAGCCAGCAGACAGCCCACCAAGCACAAACTGTCCAGCTGCACTGGCGCACCTCCACGCTTCAGGGAGCCAACGAGCTTCTGGTACCAGAAAGTGCTGATGAAGAACGTTGTGTAGATGCTGCTGGTTTCAGAGAGGTCGGCACAAAAACGAAACACACCGCAGTAGGTTTCCCCCAGGAACCAATGTCCGGTGAAATCTGCCATGGTGTCGGGCAGGTCCACCAGGTAGTTGGTGATGAGGTTGGAGACGGCCAGGTTGATGAAAAGGACTTCATTGGTGCGGATGCCAGATTTCTTCCCGGGCAGGGAGCGTATAGCCAGCCAGTTGTTTCCAAGGATCCCTGCCAGAAACATGAGCCCTCTGATGATGGATTCAGTCAACTCCTCTACATCCATCGTTTCACAAGATCAGCTTCACTTGACTATGTCGCTCTGCAGTCGACTGATGTTAGTTTCCCAAGGTTGTAATGAGGCATGCTTTTTCATTGGACATTTTATCGAAGAGGGTGAAAAGCCAGAGCCAATCACACTGCAGAGATGAAATGTCTCACACTTTAGTTTTCCTCATGGAGCCCTCGTCACAAGTCCCACTGAGATGGAGGTGTATCTTTCTCATGACAGGCCCTCCCAGGGAGCTTCTCCTGACTAAAATATTTTATAGTGTTATCTGATTTAGGAAAGGAACAAACACAGCAAAATCTGAACGTCCACTGTGGAAGTCCCTGAAGAGACACCTGTCAAAACTCTGAGTCCTCTGATAAATTACTAACAAAATGTACTTTAGGAAAAAAACATGTTTAGAATGTTTTACATTAGTCTCTACATAGTATGATCACTTAAAAAGGAATGCTACCCAGTCTTATAAATTTCACCATTGTTATTCATTTGCCCTAGTGCAGCTCAGTTTATGCTGCTTTGCAAAATATGACAAAACCGACTCATTCGACTTCCTGCATGCTAATGGGATCCTGATTTACGTCTCAGAAAATCAACTTATCCTCTTACAGCTGCACAAAGTGAGCGCCCCATTATTTCTCCATGCAGTAGCATTTGATTTCACACCCCAATGGCAAGACAAATTTGTGATTTTCTCTCCGATTTAATCTTCCGAAATGAACCAACACTGACTAAACCACCCCGCGCTGTCCGTATGCAATGTGTGAAAATTGTGGCCCTCCACTTTTACATTTAAGAAACTTCTGTCTGATGCCTGCAGAACTTTTGGTACCACTTACTTTTACCGAATAAGAGGTAATAAAAGTCTATAGAAGTCTATAAAAAGCCATCCAGTCTAAAGTTTTTAATGTTAGTAACTTGTTAACCTCTTCAGAATTTACCTTTAAAAATGTTAATTAAATAAAAAATACTAGCATCAAAATACAGTACAAAAGGCTGAAGTTCTCATTTTGCAGAATGGATTATTTTTGCGTAATATAAATTATATTATTGGATTACAATTATAGTTGCAGTAATGTGTTCATCACTTCAATGTGGCAGCTGGTTAAGATTAAGCTCATTTGAATCTATTTTATCAGTTATATTTATATTTAATATTCTTCTGGATAGATTGACCCGCAATAGCCTAATACTTAATAACTAAGAAGTTTATTTTTATTTTGTAAGAGACAAATCATTGTTTGTGAGAGGTGAGGGGGTGGTGCAAAATGGGGGAGATCATTTTTAAGGACTGCAAAGAGAGTTATGTTTCTTGATTTGGCTCAGCAAAGGGGCATTTATCTTTAAATTATTGTATTTAGTATTTATTTAGATGCCTTCAAAAACCCCAAACCTGAAAGTGGGTTTTAAAGCAAGTTTTCTTTAAAGATCTCCAAATTTATTTTTATTACCATTTATCATCGGCAGAAACTGTGAAATACTGTTATATATGGTGAAGGGAAGGTCATGCATGTAACTCAACTTTATTTATATAGCACTTTTCATACAACCATGCACCCCAAAGTGCTTCACATGACAAAAAATGAAATACCAATTTAAAGGAGAACACAAACAACATAAAGTTTTGCAAGACTAAGACTTAACTGCTTTGCATTTTGCTTCACACTTATGCACTGCTGCATCTCTCTAGAATGTTGTATTTCCCTTAATTTTATGCATGGTATACATTTTTAGCCTAATTTGTATTATTATTATCTCAATGGGTTTTGCATCTTATATTATGTATTCTGTGCATTCAGTTTCTAGCCTTATAACTTATCTTTTATTAGTATTATCAAGTGGGTTTTTATCCATGTGAAGATGCATTCTATTTACTCTATGCTATTTTTTTTAACTCTCTTTTCTTTAACATGCAGGTTTTATTATGGCTTTATGTCTTCTATGTCTTTTCATGTGAAAAACACTTGGTACATGTAATTTCTTTGTTTGAAAACACGTTGGGCTGCATTTCTTGTATGAAAGGTGCTATACAAATAAAGTTTATTGTTATTATTATTATTATTATTAAGACTAGAAAAAATTCAACAAAAAAAGACAATAAAGATATTTAAAAAGTCTATACAATAAAAGAACACAAGTAAATAAAATAGAATGAAAACAAACAATAAAATAAGGTATATATATATATATATATATATATATATATATATATACATTTTTAAATAAAGCCTGTAATGTTACTCCAAACTAAAACAATGTATTTATTTGCATCCCATTGTAATTAATAACTTCTTGATAATATGGACAACAATGGACATGGCTGACAATTGCAATTCTTTAAAAAGAGAGATAATCTGTCGGCAGAGTCACAGTGGGGGGTCTCGGTGTAGTGTAGTAGTGCTCCATGTGATTCATAAGTGAAGCTCCACCTTTAGGATAAACCGGAGGCGGCATCTGTGCGCTGCTGGCTCCCGGGACAGACACACAGACAGGACGGGATGCGGGACTGAGCAGTGCCTCTGCGGGTTTTAGCTTCCAGGGTTTTTCTTTTTCCTCATTTTGACTATGATTTTCTTTTTCCGGCGCTCTGAGGTTGATGACGGCTTTTGTCCGACACAAACAGGTACTTGTGCGGCGTGTTGCCGTCGCTCTGGTTAGTATGAGACTCTGATGAGTGCGGAGAGGACAGGATGCCCGGCAGCGGCGCCGACTCACTGAAACCCAGCGCCTTCATCCCGGTGTGCACCGCCGCCTGCCTCCTGGTCGGCTCTACCTCCCTGTTCTTCGTCTTCACGTAAGTGCGACCCTGGAAATGAAAAGTTGGTGACATGCACTGTTTGTTTACTCCTTAATTCATCCATCGCTTTTTACCCACCATACATCAGGTGCCCTTGCATTCAAATGTGTGTGGATTTTTGTATTTGCGTTGGATTTTTAGAGTATAAATGTTAAAAGTGTTGGCCAGTCTCTTTTGTCTTTGCAATATCTCTCCAATTTTTGATTTTTTAGATGACTCATTCAAAAAAACTGCTTTAATCAGCATCTAAATGACAAATGTACACAAAAGAGCCCTGTTTTTCTTCTCTGACTTCAGTCTTCTGGCAAACCCACCAGGGGCGGCTAACATCTGACCTGGTTGGCTCCTAGTGTGGGCTAGCCTGGGTGCCTGCCCAGTGCACCCTGCGGACTCAAGAGTAAGCACAGTTTAGGGGATAAGCCACCCACAATCAAGATGTATCAACCTGTCATTATGACCCACATGAGTGATAAATGTAGTCAAAGAGAAATGTAATACACTCACTGGTACAGTGGGATTTGTGTCAAGATCAGATTGGAGGTTTTGGTAAAAAGTTATGAAATAGTTAATTTTAGCCTTCTTGTTTTGACCTATTTGTGAGGAACTTGTGGGAGGCTGCAAAGACTGTACTCAAGCCAATGCTGGCATGCAAGAAAAAATGAAATATATCTCATAATACCCCAGAATCCAATCTAAATGAGGACTATAGGTTTATCTATATATTTCAAAGGCTTTCTTCATGTACTTACATGAAGAAAAGAACAAGCACACCAGTATCAGATGTTTAAATACCCTACTTTCCATGTGAAAACCCCCTCTGATTTCCACTGCTGACTTCCTGATTGAAGGCTCCCACCTCATCAACTCACTGCCAGTCAACTGACCCTTGACCTCCGTAGCCATATCTGTCCTACTTTCTCCCGTATTCTCCAGCAGCGCACCGTTTCCACTGGAATCTGACACCAGATTGGGAGTATGGGATTAGGATCCTCTTGCCAATGCCATGTGATCCCCCCATCTGGGAAAAATGGAGTCTGGGATCTTTGAATTTACTATCGGCAGATATTTACTGTACTGTCTTTGGAGAGACTTTCACTGTGAATTACACATTGATTTGATGGTTTTAATCTTTTTTTCCACACATTGTTATGTTTTCCTTATTTAGATTCCTCTCTTTAATGATATGACAAGCTCAGAGTTATTGATAACTGCAGAATTATGAGCCCTTGTTTGTTGGAGTTTCTCTAAATCAGTGATACTCAACTTGCTTTGCCCAGAGGCCACTTTTGCAAAATGACAGGAGGCCAGGGGCCAGGTAATATATAAACATTAATAACCGATATATGAATTATTAGCCCTGAGCTCTGACAGGGGGTTTGTGCATAGAGGGATTACTGAACCGGGCACAGGCCCAGGGGCCCAAATTGTCAGGGCCTCTGGGCCTTCATCTTCAAAATGTCACTCATTACTGTAACATGTACCAACCAAGAGGAGACTCAAGCCCCTTTTACATTGTTGTTGTTCATAAAGGGAATATCGCGCCATTATGCCACTTCACTGCCTCGCTGTTCTGTATAAAAGGTACAACCACGAAATGGGGGGACAGAGTGGTCTCACCTTTAAGCTGGCAAGGGAGTAGTAACAGCACAAAAACGCTCTCTGTATAAACAGAAAAGCCGGGAAAACGGGACTATGGGCAGGATGGTTGTGACGTTTTGACGACATGTGCGACTCACCGTAGGAGATTTAAAAAGCAGTAGCAGTTAGCGGCTAACTCAAAGAAGGAGAACAGTGGCTGGAAATGTCAGCAAACTGGGAAAGCTGGTGCTCCTTACCCTCCGAGCAGAGGATAAGATCAGCCGCCATAGGACAGGGACGGTAAATTATTGTTATTGACATATTATTCCATTGTTATTGTTTAGAAAGCCCCACTAAAGCATATATTATATGTCACGCAAGGGGAAGACGCTGTTTTTTAAGACGTCAAGTCAACGTGGTCAATGCTTCTTTTGCTCCCATGATGCCAGCATGCTGTTTAAAATCACACTGGAGAGGCATGATGTCACTGTTGTTTGGTTCTGTGTAAAACTGTGGCGCATAGAAGGAACATAGAAGTAATAGTGTAATCTCTGTGTAAAAAGGACTTGAAAATCACCACAAAGAGAGTAAAGGAACTACAAAGACACACAAAATAACCCCCACAAAAAACACACAAAATAACCTCAAAGAGACACAAAACAACAAAATGATGCATAATGACTGCAAAGAGCGCAGTGGCCCATTGTCTCATAATCTGCTCATGGGTCCAGAGGATCCTCTTTTGGCATTTTTTGTTTTGATAAACAAACTCTATTTTGATGCTTTTTTTTAAAATGCACTCTGGCACTTTATTTAGTTTTAATGTATGACAAAAAAAAATCACAGGGTGAATCAGTTCATTTTCATTGTGAATTAGAAAATGGTCCATGGACCATTCGGCACCCTGTTGCAGACTGTATTTTCTATCACAGCTCTGAAAAATATGGATGTTTTAAGTGAAATTACGTTTACTCTATAGTTTACACCACCTCATGTGAGAAGTATATTCAACACTTTTCTCTACTTTGGGGTTGTCTGTACACACATGCTTATAGGTGATGTATTGATCTGTGTCATTTTATTATACAAATGACTTAACTGTGTTTGAAATGCAGAATCATTTTAGTCCATTTTCATGTAATAACACAAAAATATGCCCTGTCAAATTCACAGCTGTCTAACTGCTGAAGTCATTGGACCATAGCGATGTAGAGAGACAAGCTCACAGTCCAGAAAAGCTATAGAGACCCTGATGAACTCCAGCTATTTTCTGTGAGAGAGAAAAAAATCAATGGCCTGCAGACGTGATAGATTGAGAAGAGACTGCCTAATTGGGACCGCATTGCTAAACCAGCAAAACCAGGACACTGCGAATGATTGAACGAACAAGTGATGAATCTGCTGCTTCTAGTGGGACAAGAGTTGCATTTTAGCTGAAATGACCTTATAACCTAAAAATCTTTTTAATTAACACAGCCCAGTAGAATAGAGCTCATGGCTTAAAATGAACCTGCAGACGACCACAGTATATATCAACCTTTAAGGAAAATAGTTGAAAACCTCACTGAGTGTCTCTACTGGCGTCTTTGCCCTTATAATCTGGATGCACGTACGGTAGACCTAAAGGCCACTCATATCAGCATGCAGCAGAAAATTGGCAGAAACTCAGTGTCTCGTCGACTGCAACTCTTTTCTGATATGAGCAATAACTTGTTTCATATCCTGTGTGTCTGCCAAGTCAGCAGCTGCAGCGACTACCTTCCTCCAAAAGCAGAGATGGACAGGTGCCACGCTCTGTTCAGCCCCGCCATGGTAACACTGAGTCAAAGGGACATCGCTTGTCATCTGCCATAACATCACCTCGGCCTTTACTCTCGTTACTTTGAACCATGGCTACACACATGAATGCCATCTAGTTAGGCTTCGTGTCCTTTTGTTGTGTCACTTTCTATATTGATGAAAACTTTTGCCCACAATTCAATCATAAAATAGTAGTGTAGTACACTGTGTAGCGCCGGTTTGCTGGAGCAAGAAAACAACCTTTAAAATCGCAGCGCCTCTTTTGTCTTCCTTCGCCTGATAAAATTCATCAGTGAGCGGTTTCCTGCTTTTGTTCCTCTGACCGTGAACTTTTGTTTGGGTTCGTGTTTAAGGTTTTGTGCATTGTTAAACGCAGGCTGGTCGCCTCCGCCCAACAAAGACATCAGACTTTAGAAAGACCAAGAAGAATGTCCCTTGTTAATTAAGTTATGTTTCGCTCTGCCCAGGCTCAGACAATCTTGCTTATCTTCCGAGGAAACTGTTCAGAATACCGAAATGTATTGAAACTAGAAAAAAGGCAACATTTTCTGATGTGGAAACATTGCAGCAGGTTAGAATGTCAACCTTTGCATGTGAAATATTGTACAGGAGTTGCAGTTTAAGTTGAAACACTTGCAGGGGTAGTCATGAGCTTTTAAAGTTGGGTTTTATCAGATAGTCATCAAAAGTCAGTGTTATACATACAGTGAATGACAGCCTGCATGCCACCAGTTTTGCTGCCACCAAAGCTAAGCAATGTTCTGCTGTGGATGGAGCCAGCAACAAAACGTATTTTAGCCACCTAAAAAAATCAATATTGGTATAAGTGTATGCTACATTTATAGAGTATTTTCACCACTGTATCTTGCTATCGTGGAGCCTCTTACAATGGGGAACTGAAGATGTTATCTATACTCTTCAAAGCCTCCAGACTCCTTTGACAAAAACAGTAATTTTACTTCACAGAACACGGGAGCTGCTGATCTACTGCAGCATTAATTGGCTAGTGTTAGAGCTCATTTATGCTCAACATAAAATACTGACATGGACATGGGTGGAGCCTCCTGACTTTTTCTGAAAGTTTATGGATATGGACGAAACGGAGTAGGACTACGGGAGATTGTGGGAGTATTGCAGCATGATTCAAGTGAGATACAAAGTATGAGGGTAGCGATGTTTGTTTGTTTATAATATTTGAAATGGACCTATCTTTTTCATATGTAGGAATATAAATGAGCCCTCACGGTGTGACTCTAAATTAACGTCTTAAAACTTCAAAGGCATGCAGTTGAACAAAGTAACTGATTAAGGCTGCAACAGACCAGCAACTCCCATGTTCTGCGTGGTAAATTACTATTTTTCTCAAAGGAGTGTTTGGCTGCTTTGAATACCAGCTCCAGTTCCCTGTAGGAAAGAGGTACTCCTGTCATTTATGTAACCATGATGATACCTTACAAAAGGTGCCCTGGCTGCCAGCAGTACTGAACTTGCTGCTAGACCAAACCGTGCGACGTCTGCTGTGCCACTGACCCACTGTGGGGATGAGGGCAGCGTGCAGATTGCGAGAGCAGCTTACTGTTCTGTGTGATTTAATACAGCTCTGCCCGGGCCGTTTCATTAGGTGGAGCTTGTCTTTGCCACGCTGCAGTGTAATGAACTGTCTCTCCCTGTGGTCCAGATGGCCTTAGACCGATGATGGAGACTCACCGTCCCTGCAGAGGCGTCCACGCTGTAATCTGGTCCGCAAGAAATCAGTCAGACGGACTCTTACAGGCTCCCAGTTCACCTTTAGTATTTCATCTGCAGCTGTCTGTCTGTCTGTCTATCTATCTATCTATCTATCTATCTATCTATCTATCTATCTGTCAATCTGAAGAGAAAATGAGAAACAGCACTCTTATTTCAAAAAAGAAATGAGTGTTAATAATTTAACAGTAAAGCCGAAAAAAATAATGAGCATCCCTACTAAATATTTAAAAATCTTTTGTAGGATGATTTGAGGACTTTTGTAAGTAACCAGCTCAAGTTACACAGATTAATGTATCCGATCAACTATGACAGTTTAAGCACATGTCAAACATGCCCATGTTGAGTGAAAGCAACTTTGACACACATCCTGAACAGCAGCCTTGGGGGTGTGGGGGTGGGATCATGTTATGCTCCTTAATCTTTTTGTCACATATTCACTGCTTCTTAAGATCCTCATAATTTCATTATGCTAAATTTGCTCAAGACTACAAAAGAAAGTCTTGTCCTATTTCCAGTGCTTCCTCATTATCTGTTGGAAGATGGAGTCACCCGCAGGTGTAGAGTGAATTGATTGGATTTATGTCATGATACAGAGAACGCAGAAGCGTGTGGTGTGATATATGGTGACGGCATGACCTATGTGTTTATAATGTGAGGGATCCACAATGCACTGGACTGGCAGAAATGGTCTGTAATCCAGAGATCATAATCCAGGGATTACTGGGTTTGCAGCTGGCATGGCATCAGCAGGCGTTCCTCTCGAGGGGGTGGACCCCTCCCCCACAACATAAAACCAGCCGGGGGGTTTGGGGATTGAAGCTGCACTGGGATGAAGTGCATAATTGAGGTGGATGACTCTTAATTTTGTCGGTGTTTTCACTTTCGTTAATGCTTTTTGTTAAAATACTTACATGTATTCATGGCTTACTTGCCCATTGAGTCATATCTGAAAAACATTGCATAGATTACGGTTTCAGACTCTGGTTATACTGGTTTTACAATTTCCATTCAGTAGTTTTATAAAGCACAGGATTGCTTTTCTATATCCATACTGATAGCATACCGAAAACTGTAGCATTTGGTTGTTCAAACAGAAAATTCCCATGCAGTACATATGTAGGTTAAACATGTGATGTTCAATCAAACACTGTAAATATAATCCAGTGAATCTTTTCCTCTGTGTCTACCACTGTAACCTGATTACACTGCCCCTCCCTCTAATCTCACACAGTGGAGATATAATCATACTTCCATTCAGTTTAATTCACTACGTCCACACACACACACACACACACACACACACACACACTCACTCACTCACTCACTCACTGACTCAGTAGAAAAGATAAGTGATGGTCCTCTAAGATTTTAGGGCACACAAAGATGTTGGTTAAAATCCTCACAGAGCACTCTAAAATTGGTGATTTAATAAAAAAAAAAAAGTTTGACATAATGTTATTACTTTAGGAGCATTTAAATTCAATTTAAAGGGATTGATCACCCCAAAATCAAAAGTACATAATTCCCTCTCCCCTGTAGTGCCATTTATCAGTCTAGATGGTTCTGGTGTGAGCTGATGTGTCTTGGGAGATATCGGCCATAGAGATGTCTGCTTTCTGTCCAGTATAATGGAACTAGATGGCACTCGGTTTGTGGTGCTCAAAGCTCCAGAAGAATTAATTTGAAAAACAGCAATATCTCTTTCCAGAGATCGTGATCTGGTTACCTTGTTGTGAGCAGTTAAATGTTGGAATTATCTTCTTTCTACTGAACTACACCCGCCAACCCTATCACCACTTAGAAGGAAGAATGCATCTGAACAGCTCAGCTGAAGAGGACGTCATGTTTCTAAGCCTCTCGTCCATGAGTTTATGCCGCTTCCTCCAGCATGGTGATACAGTTGCTGTTTTCAAATGTATAATTTGGCGCTTCGAGCACCACAAGCTGAGTGGCATCTAGTTTCATTACATTCAAGAGGAGGGAGACATCTGCACGCCACATATCACTCAGCACTCACACCAAAACAATCTACATCGATAAACCTAGGGCTGCAACCAGCAATTATTTTCATTATTGATTAATCTGATGCTGACTTTCTCGGATTACTAATCTACTGATTACTGCTAGCTCTACATGAACCTCTGAATCTGTTGTATAAACCAGGCTTTCTGCTTTTCGTAGCACAACAGTAAGACGACTGCATGACATGTTTAGGTGGGATCATTAGGCTGTAATCCTTCACCACCACCAGACCCTGCAACACCTGTCTTTTGGCAGCTTTTGAAGTGATATATGAAGTTGGAAATTATTGTCAGTATTTTTAATAACTAAAAAGCTGCACATACAGTACATACAAGAAAAAATGGTGAGTTTAAATCATAGTTATTGTTTACACTGATTTCATTCATATTCTCTGTCCCCAATGTCTGAATTTTGACAATTTTATATCATTGTAAACTGAATATATTTGGGACACACTGGAAATGAGGAATTTGTAATTAACATTTTTTACTCTTGTTTGACATATTATGGACTAAATAATGAATCGATAATAGAAAAAATTGTTAGCTCCAGCCCTTTAAGTGTCCAGCTCTGGTCTATTGTGTAACACATACAGTAAGTTGCGTGCCTTCCCTGTGGGGTGCAGGAACTCTTTGCCAGGAGAAACCCCATCATTTAATCCCTTGTTGTGGGCACTGTTGAACACACACTAATACATGCTTATCTTTCACTGTAAACAATTACTTTTGGGATCCAGTGCTCCCATCAGAATAAATGGGATGAAGATTATCCCTTACAATCTTTGTTGTAGCCCTGATTCGTGTTAACCTCAACCTCTAAGGGATAGATACTTGCAAGGCTCAGAAACGCTGTAAAACTGTTGATTTACAACATGAATTCTGCTTTGAATGGACACTCAGACAAGTACAGGAAATGTTTTTTTCTTTTTTTGCCTCCTGTGTTTGTATATTCAGATGCCCGTGGCTGGCTGTGACCATCTGCCCTGCTGTGCCGCCATGCTGTGCCATCCTCTTCCTTTTTGTGCTGGCCAACTTCACCATGGCAACCTTCATGGATGCTGGTGTGCTCCCAATGGGTTAGTAATCAAAGCAATGTTATGCTTGCTTTAGATCAATTCCTTTTTTTTAAAAAAAAGTGTTTTTAACAATTTCACATTCTGCTTTCCAGCGAACGAGGACGAGGACAAGGATGACGAGTTCCGCGCTCCGCTGTATAAGAATGTGGATGTCAAGGGCGTCCAGGTGCGGATGAAGTGGTGTGCTTCGTGTCATTTCTACAGACCTCCACGCTGCTCCCACTGCAGCGTCTGTGATCACTGTGTGGAGGTTAGTGCATTGACTGATTTAAAGAGATATGGCATTGACAGTTTTTAGTAAGAAAAGCTACATGCAGGGGAGAAAGTGAGTGATAAAGACATGGATGGACAGATGAGTGGAGAAAAAATGAGTAGCGTTTATGAGTGAGTGTAGCAGAGTGTGTGGGGAAAGTCAATAAAGGGGATTTCTGCAGTGAATGATGGACAGAGTGTGACGGAGGGAGAGAGATCTCATTAATCAGGTTAATCCTTTTTTCAGATCCTTTGTGGTTTCTGTAGAAATGCAATTTGAAAAAGGGTTCAGACAACCTGCATTAAACAAAGTGTATTTAGAAAGCACAGTGCATATTACTAAAGTTTTCAACAAATGCTAGATTATCAGTTTTGCAAAATTGAATGTAGACTCAGCGTGCTTGTTTTTGTTTTTGTCTCTTTTCCCATAATCTGTCCACAGGACTTTGACCATCACTGTCCCTGGGTGAACAACTGCATCGGGAGGCGAAACTACCGCTACTTCTTCCTGTTTCTGTTGTCGCTGACAGTTCACATGATCGGAGTCTTCACCTTTGGCCTCATATACGTCCTGCACCACATGGATGAATTATGGAAGCTGCACTGCACTGTCACGTATCCTTTGTGTGTGTGTGTGTGTGTGTGTGTGTGTGTGTGTGTGTGTGTGTGTGTGTGTGTGTGTGTGTGTGTGTGTGTGTGAGTATATGAGCATTTATTCATGTAAGTGTAGAGACTTTTGTGGAATTCAGAGTAGTATGAATCAATTTTCCCTAACAGCATGTGCAGTTTGGTTGTGATCAGTATATCAGGGCTGTTCCTCATCCCGGTTCTGGGTCTCACTGGATTCCACTTGTACTTGGTTTCCAGAGGACGCACCACCAACGAGCAAGTCAGTTTGACTGAAAAGCAAAGTTTATCAATGAATCAGATTTTTAAAGGGACATTTGTCTCACCTGTAGGGCTATTTGTCAGACGAGATTGTTATGGTGGGTTGTTGAGTGTTGGACATTAGGCTATAGAGATGTTTGTCTTCTCTCCAATAAAATGGAACTAGGTGGCACTTGGCTTGAGGTGTTCAAAGCACTAAAAAAAAACATTTTAAAATCTCAACAGCAATGTCTCTTTCCAAAAATTTGGAAAAAACTGTTCACAACAAGGTCTGTAGATTATCTTGAGTAACCAGGTTATGATTTCTGGACAGAGACGTTGCTGTTTTCAAACATATTTGAGCACCACAAGCCAAATGTCATCTAAGTTCCATTAAATTCGTGAGACAACAGACATCTCCGCAGCCAGTATCTGTAGCATTCGGCAACTCACACCAAAACTAGAATGATAAATAGTACTACAGGTAAAAGAAAAAATATGTATTTTGGATTTTTCGGGGTGTGCTGCCCCTTTAAGACTTATAAAGGGTATTAATATTAACTCTAACACATGATTTATTTACATCTGCACAATGATAAATTATATACAGGTGTACTTTTATCTCTTTGTGATCCCACAGGTAACTGGGAAGTTTCAAGGAGGAGTCAATCCTTTCACACGAGGTTGTTGTAACAACCTGGAATATCTGGTGTGCAGCCCCATCTCTCCAAAGTAAGAACCATGTCTTCTACCTAATCTTCAGTTTTTCAGGACGCCTTATAACTCACTGGCTGACACCCTGTTTGTCATGTGACACCAGCTACACAGCGAGGCCCTGTAAGAAGGCAGTGATCCACATTCAGCCTCCGTTCCTGAGACCAGAGATTGACAGGCAGAGGCCAGTGAAAGTCAGGGACAACGGCATACAGAGTCAGGATCTCCAAAATAAAGTATGCACGAATAAACTGCATGCCAATTCCACAGTTAAATATTTTCTCACACATCATCTGAGGACAGTAACCTCAGTTGTCAAGGGATCAGATCTCTGATGTTTCTGTTCATTTCTCCTGCCAGCGAAACTCAGCCGGAGCTGTCGAGCTGTCAGACATCAAACAAATGAAAACTCCACCACCGCTGCCACCGAAACCAGACCACGGCCTGCTGAAAAGCCAAGTAGCTGCCATGGATGGTACTGTAGTGTGATACATATTGACAACATACACTCTGATAACATATTTGCACAGCATATATTCGTGTATAATGTATATGCTTGGTGAGACTTTTTAATTTCTATTATCATTAACAAATCCCATAAAAAGAGCAAACCGAACAAACGTTTAGTATTGTCTGTGTAGCATAAGCAGCCCTTTTCTCTGTACCACAGACCTTCAACACTAATAAAAACTAATCAATGAGCCACACAGTTGCATCAGGTGGCATGTTCCTTCATTAAAAGGAACAATGACACTGCATTTTATTTTAAGTCTATCTCACATACACCATACTTGTACCCTTATTATGTACACACACTAGTAGCTAGTGTAAATGTGTGTTAATCTGCAACTGAAATTAGTCCCCAATTAATTTGAATAAATTTGAGTCATGTTTGCTAAAAACTAGAGTGCCCAGCTGCTTCAGGAGATATTACGCCTTTTCAAAAATGTAAAAGAGAAATATATTTGTGACTTATTTTTGGAGGATCCATCTGGGTTTTGGCCTTTTCATGGAATTTGTTGACAATAATAAAATAATAGAGTGTCTGTAATCTGAATCCAATAATTAATCACAAAGTGTTTTCTTTTTCCAGAGATGGGACACCAAACCAAATCCATCATTCCTGTATCCATTCCCACTGTGCCGCAGCTACGGCCTGTCCTGGAAGCCATATCCAGAGGATCGTCTCCCATACCCCCAGAGCAGGTACTTTTCAGTCTGATAATAAGAGTATACTATGCAGGATTATTGGCTACTGTTTCTAAACACGCTTGGCAGCGGAAGTGACAGTAAAAGCCAGCTCCAGATTCACTTTCAGTTAGTGTTTCCCCTTGCTATATTTAATTAATTCATTTATTGTTGGCACCATGTCTCTGGGATACCTCCTGTGTACAGTCTGGCACCTTTTTATAAAGCCCTGACCTCACTTGAGTGCATAGAAAGTAAGACAAAATAAGAAGAAAATAAGAAAACAAAGGCAGAGTCTTGACAGAAAAATATGCACATTTCTAGTAGGTCATATGTGATGATTGAGAATAATTAATATAAATAAATATAAATCTAAACATTAGAGTTCCTTTATTCCAGTTTTTTCACTCTGTTGTTATTTTTATAAATCACAGACACACACACACGCACACACGCACACACACACACACACACACACACACACACACACACACACACACACACACCTGTCCATAACAAACCACACACACACACACACACACACACACACACACACACACACACACACATGCACACACGCACACACACACACACACACACACACACACACACACACACACACACACACACACACACAGGTCCGACATACAGACACATGCAAAAACAGGACCTATACACAAAAGATGTAAGTGTGAGGGGGCTGCCCATGGACAGGTGCTTAGAGCAGTTTGGGGTTTGGTGTCTTGCTCCTGGGCACTTCAGCAGTGCCCAGGAGCATAAACTGGCATATCTCCAGCTATCAGTCCACACTCCATGTTCAGTCCATACGGGGATTTGAACCAGTGACCCTCTTGTTCCCAAGCTAAGTCCCCGCGGACTGAGCTACCATCACCCTGCTTGTTTTGTTTCTTTGGAAAATCTTGCATAATATAGCTTTCATTTGTTATACTGTTGTAGAGTGATCCTCAGTATCCACGTCCTGGTTTTGATGATTGTCTGACAAACATTGCTGTCTGCTTTTTGTTGCACTGTTTAGTTGCTGAAATCATCAGAGCAGCAAGCGACCAACAGAAGTCCTGACCTCCGCTCTGACTCTAAAGGAAGCCCAGGGAGAGGTGTCCTGACTGTCCAATCCAACATCCAGACCAACACCGTCTCAAGCTCACTGCCACTCAACTCTCTGACGCTCAACTCCCGCTCACTCACCCTCAAACACAGCAGTCGCCACAGCAGCAAATCCCAGCTACCGGCCATGCACGGTGATGCTTTGGGATCCAATCCCCCACAGGGGATCATCAGCTCTTCCAGCCTTCTGGCCAACCACAGCAGCTATGATAACCTCATTAACCCTGCAGACCCTCAGTTCCTGACTCAGAGAGGGGCTCCTCCAGTCGGCTACCACCCTCACTTCATGGCTCTGGGCACAGATGGAGCTGTCGTGCAGCGGCCCCCTCCTCACGCCTACAGTCCCGTGTTTATGGGAATCACCAGACAGTCTCCACAACCCCGAGACCCCTCACCTTCTCTGCAGGGCCTCACCTCAAGGGATCCTTCACCCTCCTTCCAAGGTTTCATTCAAAGAGACTCTTCTCCAGCTTATCACGGGCTGCTGCCAAGAGACCTCGCATCCCAAAGCATAACATCACGAGACATCCCCCCTCCTGGTCTGGTGATGCGAGATATGACCTCTCAAAGTCTTCGAGACAGCCTACGTGACCTCGGTTCACAAGGTTTGACACCGCAGAAGTCTGCTGCTGCATGCTACGACAACTTTTCAAAAACCATCATGGCTTCTATTCACGAGAGACGAGAGATGGAGGAGAGGGACAGGATGCTGCGTCTCCAGGCCAGATCCCAGGCCCTCTATGGCCCAGATGTAGGAATTTATGACATCCCCAGCCGGAGGAGTCTACCACCAGACAACATCCGACCTCCAGGCTCCCGTGGACCGACTCCTCCGGCCTATGGCTCCAGAGAGTTCCTGATGAGTACAGGCATCCTGGGTTATGGCATGAGGACCTCACCTCTCTCCAGCTCCTCCACATCGTCTTTGACCCGAGGCCCGAAAACATCCAGCTCTCCTCTGCAGAGCAGCAGCAGCAGCAGCCTGCAGAGCAAGGGCAGGTCTTCCTCTCCTGCTTACTGCCCTCCTGACAGACAGACTCAACCCCTCCCTTCCTCTACATCCACTCTGCCACGTTTACCCACCTCCTCCACCCCCTCATATGCCTCCTATGCCACTACAAAACGATCCTCGCTGACATACTCCTCTGAGCCGAAGGACTCAGTCACCCTGGGAGCCCTGAAATGAAAAAAAAAAATACTCTGTGTTTCTGATGGTGTTAATGAATCATCTATGCAGTGTTAGTCTCAGTCTTCACAGCTCCAAAATACTTTGTAAATAAGAGGCCATACGGGACTCTCCTGTGTGGGAGGGTGTTTCAGAATACACAGCGGAGGATAAACTTAGAAATATTCTTGAAATGTCATGCAAGTCTGACCAAATCCGAAAAAACGGTGAATCTCAGGATAGATGTGCCTCCTCTTGCAAACAGAGCGAGCTCTACAAACTCAGTCAAAGCAGAAGAGCTATGTGAAGAATACAGATTAACTTATTATTTGTTTGTATGTGTTTTGATATTGCTTTTGTGAAACAATGTAAAACCACACCATCTAATTTGTCTCCCTCTGCAAAAAAACCCCCCAATTTTAATAAAATTTTGTAGTTGTTTATATAAATAAACTTATTTTGTAATTTTCATTTCTGTTTTTATGTCATTTCCTCATGTGAATGGCAGCCAGTAAAGACACCTGCACAGAGATGCAAAAGAATTTAATGCAATGGGGAATGAGACTTTGTATGTTCAAATGAATAGTGTGTAAGATTTAGGGGGATTCAGTGACATCTAGTGGTGAAGATTGCAGATTGAAATCAAATCTAAGTTTATCCGGTTAAAATTTCTTCAGTGTTCATTGTTCAGGAGGTAATTTCTGAGAGCTGAATTATCTGCACAGGTTTCCCCCTTTCCAAAACAAAAGGACCCAGTTATTGAAACTGTTAAGTACTGTAGAAACAATGCAGTGCAACATGGTGATCTCTGTGGATGAGGACCTGCTCCCTATGTATATATAAAAAAACTCATTCTATGGTAATGGAAACATAATTATTTTAATTACAGATGATTATACACATAAGAAAATATAAATGTTATATTTTATTCCTTTTCTACCAATATATTCCCCTTAATCAGACATTGAAACCTTAACACACCTGCTGTTCTAAGCAGCATAAAGGGGAAAAAAAATACTTTTACCGTTGGTTATCAATCTTGCTTCAAAGATTTTCTTCTTGTGCCACATTTTATTCCCCATAACCATAATTTTAGCTCATAACTCAACAGATGAAATGCTTTATGGAGACAGAACCCAAAGTCATTTCCATTTAAAACTGCTACAGTTTATACATTTGTACAGCAGTGATGATGATACTGCAGGAAAAATTAAACATGTAATGAGAGTTTAATATGGTGGCTCTGCAACACCGGTAGTATGGCACCCTCTAGTGAACACTTAGAAATTGTGACGTTTTTAAGGCAGTCAGATCCAGTAGATGATGCTATTGTGTGTGAAATGTCAGACCACAGCATGCCGTCGATGTCAAGGGCTACAAGAAATGGAAAAGACCAAGGGTGGCTCTTCATTGTGCCCTATATTCCAAAAGGTCCATTTCACACAGTGATTTATTATCACTGCAGGTAGTTCAAATTAACATAATAAGAAAAATAAAGAATCATATAGAAACTCCATATGGCAGAAATCTTGTGCAATTTCCATTTAATCTTTATGAGAAAAAAAAAAGTGTGGGGAGGTGGTTTTTTTTCTTTCTTCTTTTTTCAGTTTCAGCGGGGTCAGATAAGTGACACATTTTGCATTTTTCTTTTAAAGACAGCTTCAAACGCCCGCCTTTTTGGCTGGCCTTCACTCTCAGGACAGGCTCATGAGTCATTCAGGGTCTTTGTGACAGAAATATTTCTAATAACAGGAACTTTTATTACCCCGAGCTGTGATGGACAATCACACATTTTTGTTTGGGCAATAAATGACAAAGCTTGACACTTTGAGGTTGGAGCTTTTCATGTGAGTTATTGTTGCACTTGACCTTGTAGCAGGTGGGAAGTGCAGACTTGACAACAGGAAGGCTTTGAAAGGATTGACTGATTTAAAACTGTTGGCAGGAATTTATGAAGCAACTGAATAACTGACAGATCTCACACCAGACCGGTAAATTCAGTAGGATGTAAAAGCGACGCACTCATACAGGCTTAGTTAAAGACCTGACAGCAACAAAAGCTGTGGAGCGTGAACAACAACAAAAAAAGCCTCTCAGTTGGAGTGCCAGCAAGCAACAAGTAAAGTGTAAACAGCATTTTTCGGCCGTCATCGGAGCAGTTGTTCTTGCCAAATATGTCTAACAAGATTGCAGATTATATTACACGGTCTTTTCACTCAAGAGATTGTGCAAACGACAGCATACAAAGGAGAGAGATGAAGACAATATGAGGGCCTTCAAAGCATCATTAGAAACTCGAGAGGGATGTGAACAAGCTACAATTTATGATTCACTGATGTCCTCTTCTTGAGTATCTCTGAGCCAGAGCTCACTGTTTAAAATATTTTATTTTTTATCTGTTATTTTCTTTTGGCAGGGAGACGTATTCAACATCAACCAATGCCTAAAAAACCACTGCAATCACAGTCTAAGCTACAGCAGTTTGCAACGCCCGTCTTTTTAAAATACACACAGCTCAACAAGAAATAAATATAAAAGACTCAGTGAAAAGCACCTAATCTCCTACGACTTCATGTCTGATCCCTCTTCAAAAACTGCTCCAACTTAAATTTAAATATATCCTCTTTATGAAAGGACGGATTCCCAGGTTTTTACATACCCATACAGACCTAGCAGATTTGGCGCCTTGGGCAAGCTACCCTGGCCAACAGTTGACTGTCGGTCAATGTTGAGCTGTTGATGAGCGTCTGTGGCCCTTGTTACTGCAGTGTGTGCCAACTGTTGGCCCTTGTCTGCTCTCGGTCGTATATCATCGGCTTGCTTTGCTTCATATTGCCTACAATGAGGTATTGACTTGAACTTACCTAAAAAGAATTTCTCCCCTCAATACTGGCTATGAAGAGATCCCATCCCATGGGGGCTTATCTGAGTGTGCATGGTCTGGCACTGCATAGGTAAGACTGAAAACTTCATCTCCAGCATCTGCACCACAAACAAAAATCAGTTACACCAAAAAAAACCAAAAAAAAAAACCAAAACATTGCTTTAGTTAACCACATGGCTCCCAATCCTGCAATTTTTATATTTCTCGATGGCTGGTAGTTTCATAACGGAAGTAGTATTGAGTTTTCTTTCATATACAGATAGAAGCACATCATAATCGCATTATAAGGAGACATAACACAACACAGATACAGAAAAGAGCACATTACAATCATGCTCTCCTTCACAGCTTGCAAATTTATTTCCTCACACATCCCTGTTATTTTCTTGTCCTGTAGTCTCTATTATTCTCTTGTAATGTTGAAGTTGTTTGTCTCAGGAAGGTAATGGTGCTGAAATATATACTGAATATACTTTCCTATTTCAAAGCATACAAATATTACTGAGTGCTCACATCAATATTTTTGACCACTGCTTTACCTGTTTGTTTAAAAATCTTGCACAAGCTAAATTAGTCAAAATAGACATTTGGATATTTTCCTGTTGTTTTCTTGCTGATTTGCTCCCCCCTCTCAACCTGTTTCTGTAGCCAGGGGTAAAATTGTAATGACGGTAATGACAAGGCTGCTGTGCAAAGAGGGATTGCAGGTTGTTGACTTAGAGGAGTGGATCAAAAGTATTCTGTGCAGAATGTCTGAGAAGTCCTCCGTCTTACATCATGCTATTTTTACAATTTGCCTCCATAACAAATTCGACTTAGAAGAGACTGGCTGCCTTATACATTTGTCCCAAATATGTCTCAAGCTGGATGCATGATGCTATAGCACAATCAGTGTTAAGAAGGTTACTTTTGAAATGTAATAGTTTACAGATTACTAGTAACAAGTTAAAAATGAAATACATTAAGTAACTATTTTAATTACTTTATCAAAGAAATGTAACTTACTACATCTGATTATTCTTTGATGACTTTTCTAAAAAATGTTTTAAACAGGGCAATAAAGCTGAAGAGACCTAAAAACATAAGTGCATAAATGTTACGCTCAGGTTTGTCTTTCTTGACCTAAGTTATCCTAATATTTGCTGATTTTAAATTGAAACTGTAACTTAATTTAATTAATTTTTTTAAATTTCTTTTTTCTGTAACTGATTATAATGACACGTATTTTGTAATTTTATTACTGTAATTAGTTATTCCCCAGCGCAATATATGCCACAATATATTTGGTGGTTTCACACTGTAAACATTAGACAGTGAAAATACAGTCTGAAATTACCTTAATTTTAAGTTATGTCAATATCTATTAAAAAAAGAAAAAAAAAGAAAAGATTTTTACTAAAAAAAAAAAAAACAGGAAGAAAAAGGGTGTGTGGGGAAATGGAGGGGCGGGGTTAATCTGTGGTTGATTGACAGCAGCTGGCAGGTTGAGCTCATGCACCTGAATAAGAGATTTACATAGTTTATTTACAAGCCACGGACGGACAGCGTTTTATAAGCAGTTGCATTGAAAATGAACACATCACATCAAAACTGATTCAAGTGAAATTTGTCGGTAAGTTTGTAGCTCTTTTTCTTTTTTTTTTTTTGCCTTATTTCATAAAAAAAGTAGCCAATTAGCTAGCTAGCATGCATACTGACATTAGCAGCACACTAAACTTCACAGCCCTCCTTCTGTGCAGGAATGTTTATCTGATTAAGCCAAAGCTAATATTAGGTTTTATTAGTCTAATTT